>NC_071433.1:114397-437160 GCF_017976375.1 Cuculus canorus
TCCATCATTGAGGCAACATCTTAGCCAGAACTAGTCTCTCAAGCCAGAAAGAGAGAAAGATATACAGACCTCAGTGGGCCCTCAAAAGTCAGATCTGCTTTTTAAAAAAATATTATTTCATATAATTATACTATCAACTACAACCCCCTCTCAAAGACATCAAATTAATATTTAACTTATTATAATCTAGTTGTCCTCAACACTACCAGCAGGACAGACTCGCCTAACCCTTCAACTGCAACATACCACACAAACTCCATATCACCGTGCACTAAACCTACCTGCCCACCATAAACTATTACCACATTCCAGGGGAGCACACCCCAGGAACAGTGTTCCCAGGTGCTTCAAAAGTTGGCCCTGCCTCAGAAAAAAAAAACCCAGTCCCAGCTCGGCCTGCGCCCAAACCTTGGCGATGATCATCGCCTCGCAGACCGGCCGGGACCAGGGAAAAAAAACCCAGCTGGGGGAAAAAAAAAAAATCCCCCAGCTGGGGTTTTTTTATTCTAATTTTTTTTTTTTTTTAAGCTAAGTACCTGCAAAGCAAAACAATACACAGACAACCTCAGAAGCAACCCCACCACCCCCCAACCACACAGGCAATCCCTGCCACATAAACCACTCCTCCCTGCCAGCCCATGCGTGCCACCACCTGCCAGCCACAAGAAGCCATCACCCCTAGGCTGCACGGCTCCCTAGGAACTGTGTTCCCAGGCGCCTCAAAATTTGGCCCTGCCTCAAGAAAACCCAGTCCCAGCTCGGCCTGCACCCAAACCTTGGCGATGATCATCACCTCGCAGACCGGCCGGGACCAGGGAAAAAAAACCCAGCTGGGGGAAAAAAAAAAAATCCCCCAGCTGGGGTTTTTTTATTCTATTTTTTTTAAAAAAAAACAAAAAAACCAACTTAGTACCTGCAAAGCAAAACACTATACAGACAACCTCAGAAGCAAGCCTACCCCCGCCAACCACACAGGCAATCCCTGCCACATAAACCGCTCCTCCCTCCCAGCCCATGCGTGCCACCACCTGTCAGCCACAACAAGCCATCACCCCTAGGCTGCACGGCTCCCTGGAACTGTGTTCCCAGGCACCTCAAAACTTGGCCTTGCCTCAAAAAAACCCAGTCCCAGCTCGGCCTGCGCCCAAACCTTGGCGATGATCATCGCCTCGCAGACCGGCCGGGACCAGGGAAAAAAAACCCAGCTGGGGGAAAAAAAAAAATCCCCCAGCTGGGTTTTTTTTATTCTATTTTTTTTTTTTTTTTAAAGCTAAGTACCTGCAAAGCAAAACACTACACAGACAACCTCAGAAGCAACCCCACCACCCCCCAACCACACAGGCAATCCCTGCCACATAAACCGCTCCTCCCTCCCAGCCCATGCGTGCCACCACCTGCCAGCCACAACAAGCCATCACCCCTAGGCTGCATGGCTCCCTAGGAACTGTGTTCCCAGGTGCCTCAAAATTTGGCCCTGCCTCAAAAAAAACCCAGTCCCAGCTCGGCCTGCGCCCAAACCTTGGCGATGATCATCGCCTCGCAGACCGGCCGGGACCAGGGAAAAAAAACCCAGCTGGGGGAAAAAAAAAAAAAATCCCCCAGCTGGGGTTTTTTTATTCTAATTTTTTTTTTTTTTAAGCTAAGTACCTGCAAAGCAAAACAATACACAGACAACCTCAGAAGCAACCCCACCACCCACCAACCACACAGGCAATCCCTGCCACATAAACCACTCCTCCCTGCCAGCCCATGCGTGCCACCACCTGCCAGCCACAAGAAGCCATCACCCCTAGGCTGCACGGCTCCCTAGGAACTGTGTTCCCAGGCGCCTCAAAATTTGGCCCTGCCTCAAGAAAACCCAGTCCCAGCTCGGCCTGCACCCAAACCTTGGCGATGATCATCGCCTCGCAGACCGGCCGGGACCAGGGAAAAAAAAACCCAGCTGGGGGAAAAAAAAAAAATCCCCCAGCTGGGGTTTTTTTATTCTATTTTTTTTAAAAAAAAAACAAAAAAACCAACTTAGTACCTGCAAAGCAAAACACTATACAGACAACCTCAGAAGCAAGCCTACCCCCGCCAACCACACAGGCAATCCCTGCCACATAAACCGCTCCTCCCTCCCAGCCCATGCGTGCCACCACCTGTCAGCCACAACAAGCCATCACCCCTAGGCTGCACGGCTCCCTGGAACTGTGTTCCCAGGCACCTCAAAACTTGGCCTTGCCTCAAAAAAACCCAGTCCCAGCTCGGCCTGCGCCCAAACCTTGGCGATGATCATCGCCTCGCAGACTGGCCAGGACCCAGGGAAAAAAATTGTTAATTCTACGTTCTATTTCTTTGTGCTAACTGCCTGCATGGCAAGACATTCTACTTCACATACAACCTCAAAAAGCACAATAATAAACAACTCCCACCTCTACAGCCTCAGACACTGATCCACCTACACACACGCTCACATTCCCCCCTAGACGCATTCAGACACATCAAATGCTTGCACAGAGGTGAAGCGCTTCCTTTTAGCCACCAAGGGCCTTCTTGCTTCAAGTCTTTGCTTCCACCTGGGGCTGGCTTGCATGCACGCATCAAGGCCTTGCTTCGAGTCCTTGCTTGCACCTAGGGCTTGCGTCAAGTTCTTCCATCGCTAGCTTGCTTGCATAAACACATCAAGGGCTTGCCTGCACAAGTGAAATAATTGCTTCCATCCATGCTGACAGGCATCAAGGACATTCTTGCATGCATGCACTAAGGCCAGGCTTGCATCAAGTCCTTGCTTGCACCAACTTCTTCCATCACGTCCTTGCTTGCATGTGAACACTGACGACTGGTTTGCATACAGAATTCATACACCACAGGCCAGGAGCCAAGTCCTCACTGCTTCAGGGGCATGAGCCAAGGACTAGCTGGCAGGCAGGCATCAAGTGCGTGCACCAAGTCCTCGCTGGCTGGCAGGCGTGCACCAAGTCCTCGCTGGCTGGCAGGCGTGCACCAAGTCCTCGCTGGCTGGCAGGCGTGCACCAAGTCCTCGCTGGCTGGCAGGCGTGCACCAAGTCCTCGCTGGCTGGCAGGCGTGCACCAAGTCCTCGCTGGCTGGCAGGCGTGCACCAAGTGCGTGCACCAAGTCCTTGCTGGCTGGCATTCAGTCTTGGCAGCAACTGCTTGCTTGTATGCACGCACCAAGGGCTAGCTGACATCAAGTACACCCACTAAAGACTGTCTGGCTGCCTTGCTTTCATGCCTGCATTAACTTCTGGCTGGCAAGAGCTGGCATCGAGTGATTACGTGGCTGCACTAAGCCCTTGCACCAAGTCCTTGCTTTAAGAGTACGCACCAAGGGTCGGCTTGCTTGCACCAAGTCTTTGCTTTAAGAGTACGCACCAAGGGTCGGCTTGCTTGCACCGAGGCCTAGCCTGCACACAAATGCTGGGTTCCATGCACCGAGGCCTGGCTTGCTTGCACACAAATGCTGGGTTCCATGCACCGAGGCCTGGCTTGCTTGCACACAAATGCTGGGTTCCATGCACCGAGGGCTGGCATGCTTGCATGCACCTGATGCTTGCATGCACCTGATGCTTGCATGCACCTGATGCTTGCATGCACCTTGCCTAGCAATCACCATTTGGCACACAGGTTGCCCTCCTGCATCTGAAAAACAATATTGAGTAAGTCACCTCAATACTCAGCAGTAGCTTAACAATTACAGGCATCTTGTTTCCATTTGAGAATAATAACCCTCTTTCACACTATAAGCAGGCAGAAAAAGAAACCAAAAAACCCAACCAAACCCAAATGTTAAGTTCCACACATACCATAAATAACACCCTTGATTATGAACTGCTTTGCTACCGCTCCAATGGTTTATCCCACACAGTCTTGTTCATCCCCCTGTAGCTGCAGAGCCAGGCAGAAACTACTTTCCTCAGCTGTTGCATCTATGGCTACTCGATGGGCAGCATACTGTATGTATACTAGGCTACAAGTACAGAGCATATCAGCACATTAACCACAGAACCTTACCGATATACTTCTGTTGACACTTATTACTTCCATGCCTCGGGCAGAGCAGCTCCAACCAGACAAATACATGCAACGACACTGCACGTGAAACCAATGACACACCAGAGACAAAAGAAAACTCTAAGGAGAATGACCCCCAGACCAGAGATGCCACAGGGCAAGAATACGTAGGGGCTGCGAGGAAGTCTCAGCGGCAGCCCCAGAAAAGTGGAAGACCGTAGTCCCTTAGTAAGGGATATGGCCAGAAGTGGGAGGACGCAAGTGCAAGAAGTGGTGCTTAAAGACCTTAGAACGTAGAGGATGCACAGAAGAAGTCCCAGAAGAGGGGACAGATGCAAGGAAGTGCAAGCAAGCACTCGATCAGAGAAGTTGACGTGGCCTGCAATGCCGCTGCAATAGACAACTGACCAGAAACTTCTAGAAAGCAAGACCCATGCGTGCTGTAAGACAGCAATGCGAGACAAGCGGTGCCCAATTGGCATGGGAACAACGAGTACAGGCACTTGAGACCCTAGAGATGATGCCCAAGCATTCCTTGAGCACAAAGAGGACATTGAGGCCTGTGAAAGACCTAAGGCACAGCACATGGACTACGTAAACGACGACAACACAGACAGACTAGAACCACTTTGCCTGGCACACGATCGCTTTAGACTGAGAAGGAGACCCCCTCTGCCTTTACCTGCCCAAAGGGGACTCTTCCTGCACAGTTCTCTCTTCTATGCTACCTCTCAAACCGCTCCCTGCTATTACAAGTCACCTCCCCTCTTCCCAGCACAACCCCAGCCCTAGTCCCTCCACCTAGCTTTCAGGGGTCCGAGAGCCTGAGTCATGCTTGGCAGAAGCAGCTCAAGTCACATCTGCTGCCTGATATGATCCTGCAGTCAACGCATTTCTCTTTATCTGCAAGAAGACAGAACGGAAAACAGTGCCAGCAGTCAGCATTGTGCTACACAGCACCCCATTTGTGAGAAATCGACAGACCCGTGCTCCATCCCCCCCATTACCCACCTCACCTCAAATGCTTTTCCCGTTCCAAAGGCAGCCCGCGTGGCACCTACAAAATCAAATAGAAATGCCTAGCTGAGTTGCTCTGTAAAATTTAGCCCTGCAATACCTGTTTAGACAGCGACCTCCTCACCTCTCAGGCCATTTGCCTGCATGGAGATTCACCCCTCTGAGGCTGCATGTAGCACCTGCGGAAGACAAAACAAGACATGCTCAGATACTACCCTAAAGCATAGGCTGCCCGCAGTCATTATTCCTCATGTCCTGCTCTCTTATCTTGACCGCTTGCCCACTCAGGTGGCACTATCTTCTCTTGTCCCATCGAGGCTCTCGCACCACCTGTAATAGGCAAAGAGCAAAGGAGGCTTATAACTCCACAGACTATAAGACGTGAACAATAACTGTTTCTTCACATAACTCACCGTTGTTCTTCTTGCCCAAGACAGCTCCCGTGCCGGTATGCTGTTTTGCTCATTGCTCTGCATCTTCAAAGAGAAAAAATAAAACCAAAATACAATTACTAGTCATGTAGACACCAGTTGCATCTAACTGCCAACACTGCAGCCAACCCACCTTGCTACAGGAATCTAACCCCAACTCCATCGTCACTCCTTGGTGCCAGAGCTCGTGCTTCTGCACCTGAAAAAAACACAATATTCAATAAGTCAGCAATAGCCAAACAATTCCAGACACAATGTTTACATTTAGGAATACCATCTCTATTTCACACTACAGCCAGGCAGGAAAAAACAGGATAAAATGAAATATTAAATATTAAACACATACCAAATTTATTGGCCTTAGACTGTAAGCTGTTCTACAAACACTACAGGGGCATATCCGAGACAGCTTTAGTCATCCCCTCTGTGGCTGCATAGCTGAGCAGAAGTGCTTCTCACCCGATACATCTGTGGCTACTTGCTCTGTAATGGACCACATGGCCTTGGCGTTCCAAGTCCAAGCGTGTATCTATATTAAATATAGATTCTTACTGCTATTCTCCCACCAACTACTGCTTCTATGGCTCAAGCAGAGCAGTTCCAGCCAGACACAGACACACGCAGACAAACTCTGCACAAAAGACCAATGGCATGATGCAGAAACAAAAGAAGACTCGGCAAGAATGACTCACACACAAGAGTCTGCATTGGCTGAGATGATGTAGGGAGCTGCAAGATAGAATCTACAGCAGCCTTTGAAGAGTGGAATACTGAGGCCGTGTAAAGACATATGGCTGCAACTGGAAGGATGCAAGTGCAAGAAGCCCTGCTTAAAGGCCTAAAAACGGAGGATGCGTGGAAGAAGTCCCAAAACAGGGCTTTAGGAAAATGGATGAATAATTATTGAGGATGCTGACATGTCCTGCAATGACTACGCAATAGACAACTGACCAGAAATTTCCAAAACGCAAGACCGATCCAAGCTTTAAGATGGCAATGCAAGAAAAGCAGTGCCCGATTGGCACCTTACCAAGAACAGACATTCAAGACCCTAGAGATGATGCCCGAGGCATGTGGCACATGCCTTAAGCACAAAGATGACATCAAGACCTGTGGAAGACTTTATACATGGCAGACAGACTACGTAGACTAAACAACAACAGATACAGGCTGTAACTACCCTGCCTGGCACATGCTAGCTCTGCGCTGAGGATTGAACCCCTCCCTATACCTGCACAAAAGGTTACTCTTCCAGCACAGCCCTCTACCACGTGCTAAATCCCTTCTCTGCCATTCTCAACATTCTGCCTTCTTCCCAACCCTAAAACACAACCCCCTCAACTTAACTTTCAGAGGGCCAAAGGCCTGAAGCCATCCCTGGCAGAAAAAGCTCAAAACGAGTCAACTAACTGGGACGATCCTGCATTGCCAGGTTCCTCTTGATTATCATCTGCAAGAAAACCAAACAGAAAAACAGTGCCCATACTCAGCATCGCACCGCACAGTGCTAACACTTGTACTACACCCGCTGCTAAATGGCCAAGACATTCTGCTCACCTGTTCCGTCCCAATTCAAACATCCAGTGCTGCAGCCATCATCACCTGGGGCACCTAAGATAGCCAGACACAAAGATTACTGTTGTGCTTCTGAGAAATCGGTCCCATGCTCCTTCTCCCTACTACACAGCTCACCTCAACTGCTCTTCCCATTGCAAAGGCAGCCCGCACAGCGCCTGCAAAATCAAAGAGAAATGCTCAATGGAGTTGCTGTGTACTACATTGCTCTTAGACACCAATTTGGACAACCACCTCCTCACCGCTCAAACCATTTCTCAGCATGAAGCTCCACCCCTCTGAGGCTGCATGTAGCACCTGCAAAAGAAGAGAGGTACTTGGGATACTAACGCAAAGCAGAAGCTGCCCCCAGCAATACCCATCTCCTGCTATGTTACCTTGACCGCTCTCCTGCCCAGCATCCATCATCTCAGGCTGCCATGTTGAGGCTTGCTCTCCACCTGTAATACACAAACAACAAGGGATGCTTTTAAGATCAAGCTGAAAACGCAGATCAGCTATTTATATTGCCACTGGCCACATCTTCCCACCTACACCACAGCCGACTCGCCTCCCTATGGCGCTCCACCCACAAGTCCATCAGCGGCATTTGGCACACAGGTCGTCCCTCTGCATCTGAAAAACAATATCAAAGAAGTCACTGGGATGCTCAAACCCAAACATTAAGTTCCACTCCCTTTGAATTTAAACTGCTCCGGTACTGCTCCACTGGATTCTCCCACACACTTTTGGTCCTCCCCTCTGTGGCTGCAGAGCCAAGCAGAAACTACTCTCCTCATCACCCGCTGCACCTAGGGCTACTTCTTCTGCAAAGTATGGTATGCCCCCAGACTGCAAGGTGTATGCATATCAGCATATTAACCACAGAATCTTGCCCTTCTACCTCTGCTCACTCTTATCACCTCCATGCATCGGGCAGAGCAGCTCCAGCCAGATACAAAACACGCAAAGAACAACACCACACACAAGACAGACGTCGTGAACCAGGGACAAAAGAACTCACTGTAGAAAGAATGATTCCTGGACCAGACATGCCATCAGGCAAGACGCTGTATGGGGCTACAATGAAGAGTCTATGGGGGCCCTGGAAAAGTGAAGGACCGTGGCTCATTACAAAGAGATACAGCCGCAACTGGGAGGATGAACGAGCAAGAAGCCCCATTTAAAGACCTAAAGATGCAGAGGATGCATGGAACGAGTCCCAGAACAGGGATCCAAGAAAATGGATGACTAACGAACACGGATGCCGATGCAGGCTGCAAAGCTGCAGCAAAAGAGACATCTGATCACAAACTTCCAAAACACAAGACCGATCCACACTTTAGGATTGCGATGCAAGAAGAGCAGTGCCCGATCGAGACTGCATTGATGAGTACATGCATTCGGGACCCTAGACATGATGCTCAAGGCATGTCCGGCATGCCTTGAGTGCAAAGAGGACATCAAGACCTGCAGAAAACTGAAGACGTGGCGCACAGACTACAGAAACTAGATGACAACAGATGTGGGCTAGAACTGCCCTGCCCATGCTAGTTTTGGGCTGAGAAGTAGGACCCTCTGCCTTTCCCTGCCCAAATAGGACTCTTCCTGCATGGTCCTTTCCCCTACATTACTTTTAAAACCCCTCCCTGCCATCCCAAACATTCTCCCCTCTTCCCAGTTCCACCTGGGCCCTGGCCCCTCAACTTTGCTTTTAGAAGGCCAGGGATCATCCTCAGCAGAAAAAGAAAAATCTCCAACAGCATCAGCTATGTGGGATGATCCTACAGTCACCAGGTTCCTCTTTGCCATCTGCAAGAAAATGAAATGGAAGACAAACAGGGCCAACAGTCAGTATTGCACCGGTCAACGTCAGTGTCTTGCACGACAACTTTCTCTGCCTAACTGCCACGTTGCTCGCTCACTTGCTATACACCATTCCTAGCATCACATGCTGCGGCCATCATTACCTGGGACATATCTAACTTCCTCCTCACCATCAGCCCCACAATGATGAGAATAAGCCTGACTACCTCAACGGTGCCACAGAATTCCATGCGGTCTGCTTACCTCTCCTCTCCACTGCTCCCATCATAGGAGCACAGTAGTGGTGATACCCAGGACAAAAGATGAGCCACAGGGATCCAGATGCTAGCGGATTACTCAACTTTAGTCACAGGAACAAACAAAAAAAATTGCAAAAATATTCTAATTGAAAACCAGTAAAGATGATTGACACAGAAGACAAAAAACACAGGACACTTGCCATGCAGCAGTGGAGACTGGAATTACAGAGACCGTCAGTCAATGGAAAAACTCACAATGGTGGGATTCGACTACTCAAAGACCTAAATTGAAAACTCAATGACCATAAAAACCACAATTGATAACAAGGATGAGGTAACAACTACTGCAAATGATACTAGAGCAAACCTCACTGATAAGTTAAGGAAAAATCCAAGACTCTACTAATAAGGGAGGCTTGCGTGACCACAGACTAGATGAAGAAGAGTTGCTTTGCTGCTAACTGTAACAAGCCAAGATAACATCCATCCTCTTCCCTGAGAGATGCAAGGGAAAGTAGGGACAGAATCCTGCATTGCAGAAAAGCGCAGACTCCATACCTTTATGTAGCAAGGTCTCTGACATTCAGATGGATGGAGACAGGATGCATCCAAAGAAGTCAGTGGGGGAACAGGGGAAGAAAAATCTTGGAGCCCTAGAGATTACATTTTGAGTGTAGCTGATGCTTTTCAAGATCAAACTTATCTGATGTTCAAACCAGACAATTGCTACACAAAGGTCCAGATAATCCATACCTTGTGTCTCAACTTCATCGTATCACCCATCAGCTGCAGAGAGACTAGAACAGGGCAAACATGGATGGCCCTCACAGATGACTGTTAAACTAAGCTGAGAAAGATCAATGAACCCATCTTGCTTCCCCTAACCGTCCCCAAACCATTAAAGTCCTTCTCCCTCCTGACTGGTCAGAGAAAGAACACTGCTCCTTCCTAACAGCACCTGCACTATTTTTTTAGCCCCCTAACCCTTCTATGTTGCTGCTCCTTAAGAGCTATGCTTCTAAACCCTTTGCTATGTTCTGCTGTCCACTTCTATCTTCTGCCAGCCCACAGATTCAAATTCCCACTCTAGGCTTGCAAACTAAATTCCAGATTATTTTAACTTACAAGGTGCCAGTTACAAATTGCAAAACCTCTAGAGCTGATGCATCATCCCACATGGAATGAAGAACGGCAACAAGTTGTCCCATAACCAGAAATTCTAGGCAAAGGCAAAGCCTACAGAATGAAATAAAAAGAAAGCAAACTGTTAAAACATCTTGCCCCATCCAACACCCAATAAAAAAATTACAGACCTTAAAAGAAAAGTACCCACCTCTGTAAATAAAACAAATGTACTTACAGCTGTGTATGCTGCTTAGCCTAGACCGATCCCAAACTCTTACCTGGAACAGCAGCCTCTGCCTCTTTAAAAAAGAAACAAAACCAACCAACCAAATGCTTTACCAAAATAGCTTAACTCACTCCAAAGCTGCAATGTATTGAAAGAGAAGAGCACTGATCTTAAGGAAGACCAGAAGCTGAATGACTCCCCAGTGGAAGGCCTGTGGCTTATATACCCCTGAGGCTCCATACCCAGCACCTGGGAACAGGGTGTGGCAAAGCCCTCAAAGGCATAAATAGAGCCTGGGGAGCAGCTGTGTTTTATTAACTTTGCCTTACATTCACGGCAATAAAAGCACTGAATGCAAAAAAGGAACTTTACTGGAAATAAGGGTATTTGCTCTTTGACTTGCTCTTTCACATTTTCCCTTCCCACCCACCCCCCCCCGGCTTCACTGTACCTCTCTTATTTTATTTTTCTCTTCTGTTTTCTCTCCCTTTTCAGTTTTCTGTCTCTGTCCTGTGGCCATAGTTCTTTTTTCCTTTTCCATCTTTGTCCCAATCTATAATTTTCTCTTTTTCCCCACAATTTCACGGGCCTTATCCCATGGAGTACTTTCTTTTTCTGTGCCTGCAAGTGCCTTCCTTTCTCTCTTTCCATCCTTCCCTTTTTCTCCCTATCCCTTTGTATTCCTCACTATTGCTTAATCTAGTTTTTCCTTTCATTCTGTGTCTTGACAGTCCCTTTTCCTGCTCCTCTTTCTATTTCTGATCTTTTTTGCTAATCACTGTGCTTTTTTATAATCCTTTGTGTGCAGGGCTCCTAATTTCTCTCTTTTTCTTTAATCCAGTCCCTCGTGGTTCTCAAACACATGGTCCTTCTCCATACTACTACCCCTAATCCTAATGACCCTAACCCTAAACACTAACCCTAATCCCTAACCCCTAACCCTTACCCTAACCCTAATGGCCCTAACCCTAATGACCCTGACCCTCACCCTAACCTCTAAGCCTAAACATAACCCCTAACCCTAAACCCTAACACTAACCCTAACCCTAATGGCCGCCTCTAACCCTAACCATAACCCTAACTCTAACCCCTAACCCTAAACCCTAATCCTAATGACCCTAAACCTAACCACTAACCCTAACCCCTTACCCTAACGACCCTAACCCCCACCGTAACCCTAAACACTAACCCCAACCCCTAACCTTAACCCCTAAGTTTAACCCCTAATGCTAAACCCTAACCTTGAACCCTAACCCCTGACCCTAATTTTGGTGGGCGTGGTCAACATAAAGGGCGGTGTTCTGGTTAAGTGGGGGGCGTGATTGACTTAGAGGGCGTGATTCAGGTTATGGGGGCGTGGTCGGTGTAAGGGGCGTGGCTCCAGTTACGCATGGGGTGGGGTTGACTTCAGGGGTGCGGTTCTTGTTACACAGGGGGCGGGGTCAACATCAGTATCGTGGTTCCAGTTACACGGGGGAGGGGTCAATGTAAGGGACAGGGTTCAGGTTACGCAGGGGGCAGGGTCGACATAAGGGGCGGGCTTCCATTTACACAGGGGTTGTGGTCCATGTCAGGGGCGTGGTTGACATAGAAGCATGGTTCGGGATATGGTGGGCGTGGTCGATGTAACAGGTGTGCTTATGGTTGCATGGGGGGCACAGTTGATATAGGGGGCATGGTTTCAGTTACAGGGGCCATGGTATACATATGTGGTAGGGTTTGTGTTACGAAGGGGGTGTGGTCAATGTAAGGGGCAGGGTTCCGGTTATGCGGGGGCATGGTCGACATCAGGAATACTGTTCCGCTTATGCAGGGGGCGTGGTCAATGCAAAGGGTGTTGTTCCGTTTACGTAGGGGGGTGGCCGACATGAGGAGCGTTGTTCCATTTATGTGGGGGTGTGCTTCTTGGACGGCTTCCAGGGGTGCGGACTGTGGGAAACTGTGTCTGGGGGCGGGGATGGTGCGGTGGGAGGGGATAGTGTCTGGGGGTGGGAACAGCGTGGTGGCAGGGGACAGTGTCTGGGGGAGGGGGCAGCCCCACGGGGACACACAACATTACAGAGTTAGATACAATGCAACATTAGAGTTGGATGCCACACACCAGAGTTAGACACAACACAATGCAACATTAGAGTTAAATGCAACGCAACATTAGAGTTGGATACCACAGAGTTAGATGTGACGCAACATTACAGAGTTAGACGCAATACAACGTTAGAGTTGGATGCCACAGAGTTAGAGGCAATGCAACGTTACAGAGTTAGAGGCAACACAACATTACAGAGTTTGATACAATTCAACATTAGAGTTCAATGCCACACAGAGCTAGACGCGATGCAACATTACAGAGTTAGACGCAATGCAATGTTAGAGTTAAATACAATGCCACATTAGAGTTGGATGCCACACAACAGACACAACGTTACAGAGTTAGACGCAATGCAACGTTAGAGCTGGATGCCACACAACAGTCAGACGCAACGCAACATTACAGAGTCAGACGCAACATTACAGAGTCAGATACAAGACAACATTACAGACTTAGATGCCAAAGACAATACGGCAGATCCCTGTAGAGAGCCCCAGCAGCTTCTCAGTATCCCCAGGACTCCTGTAGAGAGCCCCAGGAGCCTCTCAGTATCCCCAAGAGTCCTGTAGAGTACCTCAGGAGCTTCTTTGTATCCCTGGGAGCCCTGCTGAGAGCCCCAGGAGCCTCTAAGTATCCCCAAAACCGGTGTAGAGAGCCCCAGGAGCCCTGTAGAGAGTCCCAGGACCCTCTCAATATCCCCAGGAGTTACGTAGAGAGCCCCAGGAGTATCTCCGCATCTCCAGAATCCCTGTAGACAACCCCAGGTGCCTCTCAGTAACCCCATGGCACCTGTAGAGAGCACAAGGAGCCTCTCATTATCCCTGGGAGCCCTTTAAACTGCCCCATGATCCTCTCAGTATCCCCAGGAACACTGTAGAATGCCCCATACCCTCTCAGCATCCCCAGGAGCCCTGTAGAGAGCCCCAGGAGCCTCTCAGTATACCCGGGAGCCCTGTAGAGTACTTCATTAGCCTCTTTGTATCCCCAGGACTCCTGTAGAGTGCCCCAAGAGCCTCTCAAAATCTCCAGGATCCCTGTAGAGAGCTCCAAGAGCCTCTCAGTAATACCAGGAGCACTGTAGTGAGCCCCAGGTGCCTCTCAGTATCTCTGGGAGCCTTGTAGAAAGCCCCACAAGGCTCTCAGTATCCCCAGGATCCCTGAAGAGACCACCAGGAGCTTTTCAATATCTTCTGGAGCCCTGTAAAGAGCCCCAGGAGCCTCTCAGTAATACCAGGAGACCTGTAGTGAGCCCCAGAATCCTCTCAGTATCCCCAGGAGCCTCTAAGTATCCCTGAGACTCTTGTAGAGAGCCTCAGGAGCCTCTCAGTATCCCCAGGAAACCTGTTAGAGAGCCCCAAGAGATTCTCAGTACCCCTAGGAGGCCTGTAGAGAGCCCAAGGAGCCTCTCAGTATCCCTAGGAGCCTTGTAGAGAGCCCTAGAAGTTGCTCAGTATCCTCAGGAGCCCTGTGGAGTACCTCAGGAGCCTCTTTGTATCACTCGGATCTGTGTAGAGAGCCCCAGGAGCCTCTCAGAATCCCCGGGAGCCTCTCAGTATCCACGCAAGCCCTGTAGAGAGGCCCAGAAGCCTCTCAGTATCCCTGGGATCCATTTAGAGAGCTCCAAGAGCCTCTCATTATCCCCGAGAGCCATGTAGAGAGCCCCAGGAGCCTCTCAGTATCCCCTGGAGCCCTGTTGTGAGCTCCAGGATCCTCTCACTATCCTCAGGACTCCTGTAGGGAGCCCCAGGAGTCTCTCAGTATATACAGGAGCCATGTAGAGAGCCCCAGGAGGCTCTCAGTGTCCCCAGGATTATTGTAGAGAGCTCCAGGAGCCTCTCAGTAACCCCAGGAGGCCTGTAGAGAACCCTACAAGTTTTTTAAGGAGCGCAAGAAGCCTCTCAGTATCCCCTGGATCCCTTTAGAGAGCTCCAGGAGCCTCTCAGTAACCCCACAAGCCCTGTAGAGAAAACCACGGGTTCTGTAAAGAGCCCAAGAAGCCACTCAGTATCCCTAGTAGCCCTGTAGACAGCTCCAGGAGCCTCTCAGTATCCCCGGGAGCTCTGTAGAGAAGCCCAGGAGCCTTATAGAGAGCCCCAGACACCTCTTGGTATACCCAGTAGCGATTTAGAAAGCCCCATGAGACTCTCAGTAACCCCGGGAACCCTGTAGAGAATGCCACAAGCCCTGTAGAGAGACGCAGTACCCTCTCATTACCCTGAGGATCCCTGTAGAGAGCCCCAGGAGCCCCTCAGTATCCCTGGGAATCATGGAGAGAGCCCCAGGAGCCTCTCAGTATCCCCAGGACTCCTGTAGACTCCTGGGGCTCTCTACAGGTGTCCTGGGGTTCCTGAGAGGCTCCTGGAGCTCTCTACCTAACTCCTGGTGATACTGACAAGGTCATGGGGCTCTCTACAGGACACCTGGGGATACTGAGAGGCTCGTGGGGCTCTATACCGGGCTCCTGGGGATACTTATAAGCTCCTGGGGCTCTCTATAGGGCTCCTGGAGATACTGATTAGGTTCTGGGGCTCTCTACACGACACCTGGGTATACTGTGAGACTCCTCGGGCTCTCTACAGGGCTCCTGGGGATACTGAGAGGCTCCTGGTGTTCTCTACAGGAGTTCTGGAGATGCTGCAAGTCTCCTGGGGCTCTCTACAAGGATCCGGGGACACTGAGAGACTCCTGGTGTTCTCCACAGGGCTCCCGGGGATACTGAGAGGTTCCTGGGGCTCTCTTAATAGAACCCGGGGGTAAATGAGAGGCTCCTGGGGCTCTCCACGGGGATACCGGGGATACTGAGAGGTTCCTGGGGCTCTCTTAATACAACCCGGGGATACTGAGAGGCTCCTGGCGCTCTCTAGTGGGGTCCAAGGGATACTGACAGGCTCCTGGGGTTCTCTACAGAACCCCCAGGGATACTGGGAAGCTCTTGGCGCTCTCTTAACGGAACCCGGGGGTAAATGAAAGGGTCCTGAGGCTATCTACAGGGATACCGGGGACACTGAGAGGCTCCTGAGCCTCTCTACAGGGATCCCGGGGATAGTGAGAGGCTCCTGGGGCTCTCTAGAGGGATCCAGGGGATACTGAAAGGCTCCTTGGGCTCTCTAGAGGGAACCCGGGGATAACGAGAGGCTCCTGGGGCTCTCCACGGGGGTACCGGGGATACTGAGAGTTTCCTGGGGCTTTCTACAGGGATTCCGAGGATACTGAGAAGCTCCTTGGGCTCTCTACAGGGATCCCGGGGATATTGAGAGGCTCCTGGGGCTCTCTATGGGGATTACAGGGTTACTGAGAGGCTACTGAGCTCTCCAGAGGGATCCCAGAGATACTATGAGGCTCCTGGTGTTCTCTACAGGGATTCCGGGGATACTCAGAGGTTCCTGGGGCTCTCTCGAGGGATCCCGGGGAAACTGAGAGGCTCCTGGGGCTCTTAACGGAACCCGGGGTTAAATGAGAGGCTTCTGGGGTTCTATAGAGGGATCCCAGGGATACTGAGAGGCTCCTGGGGCTCTTTACAGGGATCCTGGGGATACTGAGAGGCACCTGGGGCTCTCTACAGGGTTCCCGGGGATACTGAGAGGCTCCTGGAGCTCTTTACAGGGATCCCAGGGATACTGAGAGGCTCCTCGGGCTCTCCAGAAGGATCCTGGGAAACTGAGAGGCTCCTGGGGCTCTTTACAGGGATCCCGGGGATACTGAGAGGGACCTGGGGTTCTCTCTAGGGTTCCCCGGGATACTGAGAGGCTCCTGGAGCTCTTTACAGGGATCCCGGGGATACTGAGAGGCTCCTGGGGTTCTCTCTAGAGTTCCCCGGGATAATGAGAGGCTCCTGGAGCTCTCTTCAGGGCTACCGGGGATACTGAGAGGCTCCTGGGGTTCTCTCTAGGGTTCCCCGGGATAATGAGAAGCTCCTGGGGCTCTCTTCAGGGCTACCGGGGATACTGAGAGGGTCCTGGGGTTCTCTCTAGGGTTCCCCGGGATACTGAGAGGCTCCTGGGGCTCTCTACAGGGATCCCGGGGATACTGAGCGGCTCCTGGGGCTCTCTATGGGGATCCCGGGGATACTGAGAGGCTCCTGGGGCTCTCTACGGGGTTCCCGGGATACTGAGAGGCTCCTGGGGCTCTCTATGGCGATCGCGGGGATACTGAGACGCTCCTGGGGCTCTCTACGTGGGTCCCGGGGATACTGAGAGGCTCCTGGGGCTCTCCACGGGGGTACCGGGGATACTGAGAGGTTCCTGGTGCTCTCCACGGGGGTACCGGGGATACTGAGAGGTTCCTGGGGCTCTCCAGAGGGATCTCGGGGAAACTCAGAGGTTCCTGGGGCTCTTAACGGAACCCGGGGTTAAATGAGAGGCTTCTGGGGCTCTATACAGGGATCCTAGGGATACTGAGAGGCTCCTGGGTCTCTATACGGGGCTTCTGGGGATACTGAGAGGTTCCTGGGGCTCTCTACAGGGATACCGGGGATATTGAGAGGCTCCTGGGGCTCTCTATGGGGATTACGGGGTTACTGAGAGGCTACTGGGGCTCTCCAGAGGGATCCAGGGAATACTGAGAGGCTCCTGGGGCTCTCTACGGGGATCCCGGGAATACTGAGAGACTCCTGGGGCTCTCTACGGAGATCCCGGACATACTGAGAGGCTCCTGGAGCTCTCTAGAGGGATCCCGGGGATACTGAGAGGCTCCTGGGGCTGCCTATAGGTGTCCCGGGTATACTGAGCGGTTCCTGGGGATATCTACACGGGTCCTGAGGATACTGAGAGGCTCCTGTTTCTCTCTACAGGGATCCCAGGGATACTGAGAGGCTCCTGGGTCTCTCTAGAGGGATCCTGGGGATGCTGAGAGGCTCCTGGGGCTCTCTACAGGGATCCCGGGGATACTGAGAGCCTCTTCGGGCTCTCTAGAGGGATCCAGTGGATACTGAGGGGCACCTGGGGCTCTCCAGAGGGATCCCGGGGATAGTGAGAGGTTCCTGGGGCTCTCAAGAGGGATCCAGGGGATACTGAGGGGCTCCTGGGACTCTCTACAGGGGTCCCGGGGATAGTGAGAGGTTCCTTGGGCTCTCTACAGGGATCCCGGAGATACTGAAAGACTCCTGGTGCTCTGTACAGGGATCCCGGGGATACTGAGAGGCTCCTGGGGCTCTCAAGAGGGATCCTGGGGATACCGAGAGGCTCCAGGGACTCTCTACATGGTTCCCGAGGATTCTGAGAGTCTCCTGGGGCTCTCTAAAATATTCCGGAGGATACTGAGAGGCTCCTAGGGCTCTCTACAGGGTTCCCGGGGATTCTGAGAAGCTCCTCGGGCTCTCCAGAGGGATTCTGGGGATACTGAGAGGTTCCTGGGGCTCTCCAGAGGGATCCCGGTGATACTGATACGCTCCTGGGGCTCTCTACGGGGATCCCGGGGATTCTGAGGGGCTCATGGGACTCTCTAGAGGGATCCCAGGGATACTGAGAGGCTCCTGGGGCTCTCTACAGGGATCCCGGGGATACTGAGAGCCTCTTCGGGCTCTCTAGAGGGATCCAGTGGATACTGAGGGGCACCTGGGGCTCTCCAGACGGATCCCGGGGATAGTGAGAGGTTCCTGGGGCTCTCAAGAGGGATCCAGGGGATACTGAGAGGTTCCTGGGGCTCTCTACGGGGATCTCGGGGATACTGAGGGGCTCCTGGGACTCTCTACGGGGTTCGCAGGATACTGAGAAGCTCCTGGGGCTCTCTACGTGGGTCCCGGGGGGATACTGAGAGTCTCATGGTGCTCTCTACAGGGATCCCGGGGATACTGAGAGGTTCCTGGGGCTCTCTATGGGGATTACGGGGTTACAAAGAGGCTACTGGGGCTCTCCAGAGGGTTCCCGGGGATACTGAGAGGATCCTCGGGCTCTCTAGTGGGATCCCGGGGATACTGAGAGGTTCCTGGGGCTCTCCAGAGGGATCCCGGGGAAACTGAGGCTCCTGGGGCTCTTAACGGAACCCGGGGGTAAATGAGAGGCTCCTGGGGTTCTCTACAGGGATCCCGGAGATACTGAGAGTCTCCTGGGGCTCTCTAGAGGGGTCCCGGGGATTGTGAGAGGCTCCTGGGGCTCTCTCGAGGCTTCCCGGGATACTGTGAGACTCCTGGTGCTCTCTCGAGTGTTCCGGGGGATACTGAGAGGCTCCTCGGGCTCTCCAGACGGATCCCGGGGATAGTGAGAGGTTCCTGGGGTTCTCCAGAGGAATTCCGGGGATACTGAGCGGCTCCTGGGGCTCTCTATGGGCATCACGGGGTTACTGAGAGGCTACTGGGGCTCTCTCGAGGGTTCCCGGGGATACTGTGAGGCTCCTGGTGCTCTCTAGTGGGATCCCGGGTATACTGAGAGGTTCCTGGGGCTCTCCAGAGGGATCCCGGGGAAACTGAGAGGCTCCTGGGGCTCTTAACGGAACCCGGGGTTAAATGAGAGGCTTCTGGGGTTCTATACAGGGATCCCAGGGATACTGAGAGGTTCCTGGGGATATCTACACGGGTCCTGAGGATAATGAGAGGCTCCTGTTTCTCTCTACAGGAACCCCGGGGATACTGAGAGGCTCCTCGGGCTCTCTAGAGGGATCCCGGGGATACTCAGAGGCTCCTGGGGCTCTCTAGAGGGATCCCGGGAATAGTGAGGGGCTCCTGGGGCTCTTAACGTAACCCGGGGGTAAATGAGACGCTCCTTGGGCTCTCTACAGGGATCCCGGGGATACGGAGAGGATCCTGGGGCTCTCCAGAGGGATCCTGGGGATACCGAGAGGTTCCTGGTTCTCTCTACATGGTTCCCGAGGATTCTGAGAGGCTCCTGGGGCTCTCTACAGCGATCCCGGAGATACCGAGAGGCTCCTGGGGCTCTCTATAGGGATCCCGGGGATACCGAGAGGCTCCCGGGGCTCTCTAGAGGGATCCCGGGGATACTGAGTGGCTCCTGGGGCTCTCTAGAGGGATCCTGGGGATACTGAGAGGCTCCTGGGGCTCTCTACAGGGCTCCTGGGTGTCTCTAAGTGTTCCTGGTGTTCTCTACAGGGTTCCCGGGAATACTGAGAGGCTCCTAGTGTTTTCTTAGCAGAACCCGGGGGTAAATGAGAGGCTCCTGGGGCTCTCTAGAGGGATCCTGATGATACTGAGAGGCTCCTGGGGGTCTCTAGAGGGATCCCGGGGCTCTCTACAGGGATTCCAGGGATACTGATAGGCTCCTGGGGCTCTCTAGAGGGATCCCAGGGATTCTGAGGGGCTCATGGGGCTTTCTACAGGAATCCCGGGGATACTGAGGGGCTCCTGGGGATCCTTACAGGGATTCCGGGGATACTGAGAGGCTCCTGGGGCTCTCTAGAGGGATCCTTGGGATACTGAAAGGCTCCTGGGGCTCTCTAGAGGGATCCTTGGGATACTGAGAGGCTCCTGGGGCTCTCTAGAGGGATCCCGGGGTCTTAACCCCGGGGGTAAATGAGAGGCACCTGGGGCTCCCTACAGGGCTCCCGCGGATACTGAGAGGCTCCTGGGGCTCCCTGCAGGGATCATGGGGATTGTGAGGGTCTCCTGGTGCTCCCTGCAGGGATCTCGGGGATACTGAGAGGCTCCCAGGGCTTTCTACAGGGCTCCCGGGGATACTGAGAGGTTCCTGGAGCTCTCTACAGGGCTCCTGGGGATACTGAGAGTCTCCTGGGCTTCTCTACAGGCTTCCTAATGAGGCTGGGAGGTTCCTGGGGTTTTCTACAAGGCTCCTGGAGATCCCAAAAAGTTCCTGCGTGTCTCTACCTGGGAGCTCTACAGGGCTTCTGCATATCCCAAAAATCTTCTGGGGCTCTCTTCAGGGCTCCTGGGTATCTTGAAAGCCTCCTGGGCTTCGCTAAAGACTCCTAGGTCTCTCTACAGAACTCCTGGGAATCCTGAAAGGCTCCTGGGGATCCTCAAAATCTTTCAAAACATCTTGCCATCTCCAACACCCATTAAATAAATTACTGACTTAAAAACAAACACACCACTGTTCATAAAGATATACTCACAGTTGTACATGTTGCTTAGCCTGGACTCCTTTCAAAGCTCTTACCTCCAATATACACTTCTATTTCTTTAATAGACCAAAAAAAAATATTGCTAAAATAGCTTAGCACACTTAAAAACAGCAAACACTTGAAAGAATGCCACAGTTTTGATCTCAAAGATCAGAAGCCGAATGACCTCTAGAGGGAAGGCCTGTGGTTTATATACCCCTGGGTCTCCCCAGCCAGCACCTGGGATAGGGGTAGGGCCAACTCTTCAAAGGCATAAATAGGGCCTGGGGAGCAGCTGGATGGTATTAACTCTGCCTTACATTCTCAGCAAGAAAAGCACTGAACACAGAAAAGAAGTCTTAGCAGAAATAACAGTATAAGCTCTTTCAATACAATATTGTGCCAGCGATGTCACTGGGTATGGAATATTTTAGGAGTGGACTTCTTGGTTCTTTTTATTTGTAGTGCAGTCGTACTACTTTTTTCCCTTTGTGGTCCTAAAGACACACGTCGTACCTCTGCATCTGAAAACCACAGTATCCTGAAATGCTCCTGTGGGTCTCTACAGGGCTCCTGGGGATCCTGATGGGATTTGGGGGTGATTTTGGGCTCCTCTTGGACCAATCTGGAGCCCTGCAGGAACATTCCAACACCCCCAGTACCCCTCTGGAGCCTCTGGGACCCCTCTGGAGATGCCCAGGATCATTCCAACACCTTTAGGAGCCCTCTAGAGCCCCCCAGGACCCCCCAGGATCATCCCAACACCCCCAGGACCCCTCTGGAGCCCCCCAGGATCATTCCAACACCTTTAGGAGCCCTCTAGAGCCCCCCAAGACCCCTCTGGAGCCCCCCAGGATCATCCCAACACCCCCAGGACCCCTCTGGAGCCCCCCAGGATCATTCTAACACACCCAAGACCTCTCCAGAGCCCTCTGGGACCCTTCTGGAGCCCCCCAGGATCATTCTAACACACCCAAGACCTCTCCAGAGCCCTCTGGGACCCCTCCATAGACCCCCAGGATCATGACAACACTTCCAGGACCCCTCTGGAACCCTCTGGGACACCTCTGGAGGCCCCCAGGATTATTCCAGCACCTTCAGGACACCTCTAGAGCCCCCTGGGACTCATCTGGAGCTCCCCAGGATCATACCAACACCCCCAGGACCCCTCTGGAGTCCCACTGGATCGTTCCAACACCCTCAGAACCCATCTAGTGTCCCCTGGGACCCATCTGGACACCCCCCAGAATCATTCCAAAAGCCCCAGGACCCCTTGAGAGTCCTCTGGGGCCATTCTGGAGCCCCCCAGGATCATTCCAACACCCCCAGGACCCATTTGGAACCCGCCCCGGGATCATCCGAACACCTCCAGGATCCCTCTGGAGCCCTCTGGGACCCCTCTGGAGCCCCCCAGGATCATTCCAACACTTTAAGGACCCCTTTAAAGCCCCCTGGGACTCATCTGAAGCACCCCAGGATCATTCCAACACCCCGAGGACCCCTCGAGAGCCCTCTGGGACCTCTCTGGAGTCCCCAGGATCTTTCCAACACCCCCAGGACCTCTCTAGAAACGCCTGGGACTCCTCTGGAGACCGCCAGGATCATTCCAACACCCCCAGGGCCCCTCTAGAGCTCCCTCGGACCCAGCAGAGCCGAGTAGAACGCAGTCCTTCCCAGTATAACCCAGTTCGTTGCAGCAGAACCCCCCAGTTTACCCCAGTTCCAAACCAGTCCCTGCTCCCCGTTTACCCCAGTTCCAAACCAGTCCCTCCCCCCAGTTTACCCCGGTTCCAGATCACTGTCTCCCCCCCCCCTTCCATTTTTTGGGTGGAAACTCGGGATTTTGGGGCCATCTACGTGGCGGGCGGGGGCCAATATGAGCAGAGACCGCGCCCCTCCGGGGGCTCCGAGGATCCTGATTGGTTGGGGGGACTGGGGGAGGGAGAGCAGGGGGACCCCCAACCTCCATCCGGGACGGGACGAGGTAGGAAAGAGTGTGTGGGGGGGGGGGAACTGGGGGGTTTGGGGGGGTTTCTGAAGGCTTGGGGGGTGGGGGCTTTGGGGATCTTGGGGGGGTCCTAAAGGCTTTTGGGGCGACCTGGGGGGTCTTTTGGGCGTCCTAAAGGGGTTAGGGGGATCTTGGGGGGGTCCTAAAGGCTTTTGGGGAGACCTGGGGGGGTCTTTTGGGGGTCCTAAGGGGGTTGGGGGGATCTTGGGGGGGTCCTAAGGGGGTTGGGGTGATCTTGGGGGTCCTAAAGGCTTTGGGGGGGGGGCTTTGGGAGCCCTAAAAGGGGTTGGGTGGTCCTTAAGGCTTTTGGAGGGGATCTCGAAGGGGGTTGGGAGGGGTACGTGGGATTTGGGGGATCATAAATGCTTTTTTTGGGAGGGGGGCTGAGGGGTCCTTTGAGGGTCCTAAAGGGGGTTGGGGAGGTCTGGAGGGGTCTTAAAGGCTTTGGGGGGGTTGGGGGAGCCTGGGGGGGCTTTGGGGATCCTAAAGGCGGGGGAGCGGAGGGCTCGTAAAGGCTTTTTGGGGGGGTCTTGAGGGGCCTTTGGGGGCCCTAAGGAGTGTTGGGGGGGTCTGGGGGGGTTCTTAAGGCTTTTGGGGGGGTCCCAAAGGGGGTTGGGGGGGCAGTACATGGGGTTGGGGGGGTCATAAAAGCTTGTGGGAGGGGGTCCTAAAGGGGGCTGGGGGGATCTGGGGAGGTCCTAAAGGCTTTTGGTGGGGAGTCCAAAATGGGGTTTGGGGGAGGTGTATGTGGGGGGGTCATAAAGGCTTTTTTGGGGAATCCAGGGGGGTCCCAAAGGGGGTCTGGGGGGTCCTAAGGCTTTTGAGGGGGTCCTGGGGAGACCTTTGGGGGTCCCAAAGGGGGTCCTGGGGGGTTGGGGAGGGCATATGGGGTTGTGGGAGTCTGGGGGGGATTGGGGGGGGAGGTCCTGGGAGGGTTCCAAATGGGGTTGGGAAGGGTCCTAGGGATTTGGGGGAGGGGCATGTGGGGGTGGGGGGGGCTTGGGGGGGGCTTTGGGAGTCCTGGAGGGTTGGGGGGGGGGGGGGCATGTGTGGGGTCCTAAAGGTTTTGGGTCGGTTTTGAGCCTCTTAAGGTCAGTTTGAGGGCATTTTGCACCATTTTTGGCTGGTTTGGGGCAGTTTGGGGCCTTTTAAGAACAGTTTGGGGCCTTTAAAAAACAGTTTGGGGACATTTTGCACCATTTCTGGCTGATCTGCGGTGTTTGGAGTCAGTTTGGGACATTATGCACCATTTCTGGCTGGTTTGTCAGTTTTGGGGCTGTTTTGAGCTTTTAAGGTCGGTTTGGGGCATTTTGCTCCATTCCTCGTTGTTTTATCGTGTTTGGGGTCAAGTTTGGGTCCGTTTGGGTCCTTTTAAGGTCAGTTTGGGGGCATTTTGTAGCATTTCTGGCTGATTTGGGGTGTTTGGCGTCAGTTTGGGGTCAGTTTTGGACCTTTTAAGGTGAGTTTTGGGGCATTTCGCACCATTTCTGACTGATTATGGGTGTTTGGGGTCAGTTTGGGGTCAGTTTTGAGTCAGTTTTGAGCCTCTTAATGTCGATTTCAGGGCATTTTGTGCCATTTCCGATTGATTTGGAGTCACTTCTAGTTCATTTTAAGACCCTTTTGGGTTGCTTTGAGGAGAGTTTGGGACATCTTTGGGGCACTTTGGGCTCATTTTTGTCTATTTCTGCTGTTTTAGGAACCATTCACCATCACTTTGGGGGCGTTCAACCCCTTTTCTCCCCCCTCCAAGATGCTTTTTGGGGGGTGGCTGTGCCTGGCCACACTGTACCTCGTTGGGGGGTCCCCCCAACATGAGCGGGGGCCCCTCCGGGATGTTGGGGGGGTCACCCACGACCACGCCAACGGCTTCGCCTATGACCACCAAGCTTTCCTGGGACCCGAGGAAGCCAAAACCTTCGACCAACTCTCACCCGAGGAGAGCCAGCGCCGCCTGGGGTGGGGGGAAATGGTGTTTTGGGGGAGACCCAGGGATTGGGAAGCTTAAGGGGAGTTCGGGGGTCCTGGAGGATCCAGGGGGGATCTGGAGGTGCTTGGGGGAATTTGGGGTGTGCCTGTGGGGTTTGTGGAGACTTAAGGAGAGTTTGGGGGGGTGTCCTAGAGGGATCTACGGGGGGATTTGGGGGTGCTTGGGTGGAACTGAGGGGGATATGGGGGGTCCTAGGGGGTCCATGAAGGGATTTGGGAGGGCTTAAGAGGAGTTTGGGGTGTCCTAGGGAGTCCATGATGGGATTTGGGGGTGATTTTGGGGTGCTTAAGGGGACTTTGTGGGGGTCCTAAGGGGATCTGTGGGAGGATTTGGGGGGTGCTTGGGGGGATTTGGAGAGATAGGGAGGTCCTAGGGGGTACGTGAGGAGATTTGGTGGTACTTGGGGGGATTTAGGAGGATTATGGGGTGACTGAGGGCGTTCTAGGGGATCCGTGGGGGGACTTGGGGGTGTTTGGGGGTGCTTCGGGGAACTAGGGGGCTATGAGAGGTCCTAGGGTGTCCAGGGGGAATTTGGGAGTGCTTAGGAGGGATTTGGGGGTGCTTATGCAGTGCGGGGCACTTAAGGGGAGTTTAGGGGGGGGGCATAGGGGGATCTATGAGGGGATTTGGGGGTGTTTGGGAGGAACTGAGGCTGTTATGGGGTGTTTGAGGGGTTCCATGGTAGGATCCTAGGGGTGCTATGGGATGCTCAGGCGGGTTTTGGGGTGCCCTGACCACCCCCCCCTTTCCACCTTCCCCCCCAGGCTGCTGGTGGGGCTGATTGATACGGATGGAGATGGGGGACTGACGGCAGCAGAATTGGGGAGCTGGATGGAGCGGAGGCACCGTCGGGGGCAGGCGGAGGCCGTGGAGCGAGGGCGGCAACGCTTCGACCGCGATGGCGACGGCGCCGTCACCTGGCACGAGTACCGGCACGAGGCCTACGGGGACCCTGGTGAGGGCCAAGGAAGGGCTGGCTGCCCCATAACTGGGGTTTCGGGGCCTGCCGGGTGCCCCATAAGTGCAGGTTTTGCAATCTCCTGGGTGCCCCATAAGTGGGGAGTTTGGGGTCTCCTGGGAACCTGTGTGCCCCCTAAGTAGGGCATAGGGGCTCCTAGGTGCCCCCTAAGCAGGGGTTTTGGGGTCTCCTGGATGCCCCATACGTGCGGGTTCGGAGGTCTCCTGGGCTCCTAGGTGCCCCCTAAGTGGGGGTTTTGAGGTCTCCTGGGTGCCTGAGTGCCCCCTATGTGGGGTTTTGGGGGTCTCCTGGGCACCTGAGTGCCCCATAAGTGAGGGGTTTGGGGTCTCCTGGGTGCCCGACTGTCTCATAACTGGAGGTTTTGAGGTCTCCTGGGAGCCTGTGTGCCCCCTAAGTGGGGCATAGGGACTCCTAGGTGCCCCCTAAGTGGGGGTTTGGGGGTCTCCTGGGTGCTTAGGTCCCCAATAAGGGGAGGTTTTGGGGTCTGTTGGGCACCTGGGTGGCCCCTAAGCGGGGCATGAGGGTTCCTAGGTGGCCCCTAAGTGGGGTTGGGGGACTTCTGGGTGTCTGGCTGCCCCCTAAGTCGGGGTTTTGGGGTCTCCTGAGTGCCTGGAGGAGGATTTGGGGGACACCCAGACCCTCAATTCCCCCGCCCCAGAGGATGATTTTGGGGGCACCCAGCACCCCAACACCCCCAGACCCCTACCCTGACCCCCATTTCCCCCCCCACAGAGGACAATTTTGGGGGCACCCAGCACCCCGAAACCTATCGACGTCTCCTGGCACGCGACGAGCGCCGATTCCGAGCAGCCGACACCAACGGTGATGGCAAAGCCGAGGGAGAAGAACTCGCCGCCTTCCTCCAGCCTGAGGACTTCGAGCACATGAGACCCCTCGTGGCGATGGTCAGGACCCATAAGTTGGGGGGCAGGGGAGTTCCTGGAACTATGGGTGCCCCCTAAGTAAGGGTTTAGGGGCTCCTGGATGCTTGGGTGCCCTGTAAGTAGTGGTTAAGGGCTCTTGGGTGCCCCCTAATTATGGGGTTGGGGGGCTCCTGGAACCATGGGTGCCCCATAAGTGGGGGGCTGGGGTGTCCCAGACCTGTGGATGTCCCGTAAGTTGGGGGTCAGAGGAGTTGGAATGCCTGAGTGACCCTTAAGTTGAGGTTGGTGCCCCCTAAGTGAGAGGTTGGGGGCTTCTAGATGCTTGGGTGCCCCATAAGTGTGGGGTCGGTGACCCCTAAGTAAGGGGCTGAGGTCTCCCAGACCCATGGGTGCTCCTTGAGTTGGGGGACAGGGAAGTTGGGATGCCTGAGTGACCCTTAAGTTGGGGCTAGTGCCCCCTAAGTGCGGGTTGCGTTCTCCTAGACCCGTGGCTGCCCCCTAAGTGTTGTGTGGGGGTTCTTGGCTGCCTCCTAAGTGTGGGTCTGGAAGGTCACATGTGGGTCTGGGGAGTGATGTGTGGGTCTTCGGGGTCACGCCCGCCCCCCAACTCGTCAGGAGACGCTGGAGGACATGGATAAGGACGGGGACGGCTTCATCCAGGAGGACGAGTACATTGGTGAGCCCGACCCCCAAGTGTAGGGTGAGGTGGGGGTGGAGGGTGCACCCGTGGGATCCCTGAGCACACAAATCCCTGGATCCCTGGGCTCCAGCATCTCTGGATCCCTGAGTCCCTTAGTACCCAAATCCCTGGATCCCTGGCTGCTCGGGCCCTTGGATCCTCAGATCCCTGGGTGCTGGGTCTCCTGGATCCCTGGGTGCTGTTTCTCCTGGATCCCCTGATCCCTGGATTTCCCCCCCCCAGCCGAGCTGTACGAGGGCTCTCCGGGGGCTCCGGAACCTCCGTGGGTGCTGGAGGAGCGGACGCAGTTTGTGGGGGCGCGAGACCGCGATGGTGATGGCCGCCTGAACCCCGAGGAGGTGGGGTACTGGCTGCGCCCTCCGACCGCCGGCTGGGCGCGCGCCGAGGCCGAGCACCTCCTGCACCACGCAGATCACGACAGGGTGAGACTGGAGCCCCAACCCCCGACCTGAACTCCTAAACCCCCCGGACCCCCCAAATCCACCCTAAGCTCCCCCAACCCCCCCTGAACCTCAAAACCCTCCCTATGCACCCCAACCTCCTGCACCATGCAAATCGCAGTGGGGTGAGACCCAGACCTCTGAGACCCCCTGCACCACGAAAACCCCCACCCTAAGCTCCCCTGACCCCCCTGAACCCCAAAACTCCCCTATGCACCCCAACCTCCTGCACCGTGCGAATCACAGTGTGGTGAGACCCAGACCTCTGAGCCCTCCCCTGCACCCCAAAAACCCCCACCTGAGCTCCAAACCCCTCCGAACCCCCAAACCCGCCCCTGAGCTCCCCACCCCCTCCTGAGCTCCCCAAAGCCCCCTGAACCTCCAAACTCTCCTATACACCCCGACCTCCTGCACCACGTGGAGCGCGACAGAGTGAGACTCAGACCCCTGAGACCCCCTGAACCCCCAAAACCTCCACCTGTGCTCCCTAACCCCCACCTGAGCCCCGCAAAGCCCCCCTGAGCCCTTCAACCTCCTGCACCACACTGACAGCAACCCCCAAGACCCCCCAAACCTCCCTGAGTCCCCATCAAGCCCAATGACCTTTTGCCCCTGACCCCCCATTTTTGCCCCCCAGGATGGGCTCCTGACCCTCCTGCCCCCCCTTTTTGCTCCTGACCCCTACTTTTCACCCCCCAGGACAGGCACCTGATCCCCCCTCCTTTTTGCCCTGGAACCCCCCTTTTTGCCCCCCAGGATGGGCACCTGACCCCCCCCCCCGACCCTCCTGCCCCCCTGTTTTGCCCCTGCCCCCTACTTTTCGGACCCTAGGACAGGTGCCTGACACCCACTTTTTGCCCCTGACCCTCCTTTTTGCCCCCCAGGATGGGCTCCTGATCCTCCTGCCCCCCCCTTTTTGCCCCCCAGGATGGGCTCCTGACCCTCCTGACCCCCCTTTTTGCCCCGACATCTTTTTTTCGCCCTCTAGGATGGGCTTCTGACCCTCCAGCCCCCCCTTTTTGGCCCTGATCCCCTTTTTTTTCCCCCAGGACGGGCTCCTCTCCCGCGCCGAGGTCCTGGCAAGCTGGGAGCTCTTTGTTGGCAGCCGCGCTACCACCTATGGCGAAGACTTGGGGCGCCCCCACGATGAGCTCTGAGCCCCCACTAAAACCTGGGGAACCCCCCCAAAGCTCAGGGAAACCCCCAAATTTATGAGATACCCTCCCCAAATCCATAGGGACACCCCTGAACATCTGAGTCTTTCCATAACACCCGGACACCCCCAAAATTCCTGGGTCCCACCCAAATCCATGGGGTCCCCCCAAACCGAATCATAGCCCCACCCAAAACCCTGGATCCCCCCTGAATACATGGGATCCCCTCAAATCCATGGGTCCCCCCTCAAACCCCTGGGGACACCCAAACCCCCGGGTCCCCCCTAACCCATGGGGTCCCTCCTTGATGCCTGGGGAACACCATAACACATGGGGACCCCCCAAATCATTGGGATACCCCCAAACCCCTGGGACCTCCCCAAATCCATGGGGTCCCCCTCAAACCCCTGGGTCCCCCCTTGAACGCATGGGACACCCCCCTAATCCATGGGGTCCCCCCAAATGCCTGGGACCCCCTCCAATCCTTGGGGTCCCCCCCCAACAACTGAGTCTCACCAAACCCCTGAGGACCCCCCAATATCTAAGGGACCCCAACCAAACCCTCTGGGGTCCCCCCAAACCCCTGGGTTTCCCCCAAACCCCTGGGTCCCCCCCAAATCCATAGGCCCCCCCCATAATGCCTGGCTCCCCCTCGAAGGTCTGGGTGCCCCTGAAATTCCAGGGACCCTTCCCAAATCTCAGGGACCCCCCCAATACATGGGGTCCCCCTCAAACAACTGGGTCCCACCCTCAAACCCCTCGGGACCTGCCAAACCCCCGGGTCCCCCCTAAATCCGTTGGGAGCAGGAATAGAAAAGCTCTTTATTCCAGAGGTGTCAGAGCTGGGATTGAGGACAAAGGGGGGAACAAAAGGGACAGAGGACATGGGGGGACACAGAGGACATGGGGGGGACACAGGGGACAAATGGGACATGGGGTGGACAGGGACATGGGAGGTGGCAAAGGGGACATGGGGAAACATGGGGGGACAGAGGACTTAGGGGGGCAAAGGGGACATGGGAGGGATGGGGGACATGGGGGGGACAGGGATGTGGGGGGACGGGGACACGAGGGACATAGGGGACATGGGCGACATGGAGGGACTTAGAGGGTCATGGGGGGACAAGGGAAGGGGGACAAGGGGTGGCAAAGGGGACACAGGGTGACATGGGGGGACAGGGACACAGTGATGGGGACACAGAAGGTGGTAAAGGGGATTGGGGACATGGGGGATGGAGGGGACACGGGGATGGGGACATGGAGGGGACAAGGGACACAAGGGGTAGCAAAGGGGACATGGGACACAGGGGACATGGGGAGACACGGAGGGGACAGAGACATAGGGGTTGAGGGACTTGGGATGACGGGGGGACACAGGGGACATGGGGGACAAGGAGGTGGGGACATCAGGGGTGACGGGGGACATGGAGGGGACAGGGATGTGTGGGACATCAGGGGCGCTGGGGACACAGGGGGTGGCAGGGGGACATGAGGGGGACCCGGGGCGGGGGGACCCGGGATCACAGTCGCGGTGTCACCATCGTGGTGTCACCATCGTGGTGTCACCATCACGGCGGCCGTAATGTCACAGTTGCGACCTCACCATCATAGTTGCAGTGGCCATGGTGTCACTGTCATGGTATCACCATCGTGGTGTCACCATCATGGTTGTCACCATCACGGTGGCCATGATGTCACAGTTGCAACATCACTGTCATAGTTGCAGTGGCCATGGTGTCACCATCGTGGTGACCGTGATGTCACAGTTGCAGTGTTGCCATTGCAGTGGCCGTGATATCACTGTTGTAGTGACCACGATGTAACCATCACAGTGGCCCCAGCACAGTGTCGGAGTTGTGGTGGCCACAGTGGCCATGATGTCACCATCACGATGTCACCATCGTGGTGGCCATGATGTCACAGTCATGGTGGCCATGGTGTTGCAGTCAAAGTGTCACCATTGCGGTGGCCACCATCACAGTGTCCTCACCGTAGTGGCCTTGGTGTCACCCTCGTGGTGTCACTGTCACAGTGGCCTTGGTTACTCTCAGTTTTGTCCCCTCCCCTGTCCTTGATGCTGCGACAAATGCCCTGAGGGGGGGACCTGTGTCCCTGTGCCCTCCATGTCCCCCCCTTGTCCCCTGTCCCTTTCTGTCCCCTCATATCCCTCCATGTCCCCATCTTCCCCCATGTCCCCCTGTCCTCCCATGTCTCCATCTCCCTCATCTCCCCCTGTCCTCCCATGTCCCTCCATGTCCCCTTGTCCCCCGATATCCCTTTGTCGCCTCTTTCCCCCATATCCTCTTATGTCCCCACATCCCCCCATGTCCCCTCCCCGTCCCCCCTCCCCGCTCCGTTTCCTCAGTTTCTTTTTATTTTAAAGACCGAAATTCCCATAAAAATCCATGCGAGGGGGCGTGACCGGGAGGGAGGGGGCGTGGCCGGGGGGGCTCCCAGCGATCCTGGCCCCCCCCCTTATTAAGTGGCATTCATTAATGGGACTGCGTAGGGGCACTGGGGGTGACTGGGAGCAATGGGTGGGGGAACTGGGGGTGACTGGGAGCAACTGGGAGTGTTGGAGGAGGGGCCGGGAGTGACTGAAGGAGGACTGGGAGTGACTGAGGAGGAACTGGGAACAACTGAGGGTGAACTGGGAGGTGACTGGGAGCAACTGGGAGTGATGGGCATGGACTGGGAGTGACTGAGGGGGAACTGGGAGCAACTGGAAGTGATTCAGAAGAAACTGGGAACAACTGGGAGTGACTGGGAGCAACTGGGAGTGATGGGCATGGACTGGAAGTGACGGAGGGGCAACTGGGAGCAACTGGGAGTGAGTGAGGGGGGAATCTGGGAATGACTGAGAGTGACTGAGGGGGAACTGGGAGCAACTGGGAGTGACTGGGCCTGGAACTGGGAGCGACTGAGAGTGACTGGGAGTGATGGGGATGGATTGGGAGCGATGGAGTGACTGAGGGGACTGGGAGTGATTGAGAGCAAACTGGGAGGTGACTGGGAGCAACTGGGAGTGATAGACACAGACAGGAAGTGATGGGAGGAGACTGGGGGGGGTTGGTTACTGGGATCAACTGGGCTGGGACTGCGTGGGAGAGCCCAGCTCTGCAGCCTGCCCAGGGCACTGGGGGATACTGGGAGCAACTGGAAGTGACTGAGGGGGAACTGGGAGCAACTAGGAGTGACTGAGAGTGAACTGGAAACGACTAAGAGTGAACTGGGAGCGACTGAGAGTGAACTGGGAACAACTAAGAGTGAACTGGGAGCGGCTGGGAGCAACTAGAGAGCCCAGCTCTGCAGCCAGCCCAGGACACTGGGGCATAGTGGGAGCACTGGGGAATACTGAGCACTGAGGGAACTGGGAACCATTGGTCTGATACTGCCCAGCGAACTGGGCTGATACTGGACCACATTGCTCCTCCAAACTGGGGGGGGGGGGGGCCGCGTGTCCCATTGCCCCCCACCTTAAGGCACAGGGACCCCCCCAGGGCTGGGGATCCCCAGAATGGGGGGGGGCGCCAAAAGTGAGGGGGGGGTGTTGGGGACCACCCCCAGGCACAGGAGGGACCCCCTCATCCATCAAGGCCCCCCTCAAAACCCCTTTTTCTTTGGGGGGAGGTCCCAGGGGTTTGGGGGGGGGGTCTGGGAGGGCCTGGGGGGGGGGGGGTTTGGGGGAGTCCCAGAGATCTGGGGGCTCCGGGGGGGGGGGGCCTTGAGGGGCCCTGGGGGTGCTTGGGGGGGCCTTGGGGGGGGCCTGGGAGGGGTGAGGGGGGTTCCTGGGGGAGGTCTCAGGGGTCCATGGGGTCTGGGGGTCCCAGAGGTCAAGGGGGATTTGTTTCAGGGATTCTTGGGGTCCAGAGGGGCCTGGGAGGTGTTGGGGGGCCCTGGGAGGATTGGGGGGGTCCCTAGATGGGAGGGGGGCTAGTTTGGGGAGAGATCTCTGCAGGACCTCTGGGGTTTTGGGGGTCTCCCACAGGTCTGGGGGGGGGTCTGGGGGAGTCATTGGGGTTTGGGGGGGTCCCAGAGGTCTGGGTGGTTCGAGTTGGGGGGACCCTGCAGAGGTCCTTGGGATCTGGGCGATTTGGGGGCCCTGGAGGGATTGGGGGTTCCCTAGACAGGGGTGCGCTGGTTTGGGGAGGTCCTGGAGGGGGTCCCAGAGGGATTCTTGGGGGGTCCTGGGGGGGTTCCAGAGGGCAGGGTGGTTCGGGGGAGGGGGAGTCTTGGGGGGATTACGGGGGGGGGGTCTCAAGCGTCCCAGGAGATCTGGGGGCATCTCAGGGGTCCCGGAGAGGTCCCTAGATTAGGGTGGTCTTTTGGTTGAGGGTGCTGGTTTTGGGGGATACCTGGAGGGTCTCAGAGGTCCTGGGAGGGGGCGGCCCTGGGGGAAGTTGGGGGGCCCTGAGCGATTCTGGGGGGGTCTCAGGGATTCGGGGGGCTTCCTGGGAGGGTCTCAGGGGTCCTGAGGAGGTCGTGGGGTGTTTGGATGGGTCCCTAGACGGGAGGGGGGGATGGGGGGCTCGATAGGGAACCCCTAGGGTTTGGGGGGGGGGGGGGTCTCTGAGGGGTCAGGGGGGGTCCCAGAGGGATTCTTGGGGCGTTCCAGTGGTCCGGGGAGGTCTCAGTGGGATTTGGGGAGGCCTGACGGATTTGGGGGCGGGGGGGGGGGTCCCAGAGGTTCTGATGTCCTGGGGGGGGTCTGGGGGGATCCCCAGGGATTCTTCGGGGGTCCCAGAGGTTCAGGGGTCGTGCGTCATTTGGGGGTCTCTGGGGGGTTTGGGGAGCCCCGAGGGATTCTTGGGGGGTCCCAGAAGTTCAGGAGTCCTGGCGGGGTCTTAAGGGTCCAGAGAGGATCTTGAAGGATTCTTGGGGGGGGTCCCAGGGATTCTGGGGTCCTGGGGGAGTTCTGAAGGATTCTTGAGGGGGTCCTGGAGGATTCTGGGGGTTCGGGGGGGGGGGGGTGGTTCAGGAATCCTGGGGGGGTTGGGGAGTCCTGGGGTGTCCTGGGAATGTTTTTTGGGGGGTCCCTAGACGGGAGTGGTCTTTCGGTTGAGGGTGCTGGTCCCCGAGGCGCTGTCGGGGGGGCCTCCAGAGGGGTCTTTGCCGAAGGCATTGTGTAACTGCAAAAAGGGGGGTCCAGGGGTGCCGGGTGGGGGGGGCGGCCCAGGTGGTCCTTCCCGGGTGAGGGTGTACATGGAGATGTCACCTTGGGGGGCACCCCCACCCCCTCCTCCTCCTCCTCCACCTCCTGGTGTCCCCGATTTCCCGGCGGGGGGCAAAGCGGGGGGCGGTGGAGGGGGGGAGGCGTCGCGGGAGCGTCCTGGCTCGCTGGAGCGAGAACTGGAGCGAGAGCGACGTCGAGGCCGAGGCCGAGGACCCGATGGGACACGAGGAGGTGGTGGTGGAGGAGGAGGAGGTCCAGGTCCCGTCCCCCCCCCGAGCCCCCCACCGCGGGCTTTGCGATGGCGTTCGATGTAGAGGTTGACGGCGAGGACACCGATGGCCTCGGCCAAGATGAAGGAGAGGCCACCAAAGTAGAAGGACCATCCGTAGGAGTAATGGCTCTTCTTGTCTTCGTCTCGTTTGGTTCCCGGGTCACCGGCATTGGCCGAGATGTAGACAATGACCCCGATGATGTTGCTAAGGCCTTGGGAGGGGGGACAATGGAGGGGGGTGGGAAGGGGATGGGAGGATGAGGAGGTGGGGGGAGGGTTGAGGAGCAAAGGGGTGAAAGAGAAGGGATGGGGTGAGGGATGAGGGAGGAAGGAGAAGGGGTGAAGGAGAAGGGATGAAGGACAAAGGATGGGATGAAGGACAAGAGATGGGGTGAGGGACAAGGGATGAAGGGTGGAGGACAAAGTATGGTGGGGTGAAGGACAAGGGATGAAGGACAAGTGGTGGAATGAAGGACAAAGGATGAGGGGTGGAAGACAAGGAATGGTGGGATGAAGGACAAGGGATGGGATGAGGGACAAGGGATGGTGGGATGAAGGACGAGGGATGAGGGTTGGAGGACAAGAGGTGAAGGACAAGGGATGAGGGGCAAGGGACAAACGATGAGGGGTGAAGGACAAGGGATGGGATGGGATGATTGGGATTAAGGGATTCCCTCCTCAAAGGATCCCCTGGGATCCAGGGACCTCCCCCCTCCCCAAGGGGTCCTGGCTGGGATTGGAGATGCCTCAATGGATCCTCTGGGATCTGGGACCCCCCTTTTCCCCCTAATGGATCCTCTGGGATTTAGGGGCTCTCCCCGATGGATCCCATGGGATCTGGGGACCCCCCAGGACCTGGGGTTCTGCCTTTCTCCCTCAATGGATCTATGGGGTTTAGAGACCCCCTTAATGGATTCCCTGGGATTTAGGGACCCTTCCCCAGTGGATCCCCTGGGATCTGGGGTTCCCCCTTTTTTCCCCAATGGGTCCCCTGGAATTTAGGGACAACCCTCCCCCCCCAGTGGATCCCCAGGGATTTAGAGACCTCCCTTTCCCCCATAATGGATCCCATAAAGGGGACTCCCTTTTCCCCCCCTTTTCCTCCCATTTCCCCTCCAACGGTTTCCTTAGGATTTAGGGGCCCTCCCCAATGGATCCTATGGAATCTGGAGACCCCTCAGGACCTGCCCCCCTCTTCCCCCCGCAATGGATCCCCTGGGATTTAGGGACCCTCCCCAATCGATCCCATGGCATCTAGGACACCCCTTCCAACCCTTCCCCCCCAGTGGATCTCATGGGATCTGGTCCCCCCTTTCAAGGGATCCCACGGAACCTGGGGACCCCCCAGGACCTGAGGCTTCCCCCTTTTTCCCCCTCCCTAAAATGGATCCCCTGGGATCCCCCGGCAGATCTCACTGACCGGCAGCGACAAAGAGGATGCCAGCGCCAAGGACGAGGCTGGCGCGGGCGCGACGCAGGCGGCTGACAGCCACGCAGACACCACCCAGGAGCAGCAGCACCGCACTCAGGATTGGGAAGATGCTCGAGGCCCGGACGACACCTGTGGAGCCAGAAGGCGGCCACTGGGAGCCACTGGCTAGTGGCCAACATGAGGGCGGCAAAGGCAACGTAAGCAGTGGCCAAGGGAAGACCAAAGGTGGCGGCCAATGGGAGAATATCAGTGGTAAAGGATACGAGGGCTAATGAAAGCCCAAGGCTGGTGGCCAGTGGGAGAACATGACTGGCAAGGGATCGGGTGGCCAATGGGAGCCCAAGGCTGGTGGCCAATGGGAGAGCATCAATGGCAAGGGATCGGGTGGCCAACGGGAGCCCAAGGGGGGTGGCCAATGGGAGCCCAAGGGGGGTGGCCAAGGGGCGAGCACCAATGGCAAGGGATCTGGTGGCCAAGGGCAGCCCCAAGGCTGGTGGCCAATGGGAGAGCATCAATGGTAAAGGATGTGATGGCTAATGAGAGCCCAAGGCTGGTGGCCAAGGGGAGAACATGACTGGCAAGGGATCTGGTGGCTAATGGAAGCCCCAAGGCTGGTGGCCAATGGGAGCCCAAGGCTGGTGGCAAACGGAAGAACATGACTGGCAAAGAATCTGGTGGCCAATGGAAGCCAAGGGCTGGTGGCCAGTCAGAGAACATCAGTGGCAAGAGATCTGGTGGCCAGCGGCAGCCCACGGCTTGTGGCCAATGGTTGCCCCAGGGCTGGTGGCCGCTGAGGAGGCAGTCCCCTGGCCTTCAGCACCCCTGTTGCTAAGGGCGGGCCATTGCCATGGCACCCCCATGGCTAGAAGGTGCTTCCTGACTGCCATGACAACTCCAGGGCATCACCAGGCTGATGCTGGAGCGGTTGCCAGGGCAACACAAAGGCGGTTGACAGGGCATCGCCAAGGCAATGCCAAACCAGTTGGCAAGGCATCGCTGGGACCGTTGGAAACACTGCAGTGGTTGCTGGGATGGCGAGGTAGTTGTCATGGTGAGGGAGGCAGTTGCCATTGTGATGATGATGCTGAAGCGGTCACTGAGGTGATGCAGGGCGGTTGCTATGGGGACGGCGGGGCAGTTGCCATGGGGATGTGGGGGAGCTGCTGGGCTGGTTGCCATGGCGACTCACGCAGCAGGTACTCGGCGCTGTCGTGGTCGTACTCCATGTCCTCGGGGAAGTGGTTGATCTTCAGGCACAGCCCCCGCTTCAGGCCTGGGGACGGGGACAGTGTGGGGACAGCGTGGGGACAGGGACGGGGATGGGGATGGGGACAGCGGGGGGACACGGATGGGGACAGGGACGGGAACATCATGGGGACAGAGATGGGGACAGGGATGGGGACAGGGACAGTGTGGGGACAGCGTGGGGACAATGTGGGGACAGGGATGAGGACAGCGTGGGGATGGGGACACCGGGATGGGGACAGGGACAGCATAGGGACATGAGGATGGGTACAACATAGGGACAGTGTGGGGACATGGAGACAGTGTGGGGACATGGATGGGGACAGTGTGGGGACAGAGACGGGGACAGCAACGGGAACATCATGGGGACAGGGATGGGGACAGGGACGGGGACAGGGACATGAGGATGGGGGCAGTGTGGGAACATGGATGGGGACAGCGTGGGGACAGGGAGGGGGATGGGGACAGGGATGGGGTGGGGACATTGGGATGGGGACAACATAGGGACAGTGTGGGGACACAGATGGGGACATGGGAGCAGTGTGGGGACAGTGTGGGAAGAGAGGGGGACGAGAACAGGGACAGCATGGGGACATGGGGATGGGGACAGAGTGGGGGCACAGGGATGGGGACAGGAACAGTGAGGGGACACGGGCCAGGGATGGGGTCAATGTGGGGACAGAGGGACACAGGATGAGGACAGGGGCACGGGGAGAGTGTGGGGACGTGGGGACATTAGGATGGGGACAGTGTAGGGGGACAAGGACAGCGTGGGGACACAGGGATAGAGACAGGGACAGCATGGGGACAATTTGGGGACACAGGGACGAGGACAGCATGGGGACAGCGTGGGGACACAAGGATGGGGACAGCGTGGGGACACAGGGACGTGGGGACAGTGTGGGGACATTGGGATGGGGATATCGCAGAGACAAGGACATGGGGGCAGGGTTATGGGGTTGGGGACACCAGGGGATGGGGACGTTGGGGTTGGGGACACCATAGGGACATCATGAGGACGGGGACACGGGAGCGATGGGTACATCATGAGGATGGGGACGGGGACATGAGGGCTGAGGACATGATGGATGTGGCTGCTGTGGGGATGAGGACACCACGGGGACAAGGACACCATGAGAGTCGTGATGGGTACACGGTGGTGACAGGGAGATGATGAGGACAGGGACAGGACAAGAACAGGAATGGGGACACCACAGGGCTGTGACAAGGAAGGGAAGGTCATCAGAATGGCAATGAGGACATCATGGGGACAGGGACGTGACGGGGACAAGGATGCTGGAAAGAACGGGCCACGATGGGGCTGGGGACATGGTAAGGACAGGGACGGGGCCACCATGGGGATGGGGACATCACCAGGATGGAGATTAGGGACAATGGAGGTGGGGACAGCGTGGGGACAGCATTGAGATGCCAAAGGGACAAGGACACCATGGGCCACCTCCAACCGGGCCACCACAGGGCTGTGGGGCTCGTCCAACACCAGGAATGCCCCCAACGGTGTCACCAAACTGCCAGCATCCCCCAGCAAGGCTGGGAGACCCCAGTGACCTCAAAGAACTGCGAGAGACACCCAACGATGCCACAAAACCCCCAATGATGCCATGAACCCCCCAATAATGCCACCAACACCTCAATGAGGCCATGAACCCCCAATGATGCCACCAACACCTCAACGAGGCCATGAACCCCCAATGATGCCACCAACACCTCAACAAGGCCATGAACCCCCCAATGATGCCATGAACCCCTCAATGATGCCACCAACACCTCAACGATGCCATGAACCCCCTAATGATGCCATGAACCCTTCAATGATCCCACGAAGCACCCAATGATGCCATGACCTTCTCCTAATGTTATCTTGAAGCATACCATGATGCCAGGAGTCCCTCAACGATGCCATGAGCTTCTCCCAATGACACCATGAACCCCTCAACGATGCCATGGACCCCCCAGTGACGCCATGAGCTTCTCCCAGTGAAACCAAGATGCTGTGAGCTTCACCCAACAGTGCCATGAGCTTCTCCCAATGATGCCACGAGCCCCCCAACTATGCCATGAGGCCCCCAAAGATGCCACAAACCTCTCCATGATGCCATGAGTTTCTCCCAATGATGCCATGAACCCCCCAATAATGCCATGAGCTTCTCCCAATGACACCATGACCCTCCCCAATAATGCCATGAGGCCTCCCAATGATACCATGAGGCCCCAAATGATGCTATGAACCCTTTGATGATGCCATGAGCTTCTCCCAACGACACCACAAACCCCTCAATGGTGCCATGAACCACCCAACAATTCCATGAGCTTCTCCCAATGGTATCATGGAGACCACCATGATGCCAGGAACCCCTCAACAATGCCATCAGCTTCTCTCAATGACACCATGAACCTCTCAATGATGCCATGAACCCTTCGATGATGCTATGAGCTTCTCCCAGTGATGCCATGAACACCTCAATGATGCCATGAACCCTTTGATGATCCAATGAACCCCCCCAACAATGCCATGAGCTTCTCCCAATGACACCATGAACCCCTCAATGATGCCACAAACCCCTCAAAGATGCCATGAACCACCCAACAATGCCATGAGCTTCTCCCAATGACTCCATGAACCCTTCAATGATGCCATGAACCCCCCAATGATGCCATAAGCCCCGCAATGATGCCATGTTTCTCCCAATGACACCATGAACCCCTCAATGATGCCATGAACCCCTCAATGTTGCCATGAAGCCCCTCAACGATGCCACAAGCTTCTCCCAACACCCCCACGAACCCTTCAACACCACCAATGCCCTCAATGACGCCATGAAGCCCCATAAAGGCACCACCACCTTCTCCCACCGCTCCCACTGTCTCCTCCTCCAACCCCGCACCCACCTTCGAGGCAGCAGATCCTCCAGAGCCCAGAATGGGTCAAACCTCCAGGATCGCGGCGGTCGCGGTGAGCCGCGTCCTCGCCTGAGATGTTGCTGGTGTTGCAGATGAAGGCGCGGGCATAGAGCCAATAGTCGGTGCCGATGGCGATGGTCATGAGACCGAAGGCGGCAAAGGCGCCCACCATGGTGAGGAGAACCTGCACCCCTTTCTCACACCACACCACCCCCTCGCCATTCCAAAGCTTGAGCGACTCCAGCCTGAACTGGAGCTTGAGGGGACTCCAAAAGTCAACTTGGAGCCCCCCAGTTATTGGGGACCCCCTTGCTCCAGGTGGTGGGAGGGGACACTAAAAAGTCAACTCTGAGACCCCCCAATTGTTGAGGGACCTCGTGGTCCAGGTGGTGGTGGAGGACAAGGGGGGGGACCCCGAATGGGATCCTTGTGCCCTCCCCAATTACTGGGGACTCCCTTAGTCCAGGTGGTGGGAAGGGGACCCCAAAAACTGACCTCTGAGCCCCCCAGTTATTGGGGGACCCCCTTGGTCCAGGTGATGGAGGACAAGGGGAGGACCCCAAATGTGACCCGTGTGCCCCCAAATTATTGAGGATTCCCTTGGTCCAGGTGGTGAGAGAGGACCCCCAAAACTGACCCCCAGCGCCCCCCAATTATGGAGGGACCCCAATCCTGGGAACCCTCACCCCCCCACCTTTTGGGGGGACCCAAATCTAAGGGTGCAAAGGGAGGACCTCAAATTTCAGGGTGCAAAGGAGGGGAGCCAAATCTGGGGGTGCAAAGGTGGGGACCCCAAATTTGGGGTGCAAAGAGGGGACCTCAAATTTGGGGGTGCAAAGAGGGGACCCCAAATCTCAGGGCTCTGGGATTGCAAGGGGCGGGACCCCAAATCTAGGTATGTAAAGAGGGGACCTCAAATTTGGGGGTGCAAAGGGAGGGACCCCAAATGTCAGGGCTTTGGGGTGCAAGGGGAGGGGTTCCAATTTTGGGAGTGCAAGGGGGGGATCCTAAATTTGGGGGTGCAAAGGGGGGGACCCCAATTCTGGGGGTGCAAACGGGGTCTCCTACGTTAGGGGTGCAAATGGGTGACTCCAAATTTGGGGTTGCAAAGGGGGTGCTTCAAATTTGGGGGTGCAAAGGGGGGGCCCAAATTCAGGGTGCAAAGGGGAGGACCTCAAATCTAGGGGTGTGAAGGGGGACTCCTAATTTAGGGATGCAAATGGGTGACTCCAAATTTGGGGGTGCAAAGCAGGGGACCCTAAATTTAGGGTGCAAAGGGGGGACCCCAAATTTGGGGGTGCAAGGGAGACACACACACGAGGCTCCAGGGGCTCCTCTGGGCTGAGCTGTGGAGACACGAGGGACACGGCCTCGCACGAGGACCTCGCAGGAGTGTCGTTCCCCCCCCCAAAAGCCCTCGTGCACAGCATTGCACACGCGTGTGAGCTGGGGTGCCCCGGCGCCATCCCCGCCCCCCCCCCCCCCCGGGCTGACTCACGTTTGTGCGTCGCACGTGGGCGTGTGACTCACCGACATGGTGCCCCCCCACACCCGGTGGTGCACACGCGTGTGCAAGGCTAACCATGCGAGGCTAAGACCCCCAACATGCTCGTGCCATGAGGGGGGCACGAAGGTCGCCGTGCACACATGTGTGCGCGAGGGCTCAGGGGGCTCACGCCTCACACACGTGTGTGCAAATGCTCCCCCACCTCCTCAAGGCCCCCCGCCAAGAAAATCTTCTCACCTCCCTCCCCAACCCCCCCCCAATCCCCCAAAACCCCCTCAAAGCTCCCTGTTCCCCCCCAAACCCCAAGTTGCTCCCCCCAGACCCTCCTCAAAAGCCCCCCCCGGACCCCAAAAGCCCCTCTGGGACCCCAAACTCCCAACTGCTCCCCCCGGGTCCCCTCAAAAGCCACCCAGGACTCCAAAAGCTCCCCCCCCGAGACCCCCACAAACCCTAATCTCCCCCCAGGACCCCCCAAAACCCCTCAAAGCCTCCATATTGCCCAAAAAAAGCCCCTCAAGGCCCCCCCCCCCGACGCCAATAGTCCCCTGGACCACCCCAAATTACCTCCAGGACACCAAAAGACCCCCCTGGATCCCACCAAAATTTCAACAGCCCTCCTGGAGCCACCAAATCCCCCCCCAGACCCCCAAAAACACCCAGACCCACCAAAAACCCCAATATCCCCCTCCAGGACACCCCAAAACCCCTCAAAGTCCCCATAGCCCCCCCCAAAAGCCCCTAAAGGCCCCCTCCAAGATCCCCCCCAGGACCTCAACAGCCCCCCTGGAAGCCCCCAAACCCCCACCCAGGACCCCAAAAGCCTCTCCAGACCTCCCCCAAAATCCCTCAGAGCCCCCCAAGACCCCCCAAAATCCCCTCAAGCTCCCCTGAGACCTCCAAAGTTCCCCCCCCCGGACCTCTCAAAACCCCTCAGAGCCCTCCAAGGCCCCCAAGAACACCCAGGACCCCAAAGTGCCCCCTCTGCCCCCCCCAGACCCCCTAAGACCCCTCAGAACTCCTATAGCCCCCCCAGAGCTCCCAAAAGCTCTTCAAGGCCTCCCCCCAAGACCCCCCGGACCCCCAAATATCCACTGCCCCCCAAAGACGCTTCAGGACCACAATAGCGCCCCCAGGCCCCCCAAAAAACTATTCAAGGCCCCCCTAAAAGTCCCCCCAGACCCCAAAATGCCCTTTGCCCCTCAGAAAGCCCCCAGGAACCCTCAAATTGCCCCCCATGCCCCCTCCCAAGACCGCCTCAAATCTTCCTCCCCCTGACCTAAACACCCCCCTGGGCCCCCCCAAATCCCCCCCAGTACCCCCAAAGCCCCCCAAAAGTCCCTCAAGCCCTCCCAGGACCACAAAAGCCCCCATTGGACTCCCCCAAACCCCCTCAGAGCCCCCCAAGACCCCAACAGTCCTCCCAGCCCCCCCAAAAGCCCTTAAAGGCCACCCCTAAACCCTGTCAGGACCCCAACAGCCCCCAACAACCCCTAAAAATGCTCCCTAAAGCCTCCCCAGGACCCCAAAAGCCCTTCAAGGCCTCCCTAAGCCCCCCCCCGGACCCCAACAGCCCCTCCTCGAATCCCATAAAAGCCCCCCCCCATCCCCTAACCAGCACCCCCGGACACCCCAAGGGCCCTCAGAGCCCCCCCAGCCCCCCTCCCGGACCCCAAAATGATCCCCTGACCCCCTCAAAGTCCCCCAAGACCCCCCAGTCCCCCCTCAGGACTCCAACAGTCCCCCCCTGAACCCCAAAAGACCCCCTCAACCCATAACTAGTCCCCCCAGGACACCTCAAAACCCCTCAGAGCCCCCCCAATGCCTCCAAGCTCCCCCAGACCCCCCACAAACCCCCGAAAAGCCCCCAGGAAGTCCCCCCCAGGACCCCAACAGCCCCCCCGACCCCTCAAAGGCTCTTCAAGGGCCCCCCTAAGATACTCAGGATCCCAACAGCTCCCCCAGGACCCCCTAAAAGCCCCCCCCAACCCATAACTACCCCCCCCGGACCTCCCCAACACCCACTCAGCGCTCCCCAAGACACCCCAAGTCGCCCCAGACCCTTAAAAACGTCCCCTAAGCGCCCCACCCGGACCCCAATAGCACCCCCGAACCCCGTAAAAGCCCCCCCAACCCCCAATTACCCCACCGTAAACCCCCAAATCCCTCAGACCCCCCCCCAGGATCTCAAAATTACTCCCTGACCCCTCAAAACGGCCCCCCCGGACTCTAAAAACCCCCCAATCCCTCCTCCACCACCCCCCAAATCCCCCAAAAAGCCCGTCAATGCCTGCCCCCCAGTCCCCCTGGACCCCAAAATACCCATTGCCTCACCCAACCCCCCCCCCTCGGACCCCAACAGCCTCTCGGACCCATTCAAAAGCCCTCAGGATCCCCCCAAAAAGCCCTCGAAAGACCTCCCGGACTCCTCTCCAAACACCTCAGAACCCCTCAACTGCCCCCAAGACGCCAAATCCCCCCTTCTCCCCCCCCTAAAACCCCTGCCCCCCCCCAATCCTTTACCTCCAGCCACGCAGGTTGAAGGGGGGCGGGAGTGGTTCCAAGGGGGAATTTGGGGTGCGTTGGGGTCTGTGGAAGGGGGTCCTGGTGTTTTGGGGGGGTCTCGGGGCTTTGGGGAGGGGGGGGGGGGTCCCGGGGGTGCTGGTATCAGTTCGAATGCGTTTAGAGCGGGGGGGGGAAATGAGGGGGGGGGAGAAAAAAGGGGGGGGCAAAAAGGGGGGGCGGGGCCCCTCGAGAAGGGGGGGCGGGGGGCGGGGCCTGGAAGGTTCGGGAGTGACGTCATGGTGGGGGCGGGGCTTGTAGGGAGGAATGGGGGGGCGCGGGGGCGGCTGGATCGCCTTTGCCATGGAGACGAGGATGCTGCGCTGTCACCATGGCAACGGCGAGGGCACGCCCCCTAGGGGATGGACAAGATCCCCCCATTGCCCCCAGACCCTCAATTACCCCTCCTTAGCCCTTAATTACACCCCTTAGCCCTTAATTACTCCCCCAGACCCTTAATTACCCTCCCCTTAACCTTTAATTACCCCCAGCCCCTTAACTACCCCCTCAGCCCCTTAATTACCTTCCTCTTAGCCCTTAATTACCCCTCTTAGCACTTAATTACCATCCAGCCCCTTAATTACCCTCCCCTTAGCCATCATTAACCCCCAGCCCCTCATTATCCACAGTAGCCTCTAATTATCCCTATCAGCCCTTGATTGCCCCCAGCCCCTAATTACCGCCTCAGCCCCCCCATATTTTAATTTCCCCCCAGCTCTTAAATGCTCCCCCCAGCCCCTAATTACCCCCATCACCCCTCCCAGACCCTAATTCCCCCCAGCCTCTAATTACTCCCATCAGCCATTAATTGATCCCATTTTGGGGCCACATGAGGACAATTGGGGGGTCGGGTTGGGGGTCCCTGGGGGCATTTGAAGGTCACACGGGGGGGATTTGAGGGTCCCTGGGGGGCATTTAGGGGTCCCTGGGGAGGTTGGAGGTGTTGGGGGAGGGATTTGGGGGTGTCTGGAGGAGATCTGGTGGTCCTGGGGGGCATTTGGGTCCTGGGAGGGGATGTTTTGGCAGTCACACAGGGAGAGTGGGGGGGAAATTTGGGGATCATGGGGGGGATTTGGGGGTCACAGGGGTATGTGGGGCCCCCTGGGGGGCATTTGGGGTTCCGGGGGGGGCTTGGATGTCCCTGGGGGGTTGTTTGGGGTTCTCTGGAGGGGATTTGGGGGTCCCAAGGGGGAGGGTTGGAGGTCCCGGGGGGACATTTGTGAGTCCATGGGAGGGTTGGGGGTCACAGAGGGGGAATTTAGGGCTCACACAGGGGGGTCGTAACTTAAATCCTTTATTGTGATTGCTCTCTATTTACAAATCTTGGGGGGGACAAAAACAGGGGGTGACCCCCCCTAAAAGCTAGGAGGATCCCCCCTCCCCCAGCCTCATTGCATGTCCCTCCCCCCCCCACTGCCCCCCACTTTGGGGGTGTTTAACCCCAACCCCCCCCTTCTATTTATTGTGGGGGGGGAAGCTACATATGGAAGCCATTTTATTGCCACAGGAATGGGGGGGGTGTCCTTGTCCCCGTGTCCCCCCTCGCCCAAATTTGGGAAGCAAAACACTTCCCCCCAACCCCCCCTCCCAAGAAGGACCCAGAATTTGGACCCCCCCCCCCAATGTGTTGTGTTCCCCCCCCTCTAATTTGTGCTAATGAGAGCTGGCAGCTGACCCCCCCGTGGACCAGCCACACAGGTTGGGGGGGGACCTCGAAATTAAGGGTGGGGCGAAGCATCGCTAAAGCCAAAGGGGCTCAAAAGCAGCCGAGAACCTGGGGAGGGGGTGGATTTTTATGTCCCCCCCCTCCCCAGGGTCCTCTCCTGGAAGGGCACCCAGCAGCCAGGGGTCATGAGGATGCATTAAAGATGGTGGCCGGGCCACTTCCTGCCTTGCATGGGTGGTAATTGGCTGGAGAATATGGCAGCTGGGTCACTTCCTGTCCATTCTTGGCCGTGGGTGGCAGGACACCATGGCAATTGGGTTACTTCCTGCCTGTTCTTGGCCATGGATGGCAGGAGAAGATGGCTGGTGAGCCATGTTGGTCATGGATGAAAAGAGAAAATGGCCACCAGGTCATATCCTGTCCGTTCTTGGCCATGGTAGCAGGAGAACATGGCTGCTGGGTCACTTCCTGTCTGTTCTTGGCTATGGGTGGCAGAAGATGTCTGCCGAGCCATGTTGGTCATGGCTGACAAGAGAAGATGGCCACCAGGTCATATCCTGTCCATTGTTTGCCATGGTGGCTGAGCCACATTGGCCAGACAAAATGGCTGCTGAGCCAGGTTTTTGCCTTTGCTGACCAAAGTTGATGGGACAAGATGGCCACCAGTTCCCATCCTGTCCATCATTGGCCATGGTGGTGGGACAAGATGGCCGCCAAGGCTCATCCCACCCATTGGTGGCCATGGTGGTGGGACAAGATGGCCACCGAGCCATCACCTGCCCTTTTGGTGGCCCTGGCCAAGTCACACCTCTCAGTGGCTGTGGTTGAGGTGACAAGATGGCTGTCAACCCCCCCCAACATGACGGCCACCACCTGGCAGGAGAAGGCGGCCATCAGCTGGGCCCTGCCGGTTGCCTCGTCCCCAGGAAGGTCCTGCTGATCCCAGTTGTCCCCAGTGGCTCCATCCCTGGTGGCCCCGTTGGCCCCCCCGTCTCCTCCCCAGGTCTCCATGTTCCTCCTCGTGAGGTTCCTCCCCCTCCCCAGGTCCATCCCCAGGATCTTCCTCCCTGTGGCCTCCACCTTCTCCAGGTCCAACCCCACCTCCACCCCCAGGATGTTCCTCACTGGGTTCCTCACCCTCCCCATGTCCCCGTGTCCCTCACCCTCCCCACGTCCATCCCCGTGATGTTCCCCATGTCCCTCACCCTCCCCACGTCCGTCCCCATGATGTTCCCCGTGTTCCTCACCCTCCCCACGTCCGTCCCCATGATATTCCCCGTGTCCCTCACCCTTCCCATGTCCAACCCCAGGATTTTCCTCCTCGTGGTCCTCCCCCTCTCCACATCCAACCTCATAATGTTCCTCCCCATGTTCCTCACCCTCCCCGTGTCCCCGTGTTCCTTGTGCTCCTCATGTCCATCCCCATGATGTTCCTCACCCTCTCCCTGTCCCCATGGTCCTTCCTCTCCCCAAGTCCATCCCCACAATGTTCCTCCCCACGTTCCTCCCCATCTCCAATCCCATGATGTTCCTCCCTATGTTCCTCCCCCTCCCCACGATGTTCCTCCCCATGTCCAACCCCATGTCCATCCCCATGATGTTCCCCACGTTCCTCCCCCTCCCCCTGATGTCCCTCCCCATATTCTCCCCCGGTGTCCCTGCTCCCCAGGTCCGCCCTAGCAGGGTGAGGTGGACAAGTGCCCATGTTGGGGGTACTTGATGGCGGGGGGGTAGTTCTGGGTCATCTGGATGGAGACATCGGACGAGGCATCCGAGGGGCTTCGGGCACGAGGCCACGCGCGCGGCTGGAGAAATTGTCCTGACAACCCTGAACAGGCGCTGAGCCGAGGGCGCAGGAGCCCTGCTGGCGCCCGGTACAACTCCTCCTCGGCATAGCGCTTAGTGAACAGGTAGACAGACATCACACCAGCACCCTGAAGGAGAAGATGGATGCCCATCAGCATGGAGGAGAAGATGGAGAGCCACCAGCATGGAGGAGGAGATGGAACCCGTCATCCCCATGGAGGAGATGGACCCCCACAACCCTGGAGCAGATGGAGGAGCTGTTGTGGCCAAACCTCTTTGAGGAGGAAGGAGGAGGCAGCGAAGGCGAAGGACCAGCCATAGCGATACTGGAAATATTGCTCGGAGCCGCTGGGCCGGTTCATCACCTCATCATTGATGCTGGAGATGTAGAGCACCAGACCCACCACCAACGAGAGCCCTGAGGAGACTAGAGCGCCGTCACCACCAACCCCCGCCCCACTGCATCCTTGGGGCAGATACGGGGGGTCTGGGGCAGATGTGGGGGTCCATGGGGCGGATCTGAAGGCCCTAAGGGGTCCTTAGGGCAGATATGGAGGTCCTTGGGGTGGAAACAGAGGTCCTAGTGGGTCTTTGGGGCAGATATGGAGGTCCTGGGGGACTCTGGGGCAGATGTGGAGGTCCTGGGGCAGATAGAGGGGTCATCAGGGCAGATATGGGGACCCTGGGGCAGCTGTGGGGGTCCATGGGGTGGAAACGGAGGTCCTAGGGGGTCTTGGGGCAGATATGGGGGTCTTGGGTGGTTTGGCATCCCGGGGGGCAGTTTTGGTCCTGTGGGGCAATTGTGGGTCCTGTGGGGCAGCTGTGTGTCAGTTTTGGCCCCTGTGGGGCAGCCGTGGGGCAGTTTTAGCCCCTGTGGGGAGGCTGTGGGTCTGTTTTGGCCCCTGTGGAGCAGTTTTGGCTCCTGTGGGTAAGTTTTGGCCCCTGTGGGGCAGCTGTGTGTCAGTTTTGGCCACCTTGGGGCAGCTGTGGGGCAGTTTAGGCCGCTGTGGGGCAGCCGTGGGGCAGCCGTGGGGTAGCTGTGGGTGGCGCACCAGAGAGGATGAAGAAGATTCCGGAGACGAAGGCGAGCAGCGTGCGCTGGGGCCGGATGTGCCCCACGTTGCTGATGACGAAGGCCGTGAACACCAGGAAGAGGCTGACCATGGGGAACGGTGTGGCCGCCCGCACCGTCTCTGCGGGACAGCGTCACCCACAAGGCCCCTATAGGGCCCCACAAAGCCCCTATAGGGCCCCGAGAGCCCCTAGAGACCCCATAGAGCCCCTAGAGACCCTATAGAGACCCTATAGAACCCATAGAGCCCCTTAGACCCTAGAGAGCCTCTACAGACCCTATAGACCCCACAGAACCCCTAGAGCCCCTATAAACCCTATAGAAACCATACAGACCCTACAGACCCCATAGAGACCCTAGAGAGACCGTAGAGATTCTATAGACCCTATGGAGACTCTAGAGACCCTATATACCCCCTATTGCCCCTATAGACTCTATAAGACACCTATAGAGCCCTTACAAAGCCCCTATAGAAATTCTATAGACCCTACAGACCCTAGAGAGCCCTTAGAGACCCTATAGACCCTATAAAACCCCTATAGATCCTCTACAGAGCACCTATAGACCCTATGGAGTCCCTATAGAGCCTAGAGCCTTCCCATCTACAAGAAGGATTGCAGGGAGGATCCGGGGAACTACAGGCCTGTCAGTCTGACCTCAGTGCCGGGGAAAGTCATGGAACAGGTGATCTTGAGTGCTCTCATGAAGCACATGCAAGAGAAACGGGTGATCAGGCCCAGTCAACATGGGTTTATAAAGGGCAGATCTTGCCAAACTAACCTGATCACCTTCTATGACAAAATCACTCGACTACTGGATGGGGGAAAGGCTGTGGATGGAGTCTTCTTGGACTTCAGTAAAGCCTTTGACACGGTTTCTCACAGCATTCTGCTTCAGAAACTGTCAGCCTCTGGCCTGGACAGGCGCACACTCTCCTGGGTTGAAAACTGGTTGGATGGCCCAGAGAGTGGTGGTCAATGGAGTTAACTCCAGCTGGAGGCCAGTTACAAGTGGGGTTCCTCAGGGCTCAGTACTGGGTCCAGCTCTGTTCAATGTCTTTATCAATGACCTGGATGAAGGCATTGAGTGCACCCTCAGCAAGTTTGCAGATGACACTAAGCTGGGAGGAAGTGTGGATCTGCTGGAGGGTAGGGAGGCTCTGCAAAGGGATCTGAACAGGCTGGACTGATGGGCCGAGACCAATGGGATGAGGTTTAACAAGGCCAAATGCCGGGTCCTGCACTTGGGGCACAACAACCCTATGCAGCGCTACAGACTGGGGGAAGAATGGCTGGAGAGCTGCAGGGAAGAGAAGAACCTGGGAGTAATGGTTGACAGCGACTGAACATGAGCCAGCAGTGTGCCCAGGTGGCCAAGAAGGCCAACGGCATCTTGGCTTGTATCAGAAATGGGGTCACCAGCAGGTCCAGGGAGGGGATTCTCCCTCTGTACTCGGCACTGGTGAGACCGCACCTGGAGTACTGTGTTCAGTTCTGGACCCCTCACCACAAGAAGGATGTTGAGGCTCTGGAGTGTGTCCAGAGAAGAGCAACGAAGCTGGTGAGGGGGCTGGAGAACAAGTCTTATGAGGAGCGGCTGAGAGAGCTGGGGTTGTTTACCCTGAGAAGAGGAGGCCGAGGGGAGACCTTATTGCTCTCTACAACTGCCTGAAAGGAGGTTGTGGAGAGGAGGGAGCTGGCCTCTTCTCCCAAGTGACAGAGGACAGGACAAGGGGGAATGGCCTGAAGCTCCATCAGGGGAGGGTCAGGATGGATATCAGGAAAAAATTCTTCATGGAAAGAGTCATTGGGTACTGGAACAGCTGCGCAGGGAGGGGGTGGAGTCACCTTCCCTGGAGGTGTTTAAGGAACGGGTGGGTGAAGTGCTTAGGGACATGGTTTAAGGGAGTGTTAGGAATGGTTGGACTCGATGATCCAGTGGGTCCTTTCCAACCTGGTGATTGATTCTATGATTCTAGAGAGCCCCTATAGATCCTATAGAACCTATGGAGCCTATAGAGCCCCTAGAGACCCTATGGACTCCATAGAGCCCCTATAGACCCTACAGACCCTAGAGAGCCTATAGATCCCCTAGAGCCCTACAGAGTGCGTATAGAACCTATAGAGTCCCTATAGACCCTGTAGAACCTATAGACCCTATACAGACCTGTGATACCCTGTAAAGCCCCCAGAAACCTTACAGAGCTCCTCCAGACCCTCTATAGGCTCTATATATCCCCTATAGAGCCCCTGTAGAGCCCCCATACAGCCACTATAGACCCTATAGACCCTATAGAGCCCCCATAGACCCTACTGAGCCCCTATGGAGCCCCTATAGACCCTACAGAGCCCCTAGAGACTCTAGAGACCCTATATACCTTAAATAGCCCCTAGAGAGCCCCTAGAGACCCTATATAGCTCAAATAACCCCTATAGAGCCCCTATAAATCCCATATACAGCCTATAGAGCCCCTATAGATCTCCTATAGACCCCTATAGATCCCCTACAGAGCCCTATAGACACTCTATGTCCCCTATAGCCCCATAGAACTCCCTTAGCTCCTCACTGTCTCTGGGGGCAGCGGCCTCAGCACCCCATAGAGCCTATAAAGCCCTTATAGACCCCCTATAAGCCCCACAGACCTCACAGACCCCCCCCGAGTCCTCCCTAGAGCCCCCATAGCCCCCCAGCTCCCCATAGCCCCTCATAATCCCACCAGTACCCCATAGCCCCCATAGCGCCATAGCCCCAAATCCCCCATAGCCCCCCATAGCCCCCCTATAGCCCCCCATAAACCCTCATAGCACCATAGCACCCAATAGCCCCCCATAGCCCCCCATAGCCCCCCATAGCCCCCCATAACCCCCATATCGCCATAGCCCCCATAGCCCCAAATCCCCCATAGCCCCCGATAGCCCCCCATAACCCCTCATAGAGCGCCATAGCCCCCATAGCCCCCTATAGCCCCCCATAACCCCTCATAGAGTGTCATAGCCCCCATAGCCCCCATAGTGCCCCATAGCACCCCATAGCCCCCCATAGCGCCATAGCCCCCATAGCCCCAAATGCCCCATAGCCTCCCAATAGCTCCTATAGCCCCCATAGGTCCCTCACTCAGGATATTTTCCGTGTTCTCTGTCACCAGGTTGATCTCGGGCTCCAGGAAATACTCAGAAGCCACACAGCGCCCCTTCTCCCGGCCTGGGGGGGAGACACCCTCAGGGTCTCCCAGATCCCATAGTGACCCCCCCATATCCCATAGGGTCTCCAAAGATTCCCCCCCCCAACCCCCCAGGTCCTGTAGGGTCCCCTTGGATTCCCTCAGGACCCCCACATTCCATATGGTCCCCCCCAAGGACGCCCAGATCCCATAGGGTCCCCTCAGGACCTCCCAGATCCCATAGGACCCCCATGGACCTGTGGGATCCTTTTTGAGCCCATATGAACCAATACAAGCCTGTGGGATCCCTTTGGAGTCCATACAGGCCCATACAAGCCCATGGGATTCTTTTCAAGCCTATATGATCCCATATGAGCCTGTGAGATCCTTTTTGAGTCCATATGATCCCATATGAGTCTGTGAGATCCTTTTTGAGTCCATATGATCCCATATGAGCTCGTGGGATCCTTTTTGAGTCCATACAAGCTCATACAAGCCTGTGGGACCATTTTCAAGCTCATATGAGCCCATGTCAGCTAGACTTAGACCCCCAGGACCCCTCAGGATGCTTCAGGACCTCTTAGGACCCCCAGAACTCCTCAAGACCCCCCCAAGACCCCCTCTACTCTCCCCAAATCCCCCTTCCCATGCCATGGGAGGGTGTGGGGGGGTCCATACCAGCAAAGAAGCAGACGCGCCAGAGGCCGGCGTGCAGGGCCATGCGCACCTCGGTGCTTTGGTTTTGGGGGAGCACGACCCCCTCTTCCATGTAGAGCCAATAATCGGTGCTGACGGCGATGCCCACCAGCAGCAGCCCACACGCCCCGAACACGCTGCTCAGCAGCGTCAGCGCCCGGCTGCTGCACGAGCTCATCCTGGAGGCTGGGGTAGAGGGACAGGAGGGGTCATCAGTGGGGCTTAAAGGGGAGAGGAAGGGGTTAAAGGGGGCAGGAAGGCGTTGAAGTGGGAGAGAAAGGGGTTAAGTGGGGCAGGAAAGGGTTGAAGTGGGGCAGGAAGGGGTTAAAGTGGGACAGGAGGGGGTTAAGGGGGCAGGAGTGGGCATAAAAGGGGAAATAAGGGGTTAAAGTGAGGCAGACAGGGGTTAAACAGGGGTAAGAAGAGGTTAAAGTGGGGCAGGAAGGGTTAAATCAGGGCAGGAAAAAGGTCAAAGGAGGGCAGGCAGGGTATAAGTGGGGCAGGAGTGGGCATAAGGGGGCAGGAAGGGGTTAAAGGGAGGCAGGAAGGGGTTAAAGTGAGACAAGAAGGGGTTAAAGTGGGAGAGGAAGGGGTTAAGTGGGGCAGGAGTGGGCATAAAAGGAGAAGGAAGGGGTTAAAGTGAGGCAGGAAGGGGTTAAAGTGGGAGATGAAGTGGTTAAGTGGGGCAGGAAGGGGTTAAAGCAGGGCAGGAAGGGGTTAAAGTGGGGCAGGTGTGGGCAGAGAAGGGGCAGGAAGGGGTTAAAGGGAGGCAGGAGGGGTTAAAGAGAGGCAGGAAGGGGTTAAATTGGGGCAGGAAGGGCATAAGGGGGCAGGAGTGGGCACAGAAAGGGCAGGAAGGGGTTAGAGGGGGTAGGAAGGGGTTAAAGGGGGCAGAAAGGGGCATGAATGGGACAGGAGAGGGTTAAAGTGGGGCAGGAGTGGGCATAAAGGGGGAGGAAGGGGTTAAAGAGGGGCAGGAAGGGCATAAATGGGGTGGGAAGGGGTTAAAGGGGGCAGAAGGGGGTTAAAGAGGGGCGGGAAGGGGTTAAAGGGGGCAGGAAGGGGTTAAATGGGGCAGGAAGGGGTTAAAGAGGGGCGAGGGGGGGCAGAAAGGGGATGGGGGCAGGAGGGCACACGCGTGTGCACCAGGACGGCCGTGAAACCCCTCCCCATGTCCTTGCACACCTCGCACACACATGTGTGCCTCGAAGCCCCAGACTGTGATTTCACACGCCTCGCACACGCGTGTGCCCCTTTGCATGCTCTGGTGGGACCCCCATACGGGTGACCTCATGCACACGTGTGACCGTCTGCTACACACACACACACACGTGACCTGACCCATGTGGGCGTTGCCACGTGCGTGACCTCTTGCACACGTATGACCTCTCACACACGTATGAGCTCTCTCACATGTATGACCTCTTGCACACGTATGAGCTCACACATATGACCTCTCACACACACATGACCTCTCGCACACGTATGAGCTCTCGCACGCGTATGACCTCACACATGTATGACCCCTCACACATGTGTGTTCTCACCCGCTTACGGCGTCTCCGGCTTCGTTGGCCCTAAGGCCCAGGGCTCCATCAGGGGGCGGAGGGGATGGACTGACGGACAGACAGACGGACAAGGGGGGGGGTGGAGGGGGGGGGGGGCAGACGGCACAGATGGACACAAGGATGGAGGACAGACGGACAGAGCTAAGGAATGGGATGCAGGACAGATAGAGAAGGGGATGGAGGATAGAAGGGAAGGACAGACGGACACAGGGATGGAAGGGACAGATGGACACAAGGACAGGGGACAGACGGACACGGGGATGGGGGACAGACAGACACTGGGATGCAGGACAGACGGACACGGGGATGGAAGGGACAGATGGACACAAGGACAGGGGACAGACGGACACGGGGATGGGGGACAGACAGACACTGGGATGCAGGACAGACGGACACGGGGATGGAGGATAGAAGGGGAGGGAGGGAGGGACAGAGGGACACGGGGATGGGGGGGAAGGACAAACGGACACGGGGATGCGGCGCAGGACAGAAGGACACGGGAAGGGAGGACAGAGGGACACGGGGAGGGGGATGAAGGACAGACGGATGCGGGGATGCGAGGGAGAGCTGCAGGACAGACGGACACGGGGATGCAGGAGAAACGGGCAGAGGGATGCAATGGAGGACAGACGGACACGGGGATACCCGAAGGAGGACAGACAGACAAGGAGAGGGGATGGAGGACAAACGGACACGGGGATGAGAGGGAGGGGGGAGGACAGACGGACAGAGGGATGCGATGGAAGGACAGACGGACAGAGGGATGCAGGAGGGATGCGATGGAAGCGCAGACGGACAGAAGGATGCTGTGGACGGACAGACGGACACGCGGATGCGATGGAAGGACAGACGGACAGGGGGAGGGGGATGAAGGACAGGCGGACAGAGGGATGCGATGGAAGGACAGACGGACACGGGGCTGCGGCGGCTTCTGCGGGCGGACAGACGGACAATCGGACGCAGCGATCGCAGCGGCCTCGGCCGGGCTGGGGGGGGGGGTGGGGGGGAGGGGGGTTGTGAAGGGGGGGGGAGGGGGCGGGGCTTTGTCCCCCCCCCCCCCCCCCCGTGATGTCACCGAGCGGCCGCTCTTAAAGGGGCCGCGAGACCTAAAGGGACCCCCCGGAAACCCTCCCCTCAAATCCCCCCCCAATGGACCCAGGAATTGGGGACCCCCCCCCCAAATCCCCCCCGATGGACCCAGGAATTGGGGACCCCCCCAAATCACCCCCAAATGGACCCAGGAATTGGGGACCCCTCCCAAATTCCCCCCCAAATGGACCCAGGAATTAGGGACCCCTCCCAAATCCCCCCCTCAATGGACCCAGGAATTGGGGGGGACCCCCAAATCCCCCTCAATGGACCCAGGAATTGGGGACCCCCCAAATCCCCCCCCAATGGACCCAGGAATTGGTGACCCCTTCCAAATCCCAACCCCAATGGACCCAGGAATTGGGGGGACCCCCAAATCCCCCCCAATGGACCCAGGAATTGGGGACCCCCCAAATCCCCCCCCAATGGACCCAGGAATTGGGGACCCCTTCCAAATCCCAACCCCGATGGACCCAGGAATTGCGGACCCCCCCAAGTCCCCCCCCAATGGACCCAGGAATTGGGGGGACCCCCCGAATGGACCCAGGAATTGGGGACCCCCCTCAAATCACCCCCAATGGATACAGGAATTGGGGACGCCCCCCAAATCCCCCCAATGGACCCAGGAATTGGGGACCCCCTCAAATCCCCCCCAATGGACCCAGGAATTGGGGACCCCCCTAAATCCCCCCCAAATGGACCCAGGAATTGGGGACGCCTCCCACATCCCCCCAATGGACCCAGGAATTGGAGACGCCCCAAAAGTCCCCCCTCAATGGACCCAGGAACTGGGGACCTCCATATTTCCCCCCCAATGGACCCAGGAATGGGGGGACCCCCATATCCCCCCCAATGGACCCAGGAGTTGGGGATCCCCCCCAGAATCCCCCCTATAAATGGACCCAGGGGTCTGGGACCCCCCAATGGAGCCCCTGGAGCCAGGATTTGGGGAACCCCCCTAAGACCCCCCTCCCATTTTCCCCCCCAATGGACCTGGGAGTTGGGGACCCCCCCCCAAATGGACTCAGTGATCTGAGGCCCCCCCCCAAAGCAGCCAGAAATTGGGGACCCCCCCCAAATCCTCCCCCTTCCCCCTCCCAATAGACCCGGGAATTGGGGACCCTCCCAAATGCCCCCCCAAAGGCGCCAGAAATCAGGGGACACCCCCTCATTCCCCCAAAACCCAACCCCAACACCCCCCCGGCCCCTCCAAGATCCCCCACTTTGGGACCCCAAAAAGCCCCCCCAGGCAGACACGGACTCAGGCACCGGCTCAGTCACTTTATGGGGGGGGCGGTTTTGGGGGGCTCTGGGGGGTTTGGGGGGGGGCTGAAGGTTTGGGGGGCCCCCTTTATATTGGGGGGGTGTCCCGGGGTGGGGGGGAAGGAGCTTGGGGACGGGGCGGGCTGCACCGCAAAATCCCCTCCAGCTCATCCGAGGGAGTCACAGCTGGGAGGGGGCACCCCGAAATTGGGGGAGCGAATGGGGAGGGTGAAATGGGGGGGACTCCAAATTAAGGGGGACCCCAAAATGAGGAGGAACCCCAAAAATGAAGGGGGACCCCTAAATTGGGGCGGATGTCTGAGAAATAGCGGGAGGGACTGAGAAGTAGGGGGGATCCCCCAAATGAGGGGGGACCTCCAAATTGGGGGGGGAGCTGAGAAGTGTGGGGGGGCCATAAGTAGCAGGAATCCCAAAATAAGGAGGGACCCCCAAACTGGGGAGGGTCTTTTAGATATGAAGGCGGGGGCCTTAGTAAGGGGGAGCCCCCCCAAAGCAGGGAGACCCGAAAATGAGGGGTGACCCCAAATTAGGGGGGTGGACAAAAATGAAGGGGGACCCCAAAAATGAGAAGGGACCCTAAAATTGAGAGGGGAACCTAAAATTAAGGAGAGACACCCAAACTGGGGGGGGGGGCTGAGAAGCAAGGAGGCGGGCTTCTAAGTAGGGGGGATCCCCCAAAGTGGGGGAGGCCCAAAAAATGAGGGGGAGACCCCAAAAATGAGGAGGGGAAACTAAAATTGAGAGGGGAAACTAAAAATAAGGAGGGACACCCAAATTGGGGGGGTCTGAGAAGTAAGGGGGGGGCTTCTAAGCAGGGGGGATCCCCCAAAGTGGGGGAAACCCCAAAAATGAGGGCGGACCCCAAAACTGAGGAACACCCCCAATCTGGGGGGGGCTGAGAAGTAAGGGGGGGGACTTCTAAGTAGGGGGGGATCCCCCAAAGTGGGGCGGACCCCTATATTTTTGGGAGGGGGTGTCAGACGAGGGAGTCGGGGGGGGGCGGGAGGCGCGAGTCGGGGTGCACAAAGTCGGGGTTCGTGTAGGTGAACCCTGCAAAGTCGCCCTGGTCGAGCCCCGCCAGGACGAGCTGATCGGGGGGGGTCAGCGCGGGGGGGGCCCGAGTGAAGAATTTGTCGAAGTTCTCCCCGTTCCGACCACACTGGTGGGTTTTTCGGGGGGGGAACCCCAAAAAATAAAGGGGACCCCAAAAAATAAAGGGAATCCGCAAAAAAGGGAGAAAGAAAAGAAGGGAGAGAGAAAATGAACCGCAAAAGGAAAGCCAAAAGTGACCCCCACACCCCCCCCAAAAAATGAAGCCCCAAAATAGCGGACCCGAAAAATGACCCCCCCAAAAACGACCCCCCCCCAAAGGGAACCCCAAAAATAGGGGACCCGAAAAATGACCCCCCCAAAATGACCCCCCCAAAACAAGGATCCCAAAAATGACCCCCCAAAGGGAACCCAAAAAGGGGGCCCAAAAATGACGCCCCCCCAAAATGAAGCCCAAAGAGGAGACCCCCAAAACGACCCCCCAAAATGAAGCCCAAAAATAGGGGACCCCAAAAATTACCCCCCAAAGGGAGCCCAAAAATAGGGGACCCCAAAACGACCCCCCAAAATGAAGCCCAAAGAGGGGACCCCAAAAATGACCTCCCCAAAAGAGGGATCCCAAAAATGATCCCCGCCAAAAGGAGCCCAAAAAGATACCCAAAAAATAGGGGACCCAAAAAATGAACCCCAAAAGGGGAACCCAAAAAAGGGGTCACCCCCAAGAAAGGGGGTTGAAAACAGGGACCCCCCCAAAAAACGACACCCCCCCCGAACCCAGGGGGAAGGGGGGGGACCCCAAAATCGGGAGGGGGGAAGGACAGATGGACGACGCGGACGGACAGACAGAGAGAGAAAGAAACGGGGGTTAGCGCCTGCCCCCCTCCCCGGGGCACCCCCAGATTTAAGGTGGGGGCCTGGAGGGGTTTTGGGGTGCGGGGGGGGATGCGGGAGAGGGCCCTGGGTAGGTTTTGGGGTGCAAGGAGACGTTTTGGGTACAGGGGAAGTCTTGGATGGGGTTTGGGGTGCAGGGGTGTTCCTGGAGGGGTTTTGGGGTGCAGAGAGGGGTTTGGGGTGCAGGGGGGGTCCTGGATGGATTTTGGGGTTCGGGGGGGTCTTTGGGGGGGTGCAGGGGGGTTCTGCATGAGTTTTGGGATGTGGAGGGGTCCTGGATGGGTTTGGGGTGCAGGGTGGGGTTCTGGCTTGATTTTGGGGTTCAGGGGGTCTTCGGGTGCAGGGAGGGGTTTGGGGTGTGTGGGGGTCCTGGATGGGTTTTGGGGTGCAGAGGGGGGTTTGGGGTGCACTCACCGGGCGGGGCACGAAGGGGGGGGGCACCTCCAGCCGCTCAAGCCGCTCCCAGTCTGTCCAGCGGAAAAAGGGGTGCAGGCGAACTTCCTGCTCCCCCCCCGGCCCTGCCCCCAGCCGCTTCCCGGGGTGTTTGGTCAGAAACGGGGGGGGCACGGGGGGGGGGGGTCAGACCCCTCCTCAAAAATAATCCGGGCCCCCCAAAACCCCTGAGACACCCAAAAAGCCCCAGAGAATCCCCAAACACCCTGGAACTCACAGGGAGCAGTAAAAGAAGGGGGACCCCAAGATCTGGGGGGGAGGCAAGGGTTTCTGAGGGTACAAGGATTTTGGGAGGCCCTAAGGATTTGGGGGGGCTCAAGGACTTGGGAGGGCCCTAAGGATTTTGTGGGGTAGAGTTTTGGGGGGTCCCCATGGTCTGAGAGGCTCTAGGAAGGATAGGGTGGGTTTGGGGGAGGCACAGGGTTTTGGGGGGCTGTAGGGATTTGGGAGGGCACCTAGGATTTGGGGGGACCCCCAGGGATTTGGAGGAACCCCAAGGATTTGCGGGGGCCCCCACTCACCCCCTTGCAGATGGCAACAGCCTCACGGGACAAAGATTTGGGGTACGTGACCGTCTGCTCCAGGATGGACTGGAAGAGTTCATCCTCATCCTCGCCGTCAAATGGGGGCTAGGGGGGGACCCCAAAAATTGGGGGGAGACCCCGAAAATTTGGAATGCCCCTAAACCCCCACAGACTTCCAAATCACTCCAGGACCCCCAAAATCACCCCCAGTCTCCCCCAACTGTTCCCGGACCCCGCAAAACCACGCCCAGCCCCCCCGATTGCTCCAGAACCCCCCAAATCACCCCCAGCCCCTCCAAATCGCTCCAGGACCCCCAAAATCACACCTAGCCCCCCCAGATCGCTCCAGGACCCCCCAAATCACCCCCAGCCCCCCACCCAAATCGCTCCAGGACCCCAAAATCAACCCTAGCCCCTCAAAATTGCTCCTGGACCCCACAAATCACCCCCAGCTCCTCCCAGATTTCTCCAGGACTCCCCCAAATCACCTCATGCACCCCCTAAGTCACTCCTGGACCCCCAGGATCCCCCAAATCACCTCTGGCTCCCCCCAAATCACTGCTGGACCCCCCAAATGACCCCCATCCCCCCCAAATTGCCCCTGGACGCCACAAATCACCCCCAGCTCCTCCCAGATTTCTCCAGGACTCCCCCAAATCACCTCACGCACCCCCCAAGTCACTCCTGGACCCCCAGGATCCCCCAAATCACCCCTGGCTCTCCCCAAATCACTGCTGGACCCCCCAAATGACCCCCAGTCCCCCCAAATTGCCCCTGGACCCCCCTAAACCCACCTGCCCGGCCAGCATCTCATAGAGCAGCACCCCAAAAGACCACCAGTCGACCGACTTCCCGTAGGGCTGGTACGCGATGATCTGGGGGGGCACCCCAAAATTCGGAGGGGGAGCAAAGCCCTGGGTTCCCCCTAAGACCCTTGGGTTCCCCCAAAACCCACCTGGGTCCCCCCATAGCTGGGTCCTCCTGGATGCTGGGATGCTCTGGATGCTGGGTCCCTCCCAAACCCCTGGGTAACCCCCTAATATTGGGGATCCCCAAGTTTTGGGGGCCCCCAAACCCCTAGGTCCCCCCTAAACTCCTGCGTCCCCCTCAAAAACCGCCTGAGTGCCCCCATATATGGGTCCTCCTGGATGCTGGAATGCTCTGGATGCTGAGCCTCCCCCAAACCCTTTGGTCTCCCCACCAAAATATAGGGGTCTCTCCAAGTTGTGGGGTCCCTCAAAACCCCTGGATCCCCTCCAAACCACTGGGTCCCCCCAAAAAAAAAACCCTGGGTCCCCCCCCCCAACATCTGGATCCTCTTGGATGCTGGGATGCTTTGGTCCCTCCCAAACCCCTGGGTAACCCCCCCCCAACAAAAAAAAATATTGGGGTCCCCCCAAGTTTTGGCGTCTCCCCAGACCTCGGGGGCGATGTAGTCAGGGGTCCCGCAGAAGGTGCGGGTCGTGGCCCCCACAAACATGTTCTCTTTGCACATCCCAAAGTCCGTGATCTTGACGTGTCCTTGTGCGTCCAGCATCACGTTATCCAGTTTCAGGTCCCTGGGGTTTTGGGGCACACCGCCCCCCCAAAAAAGGGGTTCAGGGGGGTGTTTTGGGGGTTCAGGGGATTTAAAGGGGTTTTGGGGGGTCAGGAAGGTTTTGGGTTGGATTTTAGGGGGGTCTCACCGGTAAATGATGCCCTCATTGTGGAGGAAGAAAAGGCCGATGGCGATTTCGGCAGCGTAAAACCTGGGGGAGGTGTAAAAATAAAGGGGGTTGGGGGGGCACCCCGGTATTTTGGAGGGGGCCCTAAGGATAGGGAGGGGTCTCAGAGGGGGCCAGGAGTGATTTGACAGGGGGGCCTGGGGGTGATTTGGAGGGGCAGGAGTGGGTTTGGGGGGGCAGGGAGTGGATTCTGGGGTGCAGGGGGTGGATTTTGGGGGGCAGGGGTGGATTTGGGGTTTGAGAGGTGGATATGGGGGTTCAAGGATGGATTGGGGGCAGGGTTGGATTTGGAGGTTCAGGGGTGGATTTGGGGGCTTGGGGGGGATTTTGGGGTGCAGGTGAATGATTTTGGAGTAGGGGGTGGATTTTAGTGTTATGGGGTGGATTTTGGGATGCAGGGATAGATTTGGGGGTTGATTTTGGGATTCAGGGGTGGATTTGTGGGTTCAAGGGTGGATTGGGGGTTGAGGGGTGGATTTGTGGGTTCAGGGATGGATTTTGGTGCTCGAGGGGTGTATTTGGGGGTTCAGGGGTGGATTTTGGTGCTCGAGGGGTGGATTTGGGGGTTTGGGGGGACTCACGTGGCGTGGGGCTCGCGGAACTTGCCGACCTGCTGGATGTGGTACATCAGGTCGCCCCCGGTCACATACTCCATCACGAAATAGAGGCGGTCCTGGGGGGGCAACGGGGGGCACCAGTGCTCTCAGTACCTCCCAGTAGCTCCCAGTTACCCTCCCATCTCATTCCAGTCCCTCCCAGTGCTCCCAGTGTCCCCCAGTCCCCTCCTGTGCTCCCCATCCCTCCCAGACTCTCTCAATCCATTACTGCCATCCCTCTCAGTTACCCTCCCAGTCACTCCCTCAGTCACCCCAGTAGCTCCCAGTAACCCCTAGTTACCCTCCCAAGTCGTCCCAGTACCTCCCAGTACTCCCAGTGCCCCCCAGTCCATTCCCATGCTCCCCATCCCTCCCAGTCCCGCTCAATCCCTTACTGCCATCCCTCTGAGTAGCTCCCAGTGCCTCCCAGTCCCACCCAGTCGCTCCCCCAATCACCCCAGTGCTCCCAGTTACCCTCCCAAGTCGTCCCAGTCTCTCCCAGTGCTCCCAGTGCCTCCCAGTCCCTTCCCATGCTCCCCATCCCTCCCAGTCCCTCTCAACCCCTTACTCCCATCTCTCCCAGTAGCTCCCAGTCCCTCCCAAGTCATCCCAGTGCTCCCAGTCCCTTTCTGTACTTCCCATCCCTCCCAGTCCCTCTCAATTCCTTACTCCCATCCCTCCCAGTTGCTCCCAGTGCCTCCCAGTCCCTCCCCGTGCTCCCAGTTCTTCCCAGTTCTCCCCTCCCAGTGCCTCCCAGTCCCTCCCAGTGCTCATGGTGGTCTGGAAGGTGGAGTGCAGGTGGGTGAGGAAGTGCCTCCCAGTGCTCCCAATCCTTCCCAGTTCTCCCTTCCCTGTGTCTCCCAGTTCATCCCAGTGTCTCCCAGCACCTCCCAGTCCCCCCAGTGCTCCCAATCCTTCCCAGTTCCCCCTTCCCAGTGCCTCCCAGTTCACCCCAGTCCATCCCAGTGCTCCCAATCCTCCCCAGTTCTCCCTTCCCTGTGTCTCCCAGTTCATCCCAGTGTCTCCCAGCGCCTCCCAGCGCCTCCCAGTGCTCCCAATCCTTCCCAGTTCCCCCCTCCCAGTGCTCCCAGTGCTAACGGTGGTCTGGAAGGTGGAGTGCAGGTGGGTGAGGAAGTGCGGCCGCGGGCCCAGCGCCAGCACTCTCCTCTCCACCATGGTGGAAGCGGCGTCGTCGTCCTGAACCACCACGTCCTTCTTCAGGATTTTGATGGCGAAGAGCTCCGAAGTGCCGCGGCGCTCGGCCAGCATCACCTGGGGGGTTGGGGGGGCAGAGGTTTTTGGGGGACCCAGGGGTTTGGGGGGGCACGGTGGTTTGGGGGGGAACCGGTGGTTAGGGGGGGCAGAGCAGTTGGGGGGGGCAAGGGGTTTAGGGGTTCAGCAGATCTCCAGGGCTGGGTTTGGGGGTTCAGGGGTTCCCCAGGGCTGGGTTTGGAGGTTCAGGGGTTGCCCAGGGCTGGGTTTGGGGGGGTCTTGGGGGTTCAGGGGTTCCGCAGGGCTAGGTTTGGGGGGGGCTGGGGGTTCAGGGCATCCCCAGAGCCGAGTTTGGGGGTTATGGGGTTCCCCAGGGCTGGGTTTGGGGCGGTCTGGGGGTTCAGGGGATCTCTTGAGCCAAGTTTTGGGGTTGAGGGGACCCCTAGGGCTGGGTTTGGGGGTCCCCAGGTTTGGGGTGCCCCGTTTTGGGGTCCCACCTTGCCGAAGCTGCCCTTGCCCAGCACCATCAGGAAGGTGAAGTCGCCGAGGTGGGAGCGGCCAGGGGGGAAGAAGCCCCGTTTGGGGTCTGTGGGGCTCGGGGATGGCGATGGCGATGGCGATGGGCACGGCCCGCGGCGAACCTTCTGCGGGACACGGGGGGAGCGTTCAGCGACGGGGGGCACAGGGGGCTGGGGGGTCAGTGTTGAGGGGGTCAGGGTTGGGGGGTCAAGCTTGGGGGTCAAGGTTGTGGATCAGAAGTTGGGGGGTAAAGGTTGGGGGGGTCAAGTTTGGGGGCAAGGTTGTGGATCAGAGGTTGGAGGGGTCAGGGTTGGGGATCAGAGGTTGGGGTCAAGGTTGGGGTGAAGTTTGGGGGTCTGAGATTGGGGTGAAGGTTGGGGTGAAGGTTGGGGTCAAGGTTGGGGTCAGAGGTTGGGGGTCAAGGTTGGGGGGGTCAAGGTTGTGGATCAGAGGTTGGGGGTCAAGGTTGGGGTCAAGGTTGGGGGTCAAGGTTGGGGGTCACGGTTGGGGGTCACGGTTGGGGGTCACCTCATAGAGCTCCAGGGGGTAATTACAGGCCTGGAAGAGAAAAAAACACTGTGAAGGGGAGTTTAGGGGGTCTGGGGAGTGTTGGGGTCCCGTGGGAGGGATTTTGGGGTCCCGGGGGGGGATTTGGGGATCCCAAGGGGAGATTTGGGGGTCCAAGGGGAGGTTTTGGGGTCCCAAGGAGGGGGGGATTGTGGTCCTGGGGGGGGATTTTGGGTTCCCGGAGCGGGGGGGGAGTGTCCCAAGGGGGGGGGGGGGTCCCAGGGTGGATTTTGGGGTCCCAAGGGGGGGTTGGGGGACCCAGGAGGGATTTTGGGGTCCCGGGGGGGGGGTTTAGGGTCCCCCTCACCTCGAACTTGGGTCGAAGGCCGCAGTCGTCAGTGTCGGCCACAGGGACGTTGTAGTACTCGCCCTCCTCCTGGTTCAGGAGCTTAAACCTGGGGGGCAGGGGGGGGCCATGGGGGACAGGGGGGGCCATGGGGGGGCCATGGGAGGTGTGGGGAAATGTGGGGCAGAAGGATGGGAGCAGAGGGGCATCATTGCAGGTGTGAAGGCTGCAGAGCTCCTCCTGCGAGATCCGCCCCCCGTGCAAAGCCCTCGTGTAAAGCCACACACACGGCTCCTAGTGCCTCAGCCCCTCGTGCAAAGCCCCTCAGTCCCTCGTGCGAGACCCCCGTGCAAGGCCCCAGTCCCTCGTGCAAGGCCCTCGTGCCCCAGACAGTCATGTAAGGCCCTTGTACCCCCATTGCTCGTGCAAGGTCCTTGTGCCCCAGCCTGTTGTGCAAGGCCCTTGTGCAAAGCCCCAGTGCCCCATCCCCTCATGCCCCATCCCTCGTGCGAGGCCGTCGTGCCCCATCCCTCGTGCAAAGCCCTCGCGCCCCGTCCCGCCATGCTAGGCACTCACCACCCGTCCACGTGCCCTTTGAGCAGCTCAGCGACGCCGAAGCTCATTGCGCCCATGAAGTCGTTGCGCGACGTGCGATCCCAGTCCCACACCTCGACCGAGAGGCGCCGCTCGGCGTCCCCGGGGCGCAGCGTGCTGATGGAACCCCCACCCTCGTGTCACCCTCGTGCAAGGCCGGGGCATCCCACACCCCCCATGTCACCCCCATACCCTCGTGTCCCCCTCGTGTCTCCCTCGTGCGAGGCCAGGGCACCCCGCACACACCCCCAGTCACCTCCATATCCTCATGTCACACTCATGTTCCCCTCGTGTCCCCTCATGTGAGGCCAGGGCACCCCCCCCATGTCACCCCCATACCCTCGTGTCCCCCTCGTGTCCCCCTCCTGTCCCCTCGAGCGAGGGCAGGTCACCCTGCACCCCCTCGTGTCACCCCCAGACCCTCATGTCCCCTCGTGTCCCCTCATGCAAGGGCCATGTCACCCCTGCCTCCCTCATGTCCTCGTGGTAGAATTTGCACAAGGGTTCACACAAGGGCTCACACGAGATTTCACACAAGGTTTCACATGAGGATTCGCACGAGGGTTCACATGAGGGTTCACATGAGGGTTCACACGAGGTTTTGGATGAGGTTTCACATGAGATTTTGGACGAGGTTTTGCACGAAGTTTCACACAAGGATTCGCACGAGGGTTGCACGAGGGTTTGCACGAGGGCTCACAAGAGGAAGGCCTCGTTCCAAACGGGGTTGAGTGTGGCCTTCACGGTCCGTGTTTTCTGCTTCGAGAGGTTCTTGGGGTCCGGGATGAGTTTGAGCTTCACATACGGATCCGAGAGCCCATTGGGGTCCATAGGGATGAGGTTCCGAGCCTCCCCCACTGCCGGATGGGGGGAGAGGGGGGTGTGGGGAGATGTGGGGAGATGGGGGAGATGGGGGGCGGAGGAGAGGGAGCACATAGGGCAGGAGGTGAGATGGGGATGTGGGGAGTGATGAAGGATGTGGAGGGACATGTGGGGAGATGTGGGCAGGAGGGGTGTGGGGAGATGGGGGGATGTGGGGTGAGATGGGGGACAGGATTTGGGGGGGTAGATTTTGGGGGAGAATCAGGGGGTTTGAGGGGTGGAATCGAGGAGTTAATTGGGGCAATGGGGGGGCAGCTCTTGTGGGGGGCAGATTTGGGGTGTCCCTTTTCTGCCCCTGTGGGTCCCTTTTTACCCCCCGGGAGGGGAAGTTAGGGGTCGGGGAGGGCAGTTTTTATCCCGGGGGGGCACTTTCAGGACGAAGGGGGTCCCTTTTCCCCCCATATAGATCCATTTCTCCCCATATAGATCCCTTCTTCTCCCCCTGTAGGTCCCTTTTTACCCCCCGGAGGGGCAGTTTTTACCCCCGGGGGGGGCAGTTTTTACCCCCGGGGGGGCAGTTACCGGTGACGTGGAGCTGCTCCCCGGGCAGGGGGTGGATGCGCAGCTGAAGGCGTCCCCGTCGCTCCGTGTGGTCGACGCCGCAGAGACTCGGAACCACGTGAACGCAGCGCTTGTGCACATTCATCTCACAGCCTGCAGAGACACCGCCTCGCACGAGGGCTCACACCCACCTCACACGAGGGATCGCACGAAGGATCACACCCGCCTCGCACGAGGGATCGCACGAGGGATCAGACAATGGATCACACCCAGGCTTGCATTGCCTCGCACGAGGGATCACACTCTCACTTCACACTCCCCTCGTACCCATCTCGCACGAGGCCTCGCACACGCCCCACACTGGGCTCACACAAGGCCTTGCATGACCATCCCACGGGGCCTTGCACGAGGCACCACTTGCACCTCACACTCACCTCACCCCTCCTCGCATGAGGCCGCTTGCACGAGCCCCTCCCATGCTGCCCATCACAAAAGCTCATCGCACAATCACCCTCGCACAACCACCCTCGCACAACCACTGTTGCACGACCGCCCTCGCATGACCGCCCTCGCACAACTGCCCTCACGACCCCCCCAAGGCCCCTCCCATCATCCCTTTGCACACTCCCCTCCCCGCCACCCATCGTGCGTCGCACACTCACACGAGCACTTCATGCCCTGGTGCACGAGGCCGTAGAGAAGGGACCCGCAGTGGTCACAGAAGGTGGGACTGCTGTAACTGTGCACCTTGAACTTGTGCTTGTTCCGGGGGTCCTGCGGGCACACGCACGTGCAAGGGCTCAGGGCACACATGCGTGCAAAGTGGGGGAGACCCACATGTGCCCCCTTACACACATGGCAGAGCTCCCCCTCCCCCTGGTGTGGCTGCACACGTGCATGCAAGGGGCAACGTCTGGGAGTGAGGGGGGAGACGAGTGTACAAGAGGTTGGGGGACACACGTGTGCAAAGGGGGGGGTGCATGTGTCCTCACACACGTGTGCAAAGGGGGGCACATGTGCCCCTTCATACACGTGTTGGAGCCCCCCCCGCGTGGCTGCACAGCGTGTGCGAGGGGGAACATGTGTGTGCAAGAGGATGGGGGCAAAAGCGTGTCCCCAAGACCCCCCCCATGCCCCTCCCCAGCCCCCCCTCATAGACTCAGGACCCCCCCATACCCCCCCTATGTCCCCTCCTTGCCCCTCCCCCATAGATCTGGGACCCCTCCAATCCCCCTAACACCCCCCCATAGACCCAGCCCCCCCAAGTTGATCTGGGACGCCCCTGTGCCCCCCCCAGCCCTGTGCCCCCCCATGACCCCCCCGTGCCCCCCCAGCCCTATGCCCCCCCCATGACCCCCCACAGTCCTATGCCCCCCCCGTGGCCCCCCCGTGCCCCCCCTCACATCGGTCTGGGGTCCCTTTCCGGCCCCCGGACACTCGAAGGTGACAAACTCGTGGCAGCGTTTGTGAACCACAAAACTGCAAACTGGGGGGAGGGGGCCATTAGGGGGGGTCAGAGCCCTCCCCCCCCCAAAAAAAGACCCCACCCCAAAAACACCCCCCAGGAACCCCCAAAATCCACCCCCAGAGACCAAATCTCCCCCTCCAAGATTCCAATTTACCCCCCCAGGGACCCCAAATGCCCCCCCCGACCTAAAATGCCCCCCAAATCCGCCCCCCGAGTCTTTTCTTCCCCCCTCCAAATCCTCCCCTCAGATCCCAAATCCACCCCCAATCCCTTCTCCCCCTCCAAAAAATCCCCCCCAGACCATAAATCCCCCCCAGACTCCAATTTACTCCCTCAGGAACACCAACACACCCCCCCCCCGACCCCAAATCCCACCCCCAGGGACCCCAAATCCCCCCCTTTTCCATCCCCCCCCCCCGTTGCCTGGCAACTGCCATCCCTGCCGGGACCGTTGCCTTGGCAACCGGTGTCCCGCCCCCCTTCTACCCCCCATTGCCCCCCCCAGCATCCATTGCCCCCCCCGAATCCCCCTTCCATCCCCCCCGCCCCATCATTGTGCCCCCAGAGCCTCAATTGCCCCTCCAGCCCCCATTACCCCCCCACCCCCAACTGCCCCCTCAGCCCCAATTGCCCCCTCCCAGCCCCAATTGCCCCCCCATCCCCCATTACCCCCCCAGCCCCAATTGCCCCCTCAGCCCCAATTGCCCCCCAGCCACAATTGCCCCCCCTCAGTCCCCATCGCCCCCTAGGTCCCATTGCCCCTTCAGCCCCAATTGCCCCCCCAGCCCCAATTGCCCCCCCAGCTCCCATTGCCCCCCCAGCCCCAATTGCCCCACAATCCCAATTGCCCCCCTCAGCCCCAATTGCCCCCTCCCAGCCCCCATTGCCCCCCCAGCCTCAATTGCCCCCCAGCCCCCATTGCCCCCCCTCAGCCCCAATTGCCCCCCCAGCCCCAATTGCCCCCCCAGCTCCCATTGCCCCCCCAGCCCCAATTGCCCCACAATCCCAATTGCCCCCCTCAGCCCCAATTGCCCCCTCCCAGCCCCCATTGCCCCCCCTCAGCCCCATTGCCCCCCCTCAGCTTCCATTGCCCCCTCAGCCCCCATTGCACCTCCAGCCCCATTGCCTCCCCAGCCCCAATTGCCCCCCTCAGCCCCCATTGCCCCCCCAGCCCCCATTGCGCCCCCAGCCCCATTGCCTCCCCAGCCCCCATTGCCCCCCCAGCCTCCATTGCCCCCCCTCAGCCCCCATTGCCTCCCCAGCCCCAATTGCCCCCTCTCAGCCCCATTGCCCCCCCAGCCCCCATTGCGCCCCCAGCCCCCATTGCGCCCCTCAGCCCCCATTGCCTCCCCAGCCCCAATTGCCCCCCCTCAGCCCCATTGCCCCCCCAGCCCCCATTGCGCCCCTCAGCCCCCATTGCCTCCCCAGCCCCATTGCCCCCCCAGCCCCCATTGCCCCCCTCAGCCCCCATTGCCTCCCCAGCCCCAATTGCCCCCCCTCAGCCCCCATTGCCCCCCCAGCCCCCATTGCGCCCCTCAGCCCCATTGCCCCCCCAGTCTCAATTGCCCCCCCTCAGCCCCCATTACCCCCCCAGCCCCAATTGCCCCCCAGCCCCCGTCGCGCCCCCTGGTGGGTGCTGGGGGGCAATTTGGACTGGAAGGGGCAATTATTGGGGGGGGAGAAAGGGGAGTCTGGGGGGCGCAATGGAGGCTGGGGGGAGCAATGGGGGAGACTAGAGGGAGGCAAGGGGAGTCTGGGGGGGCAATGGGTGATGGATGGGGGTCAGTGGGGGCTTTGGGGGGCAATGGGGGGCAGTGGGTGCTGGAGGGGCAATGGGGGGGGCAATGGGGGGGCAGTGGGGGGCACTAAGGGGTCGGGGGGGGTCTCACCCAGGCACTGCAGCCCCTGCTTCCCGATGCCCCTGGGGACAAGAGCAACACCATCACTCGGTGGGCCCCAACCCACATCTATGGGTCCACGGGTTCCACCTGACCCAGACCCACATCTATGGGTCCATGGGTTCCACCCGGCCCAGACCCACAGCCATGGGTTCCATCTGACCCAGACCCACATCTATGGGTCCGTGGGTCCCCCCTTGACCTGGATACCCGTGTCCATGGTTTCCACCTGACCCAGATGCCACATTCCATGGGGTGAACCTGACCCAGAAACCCACTTTCTCGCCTCCCTCGGGTCCCCTCCAACTGGGACACCTGAGCCCGGGGGTCCCTGAGGTCCCCGAGGTCCACCTGGCCTGGATGTCTGCTCCATGGCGTCCACCTGACCGAGGCCCCTGAGGTCCATTGGTCCTTGAGGTCCACCTGACCCAAATCTCTGTGTCTATGGGTCCTTGAGGTCTATCTGACCTGGATACCTGGTTCCATGAGGTCCCTGAGGTCCACCTGACCTGGACACCTGGATCCATGAGGTCCAGTTGACCTGGACACCTGGTTCCATGAGGTCCAGTTGACTTGGACACCTGGTTCCAGGAGGTCCCTGAGGTCCAGTTGACTTGGACACCCAGTCCATGAGGTCCAGTTGACCTGGACACCTGGTTTCATGAGGTCCCTGAGGTCCATCTGACCTGGACACCTGGTTCCATGAGGTCCTTGAGGTCCCTGAGGTCCACCTGCCCTGCCCTCCCACCTCTGTGGATCCTGGCCCCACGGCAAGCGCTCACCAGATGAAGTCGGTGCAGTGGCTGCAGAAGGTCGGTTGCTTGAAGAAGCGGGCAGTGAAGCGGTGGCTCTTCACTTCATGGACCACCTTGTGGCGCAGAGCCCCACGGCGGCAGAAGAGCGGCCGCGTGGCCCCACGTTCCCCCTCCGGCCCCGCCAGCGCCATCCGGAGCGACCCACGGACCGACCCACGGACAGAACCAGCAAGGGGGCTGCGGGGGAGAAGGTGGAGGAGGTGGGTCAGGGTGGATGCACGGACAGAGCTGCGGACACCGGGATGGACTCACAGACACCAGGATGGACCCACAGACTCCAGGATAGACCCACGGATGGACCCACAGACACCAGGATGGACCCACAGACTCCAGGATAGACCCACGGATGGACCCACAGACACCAGGATGGACCCACAGACTCCAGGATAGACCCACGGATGGACCCACAGACACCAGGATGGACCCACGGACACCAGGATGGACCCATGGATGGACCCACAGACACCAGGATGGACCCACAGACACCAGGATAGACCCACGGACACCAGGATGGACCCACGGACACCAGGATGGACCCACAGACTCCAGGTTGAACCCACAGATGGACCAATGGACACCAGGATGGACACACAGACACCAGGATAGACCCACGGACATGGGAACGGCCCCATGAAGACGTGCGAGCACTGACAGACCCACGGACACGCGGATGGACCCACGGAGCAGCCCCCCTGCGGGTGACTCACAGCCAGAGCCGCATCCACCCACCCACTCGCCCACAGACAGACCCGCGGACGGACAGACAGGCAGACAGACCCATGGACAGACCCACAGATGGACCTACAGACAGACAGATGGACGGACCCACAGACAGATCCATGGATGGACAGACAGACAGACAGATGGACCTCAGACAGACCCACAGATGGACCCACGGATGGACAGACAGACACACTGACCCATGGCTGAACCCATAACCCCACGGATGGATCCACGGATGGACAGATAGACCCACGGACGGACCCACAGCCAGAGACCCGGCTGGACAGACAGACAGACCCACAGCCGTTGCCACGGACAGACAGACGGATGGACAGTGGTTCCAGGGAGGTGCTGGACAGATGGACAGAGCCCCGGCGGCCCCTCCCCCCCCGGGAACGGACCTGCAGCCGCCGGACAGACGGACTCAGCCCGGACAGACGGACCCAGCCCGGACAAACGGACCCAGCCTGGACAAACGGACAGGGAGGCGCGGCCGCAGAGTGAGGGGGCGGGGCTTAGGGAGGGGCGGAGCTTAGGAAGGAGGCGGGGCCAATAGGGCGCTCCCAGCCCTGCGGCTGCGGCAGGGGGCGTGGCTACTGGGGACAGCTCCAGCCCTGCGAGAGGGGGGCGTGGCTTGATGAGGAGGCGTGGCTTGGGGCGGGGGCTAATGGGGGCTTGCCCGGCTCTGTGGGAGGGGGTGGGGCTTAACGAGGGCCGGTGTTTGGGGCGTGGCCAAGGGGCGCTCCCCGCCCTGCAGCTGCGGGTTGGAGCGTGGCTTATAGATGGCGGCGTGGCCAACGGGGGCACTACCAGCCCGGGGGGGGATGACGTGGCTTGAGGAGGGGGCGTGGCTTTGGAGAGGGGGCGTGGACAGTGGGAGGTGCTCTGCCCTGCGGTTGCGGAAGGGGGCGTGGTTTAAGGAGGGGGCGTGGCCTGGGGCGGGGGGCACGGAAGGCTCTCAGCCCTGAGGCTTCGAGGGAGTGTGGGTTGAGAGGGGCGTTTCCAGTCCTACGGCTGAGTGAATGGGCGTGGCTTAAAGAGCAGGCGTGGCCAGTGGGGCAGCTGTGGCTGCGGGTGAGGGCGTGGCTCGGATGGCCAAGGGGCGTAGCCAGCGAGGGGGCGTGGTTTAAGGGGGCGTGGCGACGGGGCACTCCCTGCCCTGCGGATTGGGGCGTGGCCTGGTTAGGGGCGTGGCTTTAATGGGCGTGGTAGGGAGCTGGAAGGGGGCGTGGTCTCCTTTGAGGGGGCGTGGCTTGGCTTAAAGGTAGTGCGGGGGGTCAGATTGGGGGGGACAACGGGTGCAGGGGTGTCCATGGGACAAGGCGGGAAGGGGGGGGCAGGATGGGTGGGGCAATATGGGGAGGAGCAGCTTGGGGGGGGGGGGCAGGTTCCACGGCATGGAGGGGGCGGCAAGGCGGGGGGAGCTTGAGGGGGAGGGGGAGGGAGGGGGAAGAAGGGGGGGGGGGGGGAAGAGTGGAGAGGCAGGAGGAGGGGGGGAGAGGGGGTCCATGGGACGCGGGGGGGGGCAAGATGGAAGGGGGGAGGTAGATTGGAAGGGTTGATGGTGTCGGGGGGGCAGTTTGGGGGGGTGTCCAATGGATTGAGGGGGGGCATCAAGATGGGGGGGGCAGCCTGGGGTGGGGCTGGGTGTCCCTCGTCCTCCCGTCCTCCCCCGCCTCATCCTGGGGGGGACTCTGGGAAAGGAGGACGAGTCCCGGGGGGGCGCACAGACCCAGATCTGCCAAAATGTGGGGCGGGGGGGGCAGGGCCGTGCCCCAGGGACCCCCCCCCCCCCTTCCTTAACCCTCCCCGGGGGGGGCATCGATTTGGCCTCTCCCCTCCACAAAAGGGGCGGGGGGGGGCGAGCAATGTCCCCCCCATCTCCTCTCTGTCCCCCCATGTCCTTCTGTCCCCTATCTCCCCCTGTGGCCCCTCCAATGGCCCCATCTCCCCCCATGTTCATGTGCCCCCAAGTCCCCCTTGTCCTCCATGTCCCCCCATGTCCTCCCATCTCTCCTCATCTCCCCCCTGTCCTCCCCTATGTCCCCCCTCAATGTCCCCATCTCCCCTATCTCCCCCTGCCACCCCATGGCCCACCACCCCTATATCTCCATGTCCCCCCATCCCTCCCTGTCCCACCACCTCTTCCCAACATCTCCATCTCCCCCCCGTCCCCTCATGTCCCCCCCATCTCATGTCCCCTTGTCCCTCCCATATCCCCATCTCTCCCCCCATCTCCCCACAGCAGCTCTTTCACTCAGCCCCAGTTTCTTCCCTTTATTGATGTCAAAACCCCACCCCACCCCCCAAACTTTAAGGCTTTGGTGATTCCCGACCCAATCTCGACCCCCACAGGGACCTGATCCTGCCCCACAGGAGGATGCTCAGCCCCCATAGGGGCCTGATCCTGCCCCATAGGAGGATGCTCAACCCCTATAGGGGCCTGATCCTGCCCCAGGGTGGAACCAGGACCATCTTAGGGGCCTGATCCTGCCCCACAGGAGTATCCTCAACCCCCTAGGAAGATGCTTAACCCCTTAAGGGCCTGATCCTGCCCCACAGAGGGACCCAGCACCCCGTCTAGGGCCCGATCCTGCCCTCTCACGCCCTGAGCAGTACCAGCCTCCCCGTCTGCACCAAATCGACACCGTAAGCCACCAGGTTGATGGCGGTGAGCAGTGCCACCAGCACCTTGCGGTCCCAAGGACACGTCGGGCCGCATCCTGACGGGCGTCTGGGTTGTCCTCTCATCTCCTGACGGAAGGCGTAAAGCGGCCAAAGGACGACGGCAGCTCCGTACGCCACCACGCCCAGAGCAGCGTAAACGCCCAGCGCTCGCCTCGTGCTGGCTGGATCCTGCATCCACCCGCACCAGCCCCAGCCCCCCAAGCACCCTCCGACCAGCAGCACCCCCAAAGCAAAGGAGACGCAATAAATGCCTAAACACCAGCGCCAAGCCTCGGGGCCGGATCCTGCGCCCAGCTCGGCGGCCAAGCCGAGGAGGAGGAGGGCGACAAAGGTCTCGGCTACCTTGAGGAGCCCGGATGGTGTGGCCAGATATGGGGCAGTTTGCCCGGGTTTGGCTCGGTCGCGCAGGACCTCAGCGGCATACAGGAGGGCGGCGAGGCAGGATGCGGCCGTGGCGGTGGCGCGAAGGGCACGAGGCCGTTCGTTGGTATCCCTCGTGTCCCTCAAATGGCCCAAAGACCAGATGACCGCAGCAGAGGCGCAAGCCAAGGCGGCAGCGGTGGCGTGGACCAAGGGGAAATCGCGTCGGGACGGCAAGCGGTTGGCGGCTTCGGCGGCGAGGAAGAGGAGGGTGATGGCGAAGGAGATGGCCCAAGCGGCCACGCAACCGTCGCCTTCACCAGAAAGCCACGGGCCGGCGGCCGACGCCGTGCTGAACGCCAGGCAGCAGCTCAGCGCCTGCGCCCAGCGCAGAGGAGATGGCAGTCGGCACGGAGAGGCCATGGGGCTGCTGTGGGGAGGGAAAAGAGGGGGTGATGGGGGGAGAAATAGGGGGAAGGAGGTGAAATTGGGGAGAAAAGGGGGAGAAATGGGGGAGAAAAGAGGGGCTGGGGGGAGAAATGGGGGTTTGGGGGGAAATGGGGGAGAAAAGGGGGAGAAAATGGGGAGAAAAGGGGGGAAGGGGGTTTGGGGGGGAGAAATGGTGGTTTGGGGGGAAATGAGGGAGAAAAGGGGGAGAAATGGGGCAGAAAAGGGGGGAAGGGGGTTTGGGGGGGAGAAATGGGGGTTTGGGGGGAAATGGGGGAGAAAAGGGGGAGAAATGGGGCAGAAAAGGGGGGAAGGGGGTTTGGGGGGGAGAAATGGTGGTTTGGGGGGAAATGAGGGAGAAAAGGGGGGTTGTGGGGAGAAATGGGAGTTTGGGGGAAATGGAGGGGAAGGGGGGTTGGGGGTGGAAAAAGGGGAGAAATAGGGGGTTTTGGGGGGGAGAAAAGGAGGGGAAAAGAGGGAGAAATAGGGGAGAAAGGGGTCAGCAGTGAAAAGGGGGGAGAAAACAAGGTTTGGGAGGGGAAATAGGGGTTTGGGGGTGATGGGGGTTTTGGGAGCAAGAAGAGGGGGTGCAAGGGTGGGGCTCGGGGAGACAAGGGGGGTGGGGTGCAAGGAGCGAGCACAGGGGAACACACGTGTGCAAGGCATGTGATGGGGGACACCCCCCCCGGAATCAAGGAGTGGGGCAGGGGTTTGGGGGGAACCCTGGAGTTTAGGGGGGTCCCTCAGGTTTTGGGGGGGGTCCCAGGGAGTTGGGGGGGGGGCACGAGGGTTTGGGAGGGGCACAGAGGTTTGGGGGGAGTCACAGGGAGTTGGGGGGGCACAGGGGTTTGGGGGTTCCCTGGGATTTGGGGGCATCTCAGAGGGTTTTGGGGGGGTCCTTAGGGTCTGGAGGTTTGGGGGTCCTTGAGGTTTGGGGGGGCAGGCGGGTTTTGAGGGAATCCCTGGGGTTTGGGGGGGGGGGCACAGGGAGTTGAGGGGGTAAGGGGGGTGGGGAGGGTGTCTCTGGGAGTCGGGGGAGTCCCTGAAATTTGGGGGGGGGCACAGGGGTTTTGGGGTGTCCCAAGGTTTAGGGGGGGCAGAAGGGTTTTGAGGGGCTCCCAGGGCTTTGGGGGGAGGCTGGGGTTTGGGGGGAAGCAAGGGGTTTGGGGGGTTCCTGAGGTTTGGCCGGGGGCACAGGGGTTTGGAGGGGTTCCCTGGGTGTTGGGGGGGTCCCAGGGGGTTTTGGGGGGGCAGAGGTTGTTTTAGGGGGTGTCTGGGGTTTGAGAGGGTCCCTAGGTTATGGGGGGGCACCAAGGAGTTTGGGGGGGGGTTCCTGGGGTTTGAGTGCGGAGACAGGAAGTTGGGAGGGTCTCTCCTAGGGATTTGGGGGGGTCCCAGGGATTTTGGGGGGGGTAAAGGCTTTGGGGGAGGGGTCTCTGGGAGTTGGGGATGGTCCCTGGAGTTTGGGGAGGGGGGGGCCAGGAATTTGGGGGGGGGGTCCCCTGGCTTTGTTGGGGGGGGGTCCCTGTTCCCGGTGGGGGGCGAGGGGGCGCTCAGGGGATGCCCATATAAGGCACTAGAGAATCCACTTCCCCCCCCCGCCCCCCCCACATCCTGCCAAGGGGTGGGGGGGGTTCGCCCCGCCCCCACCCGGGCGCGGCCCCATTGCGGGGGTGAAAATCCCCAGAGTCCTAAATCCCCCCCCCCCCAACTCACCCGAACCGGTTCGGGTCTCGGTTTGGGTCCTTTTGGGTCCCTTTGGACGGATTCAAGTATCGGTTTTGGTCCCTTTTGGGTCTCTTTATGGTTTGAGTCCTGGTTTGGGTCTTTCTGGACCGGTTTGGGTCCTGGTTTGGGTCCCTTTGGAATTCAGGTCCCGGTTTGGTTCAGTTTGGGTCCTTTGGGACCAGTTCAGGTCCTGGTTTGGGTCCCTTTAGGTCTCTTTGGGGTTCAGGTCCTGGTTAGGGTTCTTCTGGACAGGTTCGGGTCTGTTTGGGTCCTTCTAGACGGTTTTGGATCTCTTTGGCTCCTTCTGGACGGGTTCGGGTCCTGGTTTGGGTGGATTTGCGTCTTTTTGGCTCCTTCTGGACAGGTTCAGATCCCAATTTGGGTCTTTCTAAACGGGTTCAATTCCCTCTGGGTGGGTTTGGGTGTTCCTGGAAGGATTCGAATCCCAGTTTGGATCACTTTGGATCTTTCTGGACAGGTTTGGGTCTTTTTGGCTCCTCTGGATGGGTTCAGATCCCGATTTGGGTCAGTTTGGCTCCTTCTGGATGGGTTCAGATCCCGATTTGGGTCAGTTTGGCTCCTTCTGGACGAGTTCGGGTCCCGCTTTGGGTCTGCTCAGGCGACTTTGGGTCCCTTCAGGTGTTTCGGGAGTTCGGATCCCTTCGGGCGGGTTCGGGTCTTTCCGGCCACGCTCGGGTCTCGGTTCGGGTCCCTTCGGTTGTTTCGGGGGCTCGGGTCCCGGTTCGGGTGTTTCCGGACGTGTTCGGGTCCCGGTTCGGATCCCTTCGGGTCTTTCCGGCCGCGGTCGGGTCGCGGTTCGGGGGTTTCCGGACGGGTTCAGGTCCCGGTTCGGGTCCCCTCGGGCGGGTTCGTGTCTCTCCGGCCGCGCTCGGGTACCCCCGGGGCGTTGGTTGGGGCGGGGGGGGGGGGCGGGGCCGGTGGCGTGACGTCCGGGGGTCCCGGGATGACGTCAGGGGATTCCCGGGGGGGGGCTATGGGGCGCTATGGGGTCTATGGGGGAGCTACGGGGTTCTATGGGGGTTCTATGGGGGGCTATGGAGAGGGGGGCCAAGGGGCAGGCTATGGGGGGGCTATGGGGCGCTATAGGGGCTATGGGTGGGGTACGGGGAGCTATGGGGTGCCATGGGGGCTACCGGGCGCTATGGGGGGGGCTATGGGGCGCTATAGGGGGGCTACAGCGGGTTCTGTGGAGGGCTATGGAGAGTTGTGGGGGCTATAGGGCGCTATGGGGCAGGCTGCGGGGGGGACTATGGGGTCTATGGGGCGCTATAGGGTCTATGGGGGGCTATAGGGTCTATGGGGAGCTACGGAGGGTTGTGGGGGCTATAGGGCGCTATGGGGCAGGCTATGGGGGGGGCTATGGGGCGCTATGGGGGGGGCTATGGGGCGCTATGGGGCGCTATAGGGCGGCTCTGCCCCCCCCCCCCCCCCCGCCCCTCCTCGCTTCCGGCACGTTTTGAGTGACTTTGGGCTGTTTTGGGCAGTTTGGCGTTGCTGAGGGCAACCGAGCCCAAATATTTGGTTGCCACAGCAACCGGGGGGGGGGGGCCGGGGGGGGCAACGCCCTCGCGGCTCAGGACCTGGGGGGGTGCAGCCCCATAAGTGCCCCCTCCAGCCCCATAAATGCCCCCTCCAGCCCCATAAGTGCCCCTCAGCCCCATAAGTGTCTCCCCAAGTTCACCCAAGCCCCATAAGAGCCCACCCCAACCCCGTAAGTTCCCCCACCAGCCCCATAAGTGCCCCCCCGGTCCCATAAGTGCCCCCCCAAGTTCACCCCAACCCCATAAGTTCCCCCACCATCCCCATAAGTGCCCCCCCGGTCCCATAAGTGCCCCCCCAAGTTCACCCCAGCCCCATAAGTGCCCCCCACCTGGTGCAGCGCCCTCTCTCGCAGCTCGCTGTGGGTCAGAGGTCTCCCCTCCTCATCATCCTCCTGCCCCACAGCGGAGGTCTCCCTGGGGGGCGAGGCACTTATGGGGCAGGGTTTGTGGGGGGCACTTATGGGGAAGAAGGGGCACTTATGGGGCTGGAGGGCAGGTGGGGGACACTTATGGGGTAGAAGGAGCACTTATGGGGTTGGAGCGCACGAGGGAGGCACTTATAGGGCAGAAGGAGCACTTATGGGGGGCTGGAGGGCACGAGGGGGGCACTTATGGGGCAGAAAGAGCACTTATGGGGGGCTGGAGGGCACGAGAGGGGCACTTATGGGGCTGTCCCCCAAGTGCCCCGGACTCACCTGGGGCTGGGGGGCCGCGGGGGGGGTGGGCGGCGCAAGGGGGGCTCCTTCTGGGGGGGCAAAAAGGGAGGAGGGCAATAGAGACCCCCAAGTGCTCCCCCAGACCCCCAAATTACCCCTTGGGGACCTCCAATTGCCCCCTCCAGAGACCAACAACCCCCTCAATTGCCCTTCCAGACCCACAAATGCCCCCCTGCACCCCCAAATTAACCCCTAGGGACCCCCATTTGTCCCTCCAGCCCCCCCCCCAATTACCCCCTAGAGCCCCTCCAAACCTCTCAATTGCCCCCGTTTCCCCCCAGTTCCCCCTCAGCCTCCCAACTGCCTCCCACACCCCAAATTACACCCCTCCAGCCCCTCAATTGCCCCCCCCCGACCCCCAAGTGCCCCCCCCCCCAAATTACTCCCTAGGGACCCCCATTTGCACCCCCCCAGCCCACAAATTGCCCCCTCAGACCCCAATTACCTCCCTGGACCGCCCAAACCCCTCAATTGCCCCCCAGTTCAACCCCAGCACCCCAACTGCCCCCCCCACTCCCCAATTTGCCCCCCCGATCCAAATTACCTTCCAAAACCCCTCAACTGCCCCCCTTGCACCCCAATTATCCCCCTAAATTACCCCCCTAGGGACCCCCAATTGCCCCCCCCTCACCGCGGTTTGGGGGCGCTCCGCCCCCAGCAGCAGATGGGTCACCCCCTCTTCCAGGCGTCGCAGTTGCTCCCCCAGATCCAAATTGGGGTTCTGGGGGGTCACGTCCTGCTCGGAGGGGGGCAACAGGGCCACCAGTGCCGCCAATCCTGGACGAGGAGGGGACCCCGAAACATGGGACCCCCCCAAACCCCTGAGACTCCCCCAAACCCCTGGGACCCCCCCAAAATGCCTGTGTCCCCCCAAAACCCTCCCCTCCATTTGCTCCCCCCCCAACTTAGGGTTCTTCCCCCCCATTTTGGTTCCCCTCATTTTGGGGTGGTGTCCCCCCGGTTTGGGTCCCCCCCATTCCCCCCCCATTTTGAGGTCCCCCCCATTTTGGTTCCCCCCCATATCTACCCCCCCAATTTAAGGTTCGCCCCCATTTGGGCTCCCTCCCCCATTTTGGGTTCCCCCCTATTTTGGGTCTCCCCCATTTTGCCTCCCCCATTAGGGTTCTCTCCATTTTCGGGTTCCCCCCCATTTGGTTATCCCCACAATTTAGGGGTTCCTCCCATTTTGGTTCCCCCAATTTTGGGGTCTCCCCTTTTTTGTTCCCCTCCTTTTTTGGTCCCCCCGCATTTTGTGGTCTCCCCCACGGCCTTTGGTTCCCCCCCCATTTTGGGGTCCCGTCCCATGGCCTTTGGGGTCTTCCATCCCCCATTGTGAGGTCCTCCACGTTTTGGTTCCCCCCATTTACCCCCCCCCTTTTTTAAGAGTCCACCCCTCATTTTGGGGTCCCCCCAATTTAGGAGTTTCCCCCTCCATTCTGGGGTTCCCCCTCCATTTTGGGGTCCCAAATGGTTCTCCCCCCCCACCTTCTCCCAGTTCTCCCAGTTGCCCCCTCCCTCTCTGGGCCTGATCCTGCAGCTCCCGCGTTTCCTCCTCCAGCGCTGACAACTCGGGGTCCCCCGGGACCCCTCCCAAGTCCTCGGCCGCCCTCAAAGCTGCCCACAGCTGGGGAGGGGGGAAGGACACGGGTATTGGGGGGCTAGGGGGCAGCTGGGGGGGTGGGGGGGAATTGGAGGGTTTGGGGGGCAATTGACAGGGTTTGGGGGCAGTTGTGGGTTAGGGGAGGCAATTGTGGGGTTTGCGGGGGCACTGAGGGGCAACTTAGGGTGCTTGGGGGGGCAAATGTGGGGGTGGGGGGCTATTGTGGGGCTTTGGGGGGCACTGGGGGCAATTTAGGAGGCTTGGGGGGCAATTTGGGGAGCTGGGAGGGATTGGGGACTTGGGGGGGCAATTGTGGGTATTGGGGGGCACTGAGGGGGTAATTTGGGGTGCTTAGAGGGGGTAATTGGGGGCCGGGGGGGGAGGACTGGAGGTTTGGGGGGGCAATTGTGGGGTTTGGGGGTATGGGGGGCAATTTAGGATGCTTGGGGGGCAATTGGTGTTTTGGGGGGCAATTGTGGGTGTGGGGTGTTGTGTGGGTGTTGTGGGGCAGTCGGGGGCAACTGGTGGGGCAGTTGTGGGGCAGTCGGGGGGCACTTGAGGGGCAGTTGTAGGGCAGTCGGGGGCAACTGGTGGGGCACTTGTGGGGCAGTCGGGGGGGCGGTTAGGAGGCAGTCGAGGGGCAGTTGTGGGGCAGTCCGGGGGGCACTTGGGGGGCAGGTGTGGGGCGGGGGTCGCACCCGCTCCCGGCGCTGCTGCAGCCGCTGTTTCTGCCGCTGCTGCTCCGACACCAACAGGAAGAGAGAAAAGGGGCCCCCTGCGCCCCTCCCCCTCAGGGACCCCCGAAATCCACCCCGGGATCCCCCCAAGCCCCTCCTGCACCCCCAAATCCACCCTGAGACCCCCCCCAAACCCCTCCAGACCCCCTAACCCCCTCCCTGCACCCACAAATCTGCCCTGGGACCCCCCCAAGCCCACCTCTACACCCCCAAATCCACACCGGGACCCCCCAAAAACACCCTAAACCCCCTCCTGAACCCCCAAATCCACCCTGAGATTCCCCCCATCCCCCCAGAACCCCTAACCTCCCACCCACACCCCCAAATCCACACCGGGACCCCCCCAGATCCCCCCTTCAACCCCCAATCCACCCCGCCATCCCCTCAAAACCCCAAATCAACCCTGGGACGCCCTAATCCCCCCAAAAACCTCCAACACCCCCACCCCGCACCCCGAAATCCGCTCTGGGACCCCCTCAGACCCCCGACCCCTCCCCGCACCCCCAAATCCACGCCGGGACCCCCCCCAAACCCCTCACCCTCCTCCTCCTCCTGGGGGGGCTCCGGCCCCGCAGAGGGGGCGCTGGGGGGGGCAGGGGGCGACCAGGCTGGGGAGGGGGGATAAAAAAGTGGAGGGCACCTATGAGTGAGGGGGGACCCCAAAATCAGGGCTGCCCCCCCTCAGTTTTGGGGGTCCCAGATGTTGGGGTTCAGGGGGTCCAGGAGCTCCAGCTGCCCCACAAGTTTCAGGGTCCCCCCGGTTTTGGGGTTCAGGGGTCCCAGGGCTCTTGATGCCCCCACAGTATGGGGGTCCCAGATGTTGGGGTTCAGGGGGGTCCCAGGTTTTGGGGTTCCGAGGGGTCTCAGATGTTGGGGTTCAAGCGAGTCCCAGGTTTCAGGGTTCAGGGTGTTCTCAGGGCTCTGGGTACCCCCCTAGTTTTGGGGTCCCAGTTGTTGGGGTTCAGAGGAGTCCCAGGTTTTGGGGTTCAGGAAGGGTCCCAGGGCTCTGGGTGCCCCCCCCAGTTTTGAGGTTCCCAAATGTTGGGGTTCAGGGGTTTTGGGGTACCCGGGGGGGGCCGCTGCCTCTCTTTGGCCCTCAGGAAGCGCCGCTGCAGCCTCTGCTGCGCCCGCAGCCTCCTGTGCTGCTGCAGCTCCGCCGCCGCAACCGCCGCATGCGCTGCTGCAACCGCCCTGTGCTGCGCCCGCTGCTGCGCCCCCGCTGCAGCCCTGGGGGGACCCCAAGATTTAGGAGGGGAGGGGAAGGCTTGAGGGGGTCCCAGGTTTGGGCGTGCCTCGGCTGCTGCAACCGCTGCATGTGCCGCTGCAACCGCCCGCAGCTGCAGCCCTGGGGGGGAACCCCAAGATTTGGGGGGGCGGGGCAGGTTTGGGGGAGTCCCAGGGTTGGGAGGTCCCAGGGTTGGGGGAGGGTCCCAGTTTGAGTGTCCCAGGTTTGGGGGGTCCCAGGATTGGGAGGGTCCCAGTTTGGGTGGGTCTCAGGTTTGGGGGGGGCCTTAGTTTAGGGGAGGGTCCCAGTTTGGGGGTTCATCGTTTGAGAGAGTCTCAGTTTGGGGGGTCCCAGGTTTGGGGCTTCCCAGTTTGAGGGTCCCAGTTTGGGGTTTCCAGGATTAGGGCGTTCCCAGCTTGGGGGGTCCCAGTTTTGGGGTCCCCCCCGGTTTGGGGGTTCCTGCCTCTCTCTCTTCACCGCTGCCTCCTCCTGCGCCGCCTCCAGCTCTCGCTGTGCCTCCTTCAGCTCCTGGAGTTTGGGGTCCCCCTTCATTTTGGGGTCTCCCCATTTCTGGGGCCCCAGATCACCCCCTCCAGCTCCTGGGGTTTAGGGTCCCCCCGTGATGTTGGGGTCCCCTCCTCGATTGTGGGGTCTCCCCCCATTTTTGTGGTCCAAGATTCCACACACACACAGAGTTTGAGATCCTCCCTCGTTTTTGGGGTCCCCGTCTTGATTTTAGGGTCCCAGGTTCTGGGGTCCCCCCCCAGTTTTGGGTACCAGATCCCCCCCATTTTGGGGGTTCCAGATTTGGGGTCCCTCCCATTTTTGGGGTCCCAGATTCCCCCCCACGGATTCTGGGGTCCCTCCTCGTTTTTTGGGGTCCCTTCCTTGATTTTGGCGTCCCAGATTTGCCCCCCCCCTTTTTGGGGTCCCAGATCCCCCCCTGTCTTTTTGGGGGTCCCAGGCTTTGCGGTCTCCAGATTTTTGGACTCCCAGATTCCCTCCCCAGATTTTGGGGTGTCCCCCTCGGGTTTTAGGGTTCCTCCCTTGACTTTGGGGTCACCCCTTGACTTTGGAGTCCCCCCCGTTTTTGGGGTCCCCCCTCACCCTCTCCCGACGCCCCCGCAGGTTCCGCAGCTGCCGTCGCTCCCCCCGCAGCCGCTGTAGCTCCGCCCGCAGCACAGAGACCCCCCCCAGTGCCCCCCCCAAAGTCTGGGGGGACCCCCAAATCAGGGACACCACCCCAGGGACCTCCTAGACCCCCCCCAAATCGGGGACCCCCCTTAGGGACCCCCCGGTCCTTATGGACCCCCCAAACCTCCCCAAATCAGGGACACCCCCCCAGAACCCCCTTCAAACCACTCCAAATCGGGGACCCCCCCTTAGGGATCCCCCCAAATCAGGGACTCCCCCCAGGACCCCCCCCCCCGAACTCCCAAATCAGGGACCCCCCCCTTATGGACCCCCTCGACCCCCCCCAAATCGGGGACACCCCCCCCCTTAGGGACACACACCCCCCTTATGGACCCCCCAACCCCCCCCCAAATCGGGACACCCCCCCTTAGGGATCCCCCCCAAATCAGGGACTCCCACCAGGATCCTCCCCCGAACTCCCAAACCAGGGAACCCCCTCACCTGCTGCAGCCGCTCCTCCATCTGGGGGGGGGCCAGAGAGTGAGACCCCCCAGCCCCCCAAGTCACCCCCAAGTGACCCTCAAGTGACCCCCCAGCCCCTCAAGTGACCCCCAGCGACCCCCAAGTGACCCCCCAGCCCCCCAAGTGACTCCCAGCAACCCCCAAATGACCCTCAAGTGACCCCCAGCCCCCAAGTGACCCCCAGCGACCCCAAGTGACCCTCAAGTGACCCCTAGCCTCTCCTCTGCTCCATAACTGCCCCCTCTCTGCCCCCCAAGTGAACCCCTAACATCCCCCAGCCCCCCAAGTGACCCCCAACTGCCCATCACGGCCCCCACAGCCCCCCAAGGGACCCCAAGCGCCTCTCCAGCCCCACAACTGCCCTCCAAGTGCCCCCTTGACGCTGTGCTGCCCCACAACTGCCCCCTCTGCCCTCCAAGTGACCCCCAAGTGACCCCCAGCCCTACAGCTGCCCCACAACTGCCCAAGTGACCCACAACTGCCCCCCCTCTGCCCCCCAAGTACCTCTCCACCCGACAAGTTACCCCCAAGTGTCCCCCTAGCCCCACAGCAACCCACAAGTGACCCCCAGCCCTACAATTGACCCCCAAGTGCCCCCGGCCCCATAAGTGCCCCTCAAGTGACCCTCCCCAGCCCCTTAACTGCCCCCCAGGTGCCCCCCAGCCCCATAAGTGCCCTCCAAGTGACCCCCCTATACCCCCAACTGACCCCCAAGTGCCCCCTAGACCCATAAGTGCCCCCCAAGTGACCCCCCCCGCCCCACAACTGCCCCCAAGCGCTCCCCGTACCCCACACGATCACGTGACCGCTCCCGTTGCCATGGCACCCGACGCCACCGCCCCACGTGACCCTCTCCAGCCTTCCCCACCCCGCCCTCTGCCCCACGTGACCCGGTGGAAGCGGCACCACGTGACACACCCCACCCGCCCCCACGTGACCCGGGCGGTGGCCGCTCGGGAACCCCCCAACGTGACCCCCCTCCCCCGCCTCAGCGTTGCCAAGGAGGCGGTTGCCATGGCGACGGCGTGCCTAGCAACGGGGATGGAGAAAGGGAATCCGGGAGCCAATGGGGACGCGGGATCGACTAGATCCGAGATGGGATCGATGGGATCGACCCGTCCAGCCCCCAGGAGCTAATGGGGGCGTGGGATCCAGTGGATCCCTGGGATCTCGGCCTATCAGAGCATCCATAACCCCCTGGGAACCAAGGAGGATGCGGGACCCAGTGGGTCCAGGTTGGGATCTCGGGTTCTCGGCCAATCTGGGCATCCACGGCCCTCCAGGAGCCAATGGGGACACGGGATCCAGTGGATCCCCAGGATCTTGGCCCATCGGAGACCCCCAACAACCCCCCAGGAGCCAACGGGGACACAGATCCAGTAGATCCAGGCTGGGATCTCAGGTTCTCGCCAATCCGGGCATCCAAGACCTCCTAGGAGCCAACAGGGACACAGGATCCAGTAGATCCAGGTTGGGATCTCGAGTTCTCAGCCAATCCGGGCATCCGAGACCATCCAGGAGCCAATGGGGACGTGGGATCCAGTAGATCCCAGTTGGGATCTCAGGTTCTTGGCCAATCCAAGACCCCCCAAGAGCCAGGCCTTCTGGAGGAAGATGTTGTGGTGATTCCACCGCCTCCCGGCACCTTCCGTCCATGGAGGCATCTAAATGATGGGCAGACGAGGAGCTCGGGGACACAGTTCAGTGCCAGATGGAATGGTTGGACTCCATGATCCAAGAGGTCTTTTCCAACCCGGTGATTTGACAATTCGAAGGCTCACGGTCTTCTTCACAGTGAACCTCTCAACTCTCCTTCTTGTTCTTAGACTCCTCGGGCACCTCTTCAAGGCTGAATCTGGTTCCTCTTCCTCATCTTAATGAGTTTTGACTCCTTGGTCATCTCTTCAAGGTTGGACGCGGTTCTTCTTCCTCATCTTAACGAGTTCTGACTCCTTGGTCATCTCTTCAAGGATGAATCTGGTTCCTCTTCCTCATCTCAATGAGTTTTGACTCCTCAGGCGCCTCTTCAAGGTTGGACCTGGTTCTTCTTCCTCTTCTCCTGGTCTTAACGAGTTCTTCTTGCTCTTCTCATCGCTCTGGGCCTTCTGACCTGGCTTAATTGGCCAGATGTTCATTATTGAGAACGAAACGTGCTTCTGGAAGTCAAACGGCTCTCTGAAAACTGAACCGATCGAAGCATCGTTATGGAAGGAAGGAATAAATCGTTAAATGGCCCTCAGGGAGTTGGCGGATGACACGAAGCTGAGGACGTGTCCATTGGAGGGGGTGTGTTGGGGATGGGGGAGGGGCTCGATGGGTGGGGGAGGGGCTCGATGGGTGGGGGAGGGGCGAGTTGGGTGGGGGAGGGGCTCGATGGGTGGAGGGGTGGGGGAGGGGCGGGTGATGTGGAAGTTGGGGGAGGGGCCGCGCTTCTTCCCGTTCTTTGGGGGTGGGTGGGGGAGGGGCGAGTCCGAACGGATCCGAACGGAGCGACCGGAGCCCGGTGCGGGGGGGGGGAGGGGCGGGAGAGGGACCCCAACCCCCCCCAACCCCCTCCTCCCCTCCCCCACCCCACCCGAACCCCGTTTGGAACCGGGGGGGGGGGGGGGGAGGGCGAAACCGACCCAAAACTCCCCGATATTCGCTCAAAAGTTACACTTTCCTCCCCAAACTCTCCCTTTCCGCCCAAAATTCCCCGTTTTCCCCTCAAAATTCACCTTTTTCCCTCAAATGTCCCATTTTCCCCTCAAAAATCAGTTTCCTCCCAAAATTCCCTGTTATTCCCTCAAAATTCATGTTTTCCTCCCCAAATTCCTCATTTTCCCCTCGAAATTCACCTTTTCCCCCTCAAAATTCCCCGATTTTTTTCCTATTTTTCCCTCAAAATTCACGTTCTCTCCCCCAATTCACATTTTCCTCCCCAAATTCCCTATTTCGGCAAAAAAGTTTAAGTTTTCCCCTCAAATTTCTCTGTTGCCCCAGAACTCTGTTTTTATCCATCAAATTCACTTTTTTCCCAAAAGACACCATTTTCCCCTCAAAATTTCCCATTCTCCCCTCAAAATCCCTATTTTCCTCTCAATATTCATATTTTCCTCCCTGAATTCCTCCTTTCCCCAAAAAATGTTCCATTTTCCCCTCCAATTTCCCTGTTTTCCTCCCAGAACTCTGTTTATTCCTCAAAATTCACCATTGTCCCCTCAAAATTTTCAATTTTCCCCTCAAAGTTTATATTTTCCTCCCCAAAATTCCTCATTTTCCCCTTGAATTTCCACATTTTCCCCTCAAAATTCCCCCTTTCCCCCGCAAAATCCCCCATTTTCCCCTTGATTTTCCCCATTTTTCCCTCCAAATTAGCCATTTCTCTTCAGAATTCTCAATTTTCCCCTCAAAATTCTCCATTTCACCCCCAAATTCCCCGTTTTCCCCTAGAATTTCCCCATTTTTCCCTCAAAATCGGACACTTACCCTTAAATTTTTTTTATTCTCCCCACAAATTCACCTTTTTTCCCTCCAAATTTGTGGTTTGGGGGCGGCTATGGGTCGCTATAGGTCACTGACCCCCTGCCCCACAGCCATGAGCCCCCTCCTCGTGGCTGTCTCCGCCCTCCACGGCCTCGTCCTCCTCCTCCTCTTCATCGCCACCCTCGACAAGGTACCCTGACCCATAGCTGCCCCATAGCGCCCCATAGAAAGAGATCCATGCATCTGCACACCATAGCTCCCCACATCCTGCCCCACAGAGCCCCCCACAGCCCCCACAGTGACTCGCAGCCTGCCCCATAGCACCCCATAGAAAGAGATCCACGCATCTGGGCCCCATAGTGCCCCACAGCCTGCCCCATAGAAAGAGACTCAGACACCTGGGCCCCATAGCGCCTCATAGCTTCCCATAGCCAGCCCCATAGCTCCCCACACCCAAGAACCCACCTTCCCTGCCCCATAGCTCCCCCCATCCTGCCCCATAGAACCCCATAGCGCCCCACATCCTGCCCCATAGCGCCCATAACACCCCCCTATCAGGGCATCCAGGCCCCCCCCCAGCCCCATGGGGGGTCTGTGGGGGTGTGGGGGGCAGCCTGGCCTCCAGGCTCCCCGCTGCCCCACGGCTGCCCCATAGCTGCCCCACACGCAGGGTTGGTGGATGCTCCCGGGCGGTGGCGGCCGCAACATCTGGTTCGATTGCGTCTTTGAGAACAGCAGCCGCTCCTGGGCCTGCAGCAGCGCCAGCGATGGCCGTGAGCGCCGTGGGGCAGCTGTGGGGCAAGGGGGCACATGGGGGGGCAGGGACATGCGGGGAGGAATCAGGCGTGTGGAGCACAGGGGGTGTGTGGGGTACATGGGGTGTGGGGCAGCCGTGGGGCAGCGGGGCACATGGGGGGCAAGGGACTTGGGGGGTGCAGGGGGTGTGGGGAAGAATCAGGCGTGTGGGGTACAGGGGGTGTGGGGCAGCTATGGGGCAGGAGGGCTGTGGGGCACATGATGGAGTGGGGAGGGATTAGATATGCAGGGCGCGGGTGGTGTGGGGCGGCTATGGGGCAGTTGGGGGGGCGCAGGTTTTGAGGTCCTCCCCCTGAACCCCCAAATCCAGGTCGGAGGGGGCGGGGGGGGGGCTTGGGGGGACACAGGGTTTTAGGAGTCTCTGGGGGGTTTTGGAGGTCTCGGGGGGTTTGGGGGGGGTCTCTGGGGGGAATTTTTGGGGTGCGGGAAGGCAGTTTGGGGGGTCAGGTTTTAAGGTCCCCCCTTGACCCCCCCTATGCCCCCAGGCTGGCTCTGGGGGGTGCAGGGGGGGCTGCTGGGGGGGCTGCTCGTCTCCAGTGGCGCCTTCGGGCTCTTCGTGTGGCAGCTCGTGGCCGGACCGCGGGGAGGGCACTTCCTCGCCCCGGGGGGGGGGCAGCTGCTCGCAGGTCAGGGGGCGCCCCCAAAACCCCAAGGGACCCTCAACCCCCCCCCGACCTCCCCCAACACCCCTTGGACCACCCCCCCAATCCCCTTTGCCCTCCCCCAGACCCTTTTGCCCCCCCCAAACCTACCCCCCAGCTCCCAATCCCCCCAAACCCTTTTTGACCCCCCAACCTGCCCCCCACCCCCAAACCCCTCTGACCCCCCAAGCCCCCCAACCCCTTTTGCACACCAAACCTGCCCAACCCTTTTTTACCCCCCCAAACCCCTACGACCTCCCAAACTCCTTTTGCCCCCCCAAACCCCTCTGACCCCCCCATCATGCCCCCCCCCAGGTCTGCTGGTGCTGGTGGGGGCGGCGCTGTTTGCAGCATGGGGGGGACACCCGCCCGGTGGCCACTTTGGCCACTGCTTCGTCCTGGCCTGGCTCTGCGTCCCCCTCGCCCTCGGCAGCGGCATCACCTACCTGCTGCTGCGCCGGAAGGACTGAGCCCCCGCCATGGCCACCATGATGACCGCCAACATGGCCACCATGATGACCACCATCATGGCCACCAGCATGGCCACCACGATGACCACCAGCATGGCCACCAGCATGCCCACCATGATGACCACCAACATGGCCGCCAACATGGCCACCATGATGACCACCAACATGGCCACCATGATGACCACCAGCATGGCCACCAGCATGGCCACCACGATGACCACCAGCATGGCCACCATGATGACCACCAACATGGCCGCCAACATGGCCACCATGATGACCACCAGCATGGCCACCAGCATGGCCACCACGATGACCACCAGCATGGCCACCATGATGACCACCAACATGGCCGCCAACATGGCCACCATGATGACCACCAACATGGCCGCCAACATAGCCACCATGATGACCACCAGCATGGCCACCAGCATGGCCACCATGATGACCACCAGCATGGCCATCAGCATGGTAACCATGATTGTCACCATGATGGCCACCAAGATGGCTATACCATGATGGCAACAACCATGGCAATCATGATCGCCACCAGCATGGCCACTAGCATGGCTACCATGATGGCCACCACGATGACCACCAGCAAGGCCACCAAGATGGCGACCATGATGGCCAGCAGCATGGCCACCAGCATGGTAACCATGATGGTCACCATGACTGTCACCATGATGGCCATCAGCATGGCCACCAAGATGGCTATACCATGATGGCGACAACCATGGCAATCATGATAGCCAACAGCATGGCCACTAGCATGGCTACCATGATGGCCACCAGCATGACCACCAGCATGGCCACCAAGATGGCTACTATAATGGCCATCAGCATGGCAATCATGATGGTCACCATGATGGCCACCAGCATGGCCAACAAGATGGCTACCATGATGACCACCAGCATGGCCACCAAGATGGCTACTATAATGGCCATCAGCATGGCAATCATGATGGTCACCATGATGGTCACCATGATCATCACCATCATGGCCACCAGCGTGGCCGACAAGATGGCTACCATAATGGCCACCACCATGGCCACTATAGCAGCCACCAACGTGGCCAATGACATCACCAAGGTGGCCAGTGACTTCATCACAGAGCCCAATGTGGCCAATGACATCATCAGTGATGTCACCACCCCCCGTGATGTCATCGCTCCCCTCCCCCAATGCAATAAATGCCAAAGCCGGAGGAGGTGATGGAGGCACCAGGGAAGGGGGGGGGAGGGATCTGGGGGGGTCGTGGAGGGGTTGGGGTCCCCCCAGTGAGGGGGGGGTTCTTGGGATGTCTCAATGGGGGTTTGAGGGGGTCTTGGGTGGGTTTTAGGGGGTACCCGGTGGGAGGAGGGTCTTGGGGTGCCCCCCAAGGGGGGTTGGGGGGTGGCGTTGGGGAGTCCCTGGTGGGGGGGGGCAACTTGGGGTGCTCCCAATGGGGAGCTTGGGGGGAGACTTGGTGGAGGTTGGGGTGCCCCCAGTGGGGGGGGTTGGGGTTTTAGGGGGCCCCTGAAGCAGAGCCGGGCGCGGGTGCCATGGGACCCACTTTATTGATCCCGGGGTCCCCCCCAATCTGGGGGGGCTGGAGGGGGGGGGGGGCGATCCCCCAAATTTGGAGTTCCCCCCCAACCTGGTCAGGGGTTTGGGGTCCCCCCTAGTTTGGGGGGGTCCCCTCCGGTTTTGGATGTCTCCCAGCTGGTTTAGGGGATGCTGAGGGGGAAGGTCAAGCTTTTGGGGTCTCCCCCAGGTTTTGGGGTCCCCCAGCTGGTTTAGGGGGTGCTAGGAGGGGTGTTCAAGCTTTTGAGGTCCCCCCCAGGTTTTGGGGTTCTCCCAGCTGGCTCAGGGGGTTCTGAAGGGGGGTGTCCCCAAGAGCCAGGGTCCCCCCAGGTGTGTTCATGGTTTTGAGGTTCCCCCCCCTCGCTTTTGGGGTGCCCCCCCAGGGCCCGCAGCCACTCCCAGGCTCTTGGGGCGTTGAAGGCAAGGGGTACCCCGAAATTCCGCTCCAGCCACTCCTCCACCTGCGTCTGGAGCCGCTCCTCGATCTGCGCCCGTGGTTCCTTGGGGCCTGGAGGGGGGGGTCAGGGCACCCCAAAACCAAACAGGGACCCCAAAACCCCAACACTCCCCACTCACCCCAAAACCCCCCACGAACCCCCAAGCCAACCCTGAGCCCTCCATCTGCCCCCTGTGCCCTCATGGCCCCACATCTTCCATGTCCCCCCCTGTGCCCCCACCCCGAGCCCCAATCTCCCCCGAGCCCCCAAATCACCCCCTCTCCTCCCTCCCCTCTCCCCCTCTCCTCTTCTCCCCCTTCTCCTCCCTCTCCCCCTTCTCCTCCCTCTCCACCTTCTCTCCTCTTTCTTTCCCCTTTCTCCCCCCTCTCCCCTCTCCTCTCCCCTCTCCCCCCGTCCCGCCTCACCCCCGCAGTGGGGCAGGAAGGTCTGGGCCAGCAGTGCCTCCTTGGTGGCCTCGTCCTGCGCGCGGCGCGTTATGGCCGCCAACAGCTCCTCGTGCTGTGCCGCACTACGGCGGTAGCGGCTCCGCGCCAGCTCCAGCGCCGCCGCCTCACGCCGACGGGCAAACGCCTGCGCCGTAGAGCGGCACCGGGAGAGCACGGGGAGATGGCGTGGAGAGAATGGGGAGAGCACGGGGAGATCACATAGAGATTGTGTGGAGATCATGTGGAGATCGTGGGGATCATGTGGAGATTGTGTGGGGATCATGGGGAGATCATGTGGAGATGGTGTGGAGATCACATGGAGATCATGTGGAGATCACATGGAGATCACATGGAGATCATGTGGAGATGGTGTGGAGATCACATGGAGATCACGTGGAGATGGTGTGGAGATCATGTGGAGATCAGATGGAGATCCCATGGAGGTCACATGGAGATAATGATATGGAGGACACATGAAGATCCCATGGAGATCCCATGCAGATCCCATGGAGATCTCTTTCAGATCCCATGGAGCTCCAGCCCCCCGTCCCCACCTTGGTCCCGCGCAGGGTGACGAGGACGCCGAGGCCGAGCAGCAGCGCGGTCGCCCCCACCTTGAGGTCGGCCATCAGCCCCAGCCCCAGGTTGAGGAAGAGGAGGGCGGCCCAGCCCAGCAGCCCCAAGTGCAGGCGGGCGCGCGTCAACCCGGGCGTCCGCACGCGGCCCTTCTCCAGCAGCAGCTCCAGGGCCTCCAACGGAACCTTCCGGAACTCGGCCAACTCCAGCGCCCCGGCCCGTTGCTGAGCCACCACCACCACCCGGCTGAAGTAATGCCTGGAAGCGCCCCCCCCCAAAAAAAACCACCCCATGGAACCCCCAAAACTGACCCAGAGACACCGAAACTCCTCCTGGAAACCCCAAAAGAAATGCCGAGAACCCAAAATACCACCTGGAACCCCCCAAAAATACCCCGTGGAGACCAAAAACGCCACCTGGAACCCCCCAAAACACTTCATGGAGACCAAAAACACCTCATGGGACCCTAAAATTGATCCTAAGAACATCAAAACTGCTTCTGGAACCCAAAATCATCTGCTAGAGACCCAAAAGCTCCTTTGGGAACCCCAAAAAGCACCTCCTAGAAACCAAAACACACCTGGAACCCCCCCAACCCCCCTTCTGGAACCCCCCAAAGCCCCTTGGAACCCCCCAACACCCCCCTGGAACTCTCCAACCCCCCCTGGAACCCCCAAATTCCCCCCCGGAACCCAACAAAACCCCCTGGAACTCTCCAACCCCCCCCCCCTGGAATCCCCCAAACCCCCCTGGAACCCCTCAAATCCACCTGGACCCCCCACAACTTCCCCCCCAGATCCCACCAAGCCCCCCACTGGCCTCTGTGGGGCAGGGCTGCTGCGGCCCCATCTCCGTGGGGTGCTGCTCTCAGGGGTGGGGAGGGGCCCCCGGCGCTGCCCCCGAGCCCAGAACTGCAGCAACTCGTAATCCTCCAGGCGGACCGAGACCTGTGGGGCAGAGCCCCATAGCGACCCATAGAGCGACCCATAGAGACCCATAGAGACCCATAGACCCACAGAGCAACACAGAGTGACCCATAGAGACCCATAGAGCGACCGAGAGCGACCCATAGAGACCCCTAGAGACCCACAGAGTGACCCATAGAGACCCATAGAACCCCACAGAGCCCCATAGCGACCCAGAGACCCACAGAGTGACCCATAGAGACACATAAAGCGATCAAGAGCGACCCATAGAGACCCACAGAGCCCCATAGCGACCCACAGAGTGACCCATAGTGACCCATAGAGCAACCCGTAGAGACCCATAGAGCCCCACAGAGCCCCATAGCAACCCATAGACAACCACAGAGCCCCATAGCGAGCCAGAGAGACCCATAGCACCCCAGAGTGCCCCAGAGCACCCCATAGCGACCCAGAGTGACCCATAGAGCCCCAGAGCGGGCCAGGGCAAGCCAGAGCAACCTATAGTGACCCAGAGTGACCCATAGTGACCCATAGCCCCCACAGTGCCCCACAGAGCCTCATAGCCTCCATAGAGCACTGCAGTGCCCTACAGCCTCTATAGAGCCCCACAGCGCCCCATAGTGCCCCATAGCACCCCACAGCACCCCATAGAGCCCCATAGAGCCCTACAGAGCCTCATAGCCTCCATAGAGCACTACAGTGCCTTACAGCCTCTCTAGAGCCCCACAGCGCCCCATAGGGCCCCACAGCACCCCACAGCCCGCCCCACACCTGGGCCTCATCCTCGGGGTGCTGCACAAGGAGGGCGAAGGCGATGGCGGCCTCGGGCAAGCGCTGGAAATTGGCCTCGCGCAGCAGCGGCTCCAACGCGGCCACCAAGCGCCGAACCCGGCGAGCCACAGCCTCTGGCGATCCCCCGGCAACCCCCAAGTGTGGGGCAACCCCCGGCGCCGTCTCCTGGTCCGGGTCCAGCGGAGCGTAGAGAGCCTGTAGGGAGAGATGTGTGGGGGCTGACCCATAGCTGAGCCATGGGTGACCCATAGCTGAGCCGTAGCGCCCCATAGCAGCACATAGTGCCCCATAGGTGACTCATAGTGCCCCAAGGTGCTCCGTATGTCACCCATAGCACCCCATAGCAGCACATAGTGCCCCATGGCTGACCCACAGCTGACCCATAGTGCCCCACAGGTGACCCATAGTGCCCCATAGCAGCCCATTGCACACTATAGCAGCCCATAGCACCACATAATGCCCCATAGCAGCCCCACTGCACCCCATAGCAGCCCCATAGCCCTCCCCAGCTCTGCCCCACGGCTGCCCCACCTGCAGGTGCTGGTGCAGGCGCAGGTATCGGGCGCTCAGCGCTGCGTCCAGACGGGCAGCGACGGCCACGAAGGAGGCGCGAGCAGATCCTGAGGAGTGGAACTCCTGGGGGCAATGGGGGCTCTATGGGGCCTGTGCCCCACGGCGGCCCTGCCCCATAGCCCCCACGGCCCCACATCTCCCCCCCATCTCTCCCATCTCCCCCCTTTCCCCCATCTCCCTCCCTCCCCGCTCACCTCCCTCTCCCCATCTCCCCCCTTTCCCCCATCTCCCCCATCTCCCCCATCTCCCCCCTCTCCCCATCTCCCCCCTTTCCCCCATCTCCCCCCTCTCCCCATCTCCCCTCTTTCCCCCATCTCCCCCATCTCCCCCCTCTCCCCATCTCCCCCCTTTCCCCCATCTCCCCCATCTCCCCCCATCTCCCCCATCTCCCCCCTCTCCCCCCATCTCCCCACCCGCAGCAGCAGCCCCTGCAGTCGTTCCCGGCTGATGGGGATGAAGGTGTCGCGGAACTCCAACTCCCACCCTGGTGGCAACACAGGGCCTCGCTTGGACCTGCCCCGAGCCCGGGCCACCGCGGCGGCCAACACGGCCAGCGGCGCTGAGGCCTCAGGGGGCTTCACCGGCGTTGAGTTCGTGGCCCGTGGGGTCAAGGTCGGGGTCGAGGTTGAGGTCAATGTGGAGCTCGTGGCCCAGGGGGTCAAGGCTGAGGTCAAGGTTGGGGGCATGGCCTGTGCAGTCAATGTGGAGGTCATCATCCGGGGCGTCAAGGTTGGGGGTCAAGGTTGGGGTCAAGGTTGAGGCCCATGGTGGTCAAGTTTGGGGTCAAGGTTGAGGTTGTGACCAAGGGGGGTCACGGTTGAGGTCAAGGCTGAGGTCATGGCCTATTGGGTCAACACTGAGATCAAGGTTGGGGTCAATGTTGAGGCCCACAGGGTCATGGTTGGGGTCAACATTGAAGTTGTGGCCAATGGGGTCATGGTTGAGGCCATGGCCCATTGCGTCAACAGTGAGGTCAAGGTTGGGGTCAACGTTGACGCCCGCCCATGGGGTCATGGTTGGGGTCAATGTTGAGGTTGTGGCCAAGGGGGTCATATGTGAGGTCAAGGCTGAGGTCATGGCCTACTGGGTCAACATTGAGGTCAAGGTGGGGGTCAACACTGAGGCTCATGGGGGTCATGGTTGGGCTCATGGTTGGGGTCATAGTTGGGGTCATGGTCCATGGGCTCAAGGATGGGGTCAAGGCTGGGTTTGTGGCCAATGAGTTCATGGTTAGGGTCAAGGCTAAGGTTGTGCCCTTTGGGGTCAACATAGAGTTCAAGGTTGAGGTCAAGGTTGAGGCCCATGTGGGTCATGGTTGGGGTCAAGGTTGAGTTCAAGGTTGGGGTCATCGTTGAGGCCCATGGGGGTCATGGTTGGGGTCAAGGTTGGGTTCAAGGTTGGGGTCATCGTTGAGGGCCATGGGGGTCATGGTTGGGGTCAAGGTTGGGGTAGTGGCCAATGGAGTCAGGGTGGGGGTCATCACCCAGGGGGTCCCGGCTGAGGTCAAGGTTGAGGTCACGGCATGGGGGGTCCCTCCTGTCAGAGCTCTCGTCGCACGCAGCATCCTGTGGGGGGGACACACACAGCCATGAGGACTGGGGGGCACTGGGAGGTACTGGGAGCACTGCAGAGGGGGCTGGGACCCGACTGGGGGGAACTGGAAGGTACTGGGAGCACTGGGAAGGGGGCTGGGAGGGGGCTGGGACCTGACTGGGGTGAACTGGGGGACACTGGGAGGTGCTGGGAGCAATGGGGAGGGGGCTGGAAGGGGGCTGGGACTTGACTGGGGGGAACTGGGGGGCACTGGGAGGGACTGGAGGTGCAGAGATTGGGGTGCAGGAAGGGGTTTGGGGAGCTGAGGATTAGGATTTAGGGGTGCTGGGGTTGGGGGGTGCAGGAGGGTTTGGGAGAGCAGGGTTTGGGGTGCAGGGGGTTGGGGTGCTGGATTTGGGGGTGCAGGGGGGTTTGGGGGAGCAGGGGTTGGGGTGCAGGAAGGGTTTTGGGGGGCTGGGAGGGTTGGGGTGCAGGATTTAGGGGCGCAGGGAGTGCAGGGGGGTAATTCAGAGGGGTTTGGGGTGCAGGGGGTTTGGGGTGCAGGATTTGGGGGTTGGGGAGGTTGGGGAGGTTTGGGGGTGCAGGGATTGGGGCGTACGGGGTTGGAGGGTTTGAGGGAGCAGGATTTAGGGGTGCAGGGCTTGGGGTGCAGGGTCTGGGGGTGCGGGGGGGTCAGGTTGTGGGGGGTGTTGTTCGGGGGGGGGGGGGGGGGGGTGCGGGGGGTACGCCCTGCCCGGCGCCGCTCCGCCGGCCCTGACCTTGACCGAGCGCCTGCGCCGCGCTGGCCACGCCCCCTCCAGCACTGATCACGCCCCCAGCGCTGACCACGCCCCTTTCCTGTCCTGCCTGCCTCATGCTCAGGCCACGCCCCCTCAACAGGCCACACCGCTCATCATGGCTACATGGCGATCAGGCCACGCCCCCTGCCAGGCCTACACCGTCCTGGGCCGCGCCCCCACAGGCCCCCGGAAGGGGGCGTGGCCAATACTGGGGGCGTGGACCACGAAGTGGAGGGGCGTGGTCAGCAGGGAGGGGCGTGGTCAGAGAGGGGGCATGGTCAGCAGGGGATAGGAGATGTCAGATGGAGTGGGTGTGGCCAAAGCAGGCAGGAGGCGTGGCCAGCACTGAGGGCGGCTGGAGGCATGGGCAAGGTTGATGAGTGGGCGTGGCCAGTCGGGCAGAGGTGGGGGCGTGGTCTACGCGGAGGGGCGTGGCTAGCAGGAAGGGGCGTGGGCAGCGCAGAGGAAGGGGCATGACTAGCCCGGGGTGGGGGGCGGATGTATCCAGCGTGGTCATTGGTGAAGGGCGTGGCCAGCATGCGTGGAAGTGGTCAGATGAGTGGGCGTGGCCAGCACTATGAGGGCGTGGCCAACAGTGGAGGGGCGTGGCCAGCACTGGTTGCTTGGACAAAGAAAGGGAGGAGTCAGTGCTTGGGAAGAGGCGTGGTCAATGGGAGGGGCGTGGCCATTTGGAGGGGACGTGGCCACGTGCTGGGGGTGTGGTCAGCACTGGATGATTGGACAGCAACAGGGGCGTGACCAGTGCTGTGGCGGGGCGTGGCCAAAAGGAATGGGCGTGGTCAATTGGAGGTGGGAGTGGCTTAATGTGAGTGGGCGTGGCCCGCGCGTGAAAAGGGGGCGGGGCTGGGGGTCGTGTCGGTGCTGGACTCGTTGCGATGCGATCGGGAGCGTGAGGTGAGCACGACCCCAGGGACCCCCCCATCCCATCTAGAACCCCCCTACAGTCCCCCCATAGCCCCTACAGCCCCCCATAACCCACCCCATAGCCTCTATAACTGCCCCATAGCCCCTATAAGCCCCCCATAACCCCCCCATAGCCTCTATAACTGCCCCATAGCCCCTATAAGCCCCCCATAGCCCACCCCATAGCCTCTATAACTGCCCCATAGCCCCTATAAGCCCCCGATAACCCACCCTATAGCCCCTATAGCCGCCCCATAGCCCCCCCATAAACCGCCCTATAGCCCTTATAGCCCCCCTATAACCCGCCCCATAGCCCCTATAGCCGCCCCATAGCCCCCCCCATCCCTATAGCCCCCCTACAGCCCCCTAAGGAGGGGGCCAGGAGCCCTGGGGATGGGGCCAGGGGACAAGGGGACAGACAGACAGAGCGAGCCAGTGCGGGCACAGACAAACGGACATGGGGGACAGACAGGGGACACGGACAGAGGGACAGATGGAGGACAGGACAGACAGGTGGGGGGGGTGACAGAGGGGATGGACAGGGACAGATGGACAGGACAGACAGGGGGACAGGGTGGCAAGCAGACAGGACAGACAGACAGGGGGGCAATGGGACAGGGGGACAGACAGGACGGACAGACGGGGACAGACAGACAAGGGGACAGAGGGACAGATAGGGACAGACAGACAACGGGACAGACAGACAAGGGGACAGACAGACGGGGACACGGGGACAGACAGACAGACAGGGGGATGGGCGGGGACAGACAGACAAGGGGACAAGGGGACAAGCAGACAGGGACGGCGGGGGACAGACAGACAAGGGGGAGAGACAGACAAAGAGACAGGGGTACAGACAGACAGGAGGATGAGGGGGACAGACAGACAAGGAGACAGACAGACAGGAGGATGGGGGGGGGCAGACAGACAGGGGGACAGAGCCAGGACAGACGGACAGACGCCGGCGCCGCCGCAGCCGCAGCCCCATTAGCATTCTGCAAGCGACAGCGGGTGCTGCAGGGGGGGTGAGATCTGACTGGGGGGAACTGGGAGGCACTGGGGAGGGAACTGGGACCCGACTGAGGGGACTGGGAGGGGGGATTGGGAACAGCTGGAGAGACTGGAAGGGACTGGGAGCACTTGGGAAGGGGCTGGGACTTGAGTAGGGGGCACTGGGAGCCAGCTGGGAGGACTGGGAGGAGACTGAGGGGGTTGGGAGGGAACTGGGACGGGACTGGGGGGCACTGGAGGACTGGGGAGGGGGCTGGGATATGACTGGGAGGACTGGGGGGGACTGGGTGCACTGGGGAGGGAGCTGGCGGGGGGCTGAGACCTGACTGGGGGGCACTGGGAGGGACTGGAAACCAGCTGGGAGGACTGGGAGGAGATGGGGGGAGGGCGGTGAGAGGGGCTGGGGGGACTGGGAGGGGGGATTGGGAACAACTGGAGAGACTGGGTGGGACTGGGAGGAGGCTGGGACCTGACTGGGGGCACTGGGAGGGACTGGGAAGCAGCTGCAGTGACTGAGAGGTACTGGGAAAGGACTGGGAGCACTGGGCGGGGGGGGGGGGGGATGTTGAAGAGGGATTGGGAACAGCTGGAGAGACTGGGAGGGACTGGGAGGGGACTGGGAGGGACTGGGACCCGACTGGGGGCACTGGGGAGGACTGGGAACCAGCTGCAGCGACTGAGGGGTACTGGGAAAGGACTGGGGGGGGCACTGGGAGGGACTGGGAGCACTGGGGGGGATATTGGGAGGGGAGATATTGGGAGGGGAGATATTGGGAGGGGGGATATTGGGAGGGGGGACTGGGGGGGACTGGGAACCAGCTGCAGGGAGTGGGAGGCACTGGGAAGGGACTAGGAGGGTGCTGGGAGCGTCTGGGGAGACTGGGAGGGGACTGGGGAGACGTGGAGGGCACTGGGGGGACTGGGAGGAAGAATTAGGAACAACTGGAGAGACTGGGGGTACTGGGAGGAAACTGGGAGGTACTGGAGGGAACTGGGGCAAGTGGGAGCTGACTGGGAGGGAACTGGGGCCGCTGGGAGAACTGGGATGTACTGGAGGGAACTAGTGGTACTGGGGGTGAACTGGGAGGAACTGGGAGGAAACTGGGGGAACTGGGAGGTACTGGAGGGAACTGGAGGAACTGGGAGGAAACTGGGAGCTGACTAGGGGCTCCCAGCTGTGCTGCTCACCCCTCCAGGTGCCACCCCCTTGGCTCCCCCCGCCCCCTCATCCCTGTGTCCCCCCAGGTCCCCCCATGTCCCCAAACCCCCCCTTTGTGTCCCCTTTGTGTCCCCCCCATGTCCCCCCTGTCTCCCCAAACCCTCCTTTGTGTCCCCCCCAGGTCCCCCCCATGTCCCCAAACCCCCCTTTGTGTCCCCTCTAGGTCCCCCCCTGTGTCCCCCCCATGTCCCCAACCCCCCCTTTGTGTCCCCCCCAGGTCCCCCCCGTGTCCCCAACCCCCCCCTCATCGTGGCTGAGATGAGGCCGAGCCCCCCGGCGCCGAGCACGGGCCAGGTAGGACTTGAGGGACACGGGGGGGGGACACGGGGATGGGGGGAGATTTGGGGACACGGGCGGAGATGAGGGGATTGGAGATGTGGGGGACGTGGGGGGGACAGGAAAAGACGTGGGGGGAGATTGGGGACATGGGGGGACATAGACGATATGGGGGGACATGGGGGGAGATGGGGACATGAAGGGGCTTGGGGACACTGGGGGGGGCATGGCGGGGACATGGGGGGACTTAGGGACATGTGGGGACATGGAGCCGAGGGGGGACATGGGGACATGGGGGGCAGGGAGGGTGGGGCACAGGGTGGGACATGGGGGGACACGGGGGGGCTGGGGCAGTGCCTCACGGCTTTGTCCCCCCCCTTCGCTCTTTGGGGACACACAGTTGGGTGTCGTGTGTCCCCCCATGGGGACAGTGACCCTGCTTGGTCCCTGCTAGGCACTGGGGGACACTGGGGGGGCCATTGGGGGATACTGGGGGCCATTGGGGGTCTCTGGTGGCCACTGGTTGGCCCTGGTGGACATTGATGGGACCAGGGGAGGGGGCTCTGGTGGATACTGGAAGATACTGGTTGATACTGGAGCCTCCCTGGCACCTCCTGCCATCTCCTGGCCCCCATTCCCATTGTCCCCATGGTGCCGTTGGCTTCTCCCCATGGTGGCCCCCATTCCCGTTGTCCCCATGGTCTCCACCCATTCCTGTGGTCCCATGATTCCATTGGGTTGTCCAATGGCTTCCACCCATACCCATGGTCCCATGATTCTATCGGGTTGTCCCCATGGCCTCCACGCATTCCCATTGTCCCCAAGGTGCCGTTGGTTTCTCCCCATGGTGGCCGCCATTCCCGTTGTCCTCATGGCCTCCACCCATTCCCACGGTCCCCATGATGCCGTTGGTTTCTCCCCATGGATTCTCTCCCCACGGTGCCCCCAATTCCCTCAGGGCGCGGCGCCATGACCCCGGTGGGCTTGGTGGCCACCATCAGGATGTTCTTCCCGCTGGCCTTGGCCTGCGCCAGCCCCTTCCTGCCGCCGGAGGGGCCTCGTCGCGCCCTCAACGTCGCCGTCATCTTGAGTGGTGCCTCCTACGGCCCGGCCGGGCCCCGCCTGCCGCCCGCCGCCTTCCGCAACTTCTCCTTGGAGGTCAATCCAGTGGGGGTTGTCCTCAACGACACCAACCCCCGGAGCCTGATCGTCCGCCTGTGCGACGTCCTCTCCTCGTTGCGCATCCACGGCGTCGTCTTCGAGGACGACACACGCTCCGAGGCCGTGGCCCAGATCCTCGACTTCATCTCGGCCCAAACCTCTGTGCCCATCATCGGCATCAACGGCGGCGCGGCCATCGTCCTCACGCCCAAGGTGGGCAACACCCCGTCGTCCCCAACTCGAGTCGATCATCTCCAGAGCCACCAACTGTCCCCAACCCAACTGTCCCTGACCCAACCCGACCATCTCCAGAGCCACGAGCTCAACCCAACCCCACTTCCCCAACCCATCTCCAACTCAACCCAACCATCTCCAGAGCCAACTGTCCCCAACCTAACCCAACTGTCCCCAACTGACATCTCCCCAACTCAACCTGACCATATCCAGAGCCACCAACTGTCCCCAACCCAACTCAACCCGAACCAACTCAACTGTCCCCAATCCAACTTGACCACCTCCAAGCCACCAACTGTCCCCAACTCAACCCAACCGTCCCCAATCCAACCACCTCTGAACCACCAACTGTCCCCAATCCAACCATCCCCAACCCAACCACCTCTAGAGCCACCAACTGTCCTCAACCCAAACCAACTCAACTGTCCCCAACCCAACCACCTCCAGAGCCACCAGCTCAACCCACCCCAATCAGCTTCAATCCAACGGTGTCCCCATTGTCCCCCCCTTTCCCACCGCAGGAGAAAGGCTCCACCTTCCTCCAGCTGGGCTCCTCCACCGAGCAGCAGCTCCAGGTGATCTTCGAGGTGTTGGAAGAATACGACTGGACGACCTTCGCCGTGGTCACCACCCTTTTTCCCGGCTACGAAGACTTTGTGGACTATGTGGAGGTCTTGACCGACAGCAGCTTCATCGGTTGGGAACACCGAGGGGTCCTCACCCTCAACTTGACCGACGACCCCGAGGGCTCGCGGTTGCGCCGCCAACTACGAGAGGTCAACGCCCAAATCCGTCTCCTCTACTGCTCACGAGAAGAAGCTGAGGCCATCTTCCGGGCAGCTCGTGACGCCGGTTTGGCCGGACCCGGTTACATCTGGTTCGTGGTGGGCACCAACCTTGGAGGAAGTGAACAGTTGCCGGAACATCTCCCCGCCGGTTTGTTTGCGGTGTTGTCGGCCGGTTGGAGGGACGACCTTCAACATCGGGTCCATAACGGCGTGGCCATCGTGGCCAAGGGCGCCGAAGCCCTCCTGCGCGACTACGGCTTCATCCCCGAGTTCAACAACGACTGCCGGGCGCCCAACGTCACCCAGATCAACGACAACCTCCACCGGTGAGAGATGGAGCCACCCGACCTCCCCAACCCAACCCCAAAGATCTCCAGAATCTCCCAACCCAACCCCAAAGATCTCCAGAGCCTTCCAGCCATCCCCAATGAAACTGTCCCCACAATGACCTCCAGAGCCGCCTAGTTGCCCCCACCCCAACCCGCCTCAGAGCCACCAACTGTCACCGAATCGTCCCTGGGCTGTCCCCAAACCCCTCAGAAGCCACCCAAGTGTCCACCAACCCAACCTGTGATGGTGCCACCTCCCCAGGTACTTCATGAACATCACCTGGGGGCAGAAGGACTTCTCCTTTAATGAGGACGGCTACCTCGTCAACCCCTCGCTGGTCGTTATCTCCCTCAACAAGGAGCGCAACTGGGAGGTGGTGAGGATCTCCAGAACCTCCTGACTGTCCCCAACTCAACCCCAAGGGTCTCCAGAACCTCCCAACCTGGTTCCATTGGCTTCTCCCCATGGTTCCCCCATTCCTGTTGCCCCCTTGGTTCCATTGGCCTCTCCCCATGGTTCCCCCATCCCTGTTGCCCCCCTGGTTCCATTGGCTTCTCCCCATGGTTCCCCCCATTCCTGTTGTCCCCCCGGTGCAACCGCTCCCCGTGTCCCCAGGTTGGCAGCTGGGAGCAGCGGCGCCTGCGGCTCAAGTACCCGGCGTGGTCGCGTTACGGGCGGTTCCTGCAGCCGGTGCCGGATGGGCAACACCTCCGCGTGGCCACGTTGGAAGAGCGACCCTTCGTCATCGTGGAGAACATTGACCCCATCACCGGCACCTGCATCCGCGACTCGGTGCCGTGTCGGCGCCAGCTCAACCGAACCCATAGGTGGTGACCGGGGCAGTCGCCGTCGGGCGGGGCATCGGGGGTCGCAACACCTTGGAGGGGGTTCCACCAGCTCTGGAGGCACCATACGGTCCTCAAGTGTCCCCAAGGCAACCAACCGTAGGGCTGCCAAGAATCTCGAACCAGCGCAACCCAACCCAACCCAAGCACCTCCAGAGCCACCACCTCAACCCAACCCAACCGCCTCCAGAGCCACCAACTGTCAACCCAACCACCTCCAGAGCCACCAACTGTCTACCCAACACCTCAGAGCCGCCAAGTGTCTCCACTCACCCAACCACCAACACCTCCAGAGCCCCCTGGAGGCCTTGGGTCTCCCTACTGCCACCACCGCACTGGAGTGGACTGGGTGGTTACTGGGAGGGACTGGGGCTCCTTTCACACCCCTACTGCTACCATGGGTGTGTTCCCACCACCTTGAGGGGTCTCCAATGCCCCTGGGTGTCCCTGCTGCCACCCTGAGGTCTTCCCGCCACCTTGAGGTTTCCCAAGACCCTGATGGTGTCCCCAAGACCTCGAAGTGTCCCCATGGCCACCCTGAGGTGTCTCCACCACCTTGAGGATCTCCCCAATGTTTTTGGGGGGTTCCCCAAGACCTTGAGGTCTTCCCACCGCTCTGGGGTTTCCCCAAGACCCTGATGGTGTCCTCAAGGCCTTGGGGTGTCCCCATGGTTTTGGGGGTGCCCCTTTGATGTCGGGGTTCCCCTGCAGTGCCCCGGCCGAGGTGCCCCTTCTGGAGAAGAAGTGCTGCAAGGGCTTCTGCATCGACATCCTCAAGCGCTTGGCACGGAGCGTGGGCTTCACCTACGACCTCTACCTGGTCACCAACGGCAAACACGGCAAGAAGATCGACGGTGTCTGGAACGGGATGGTCGGAGAGGTGGGAGGGGACACCCCGAAACCCCCCTGGGGCAGGAAGGGACCTCCAAGCTTGGGGGGAACCAAGGGTGCGAGGAGGGAGCTCCAAAACATGGTGGGATCGAGGGGTGGGGAGAAGTCACCACCACAACCAGCACTAAAACCACCACCAGAACCACCAGCAAAACCACCAGAACTTTCCATGAGAGAGACATACCCCCAATTTGTGGGGGTTCAGTGGTTCATGGAGACCCCCCCCAAACTTCAGGAGAACCAGGAGTTGAAGAGGAGTTCCAAAACATGGTGGGACCAAGGGTTGGGGAGAAGCCATCACCGCAACCACCATCCATGGAGGATGTCGGGGTCCATGGAGACCCCTCTGTCATTGTCTCACCCCCAGGTTTTCTACCGGCGTGCAGACATGGCCATCGGCTCGTTAACGATTAACGAGGAACGGTCTGAGATCATTGACTTCTCTGTCCCCTTTGTGGAGACCGGGATCAGTGTCATGGTGTCCAGGAGCAATGGCACTGTGTCCCCCTCGGCCTTCCTGGGTGCGGGGACACAGGAGGGGACACGGGGACATGGGGGGAGATGGGGGATGTGGTGGGACACGAGGATGTGGGGACACAGGGAGATGTGGGGGGAGATGGGGCGTGGTGGGACATGGGGGATGTGGTGGGACATGAGGACATGAGGACATGGGGTCGTAGGGGGACAGGAGGACATGGGGGGAAATGGGACATGGGGGGACACAGGGGGACATCAGGGTGATGGGACATGGTGGGACATGAGGATGTGGGGGACATGGGGACACGGGGGGACAGGGGAAAATGGGGGGATATGGGGGGCCCTGGGGGGCGGTGGTCCAGGAGGGCCCATGGGGAGATTGGGGGTTGGCTGTTGGCCATGGAGATGTCTGCGGTGGCTCTGGGGACGTCCCCGAGGAGGAGGAGGTGGCCCCAGGGGACCCTGGTGTGTCCCCACCACCCCCATGGTGACGTCCTGGTGTCCCCAGAGCCGTACAGCCCGGCCGTTTGGGTGATGATGTTCGTCATGTGCCTCACGGTGGTGGCCGTCACCGTCTTCATCTTCGAGTACTTCAGCCCTGGGGGCTACAACCGCAGCCTGACCAGCGGCCAGCGTGAGTGCCACCACAAGGACCCAACGGTCCCCAACCCTTGGAGATCCCATCCTGTGTCCCTCCATGGTCCCCAAACCTTGGAGATCCCATCCGTGTCCCTCCATGGTCCCCAACCCTTGGTGACCCCATGTCACATCCCTCCAGGCGCTGGAGGCTCCACCTTCACCATTGGGAAGTCCATCTGGTTGCTCTGGGCTTTGGTCTTCAACAACTCAGTGCCAGTGGAGAACCCCAAGGGCACCACCAGCAAGATCATGGTGCTGGTCTGGGCCTTCTTCGCTGTCATCTTCTTGGCCAGCTACACGGCCAACTTGGCCGCTTTCATGATCCAGGAGGAGTACGTGGACACCGTCTCGGGGCTCAGTGACCGCAAGGTACCGCCAGGGGGGGACAGGAGGGGACACGGGGAGATATGGAGGACGTGGAGGATGTGGAGGACAGGGAGAACATGGAGATATGGAGGACGTGGAAGACATGGAGGACATGAAGGACAGGGAGAACAACAGGATATGGAGGACGTGGGGGATGTGGAGGACATGGAGGACATGAGGGACATGGAGATGTGGAGGACATGGAGGACATTGGGGACATCGAGGGTGCAGGGGTACGGAGGACACAAAGGACAGGGAGAACATCAGGATGTGGAGGACATAGAGACATGGGGGACATGAAGAACATGGCGGACATGAGGGACATGGAGATATAGAGGACATGAGGGGACATAGGGAGAAATAAGGACATGGAGGACGTGGAGGACATGAGGGGACACAGGGACACAGGGTGTCCATGGAGGTCCATGGGTGCTGGTGGGTGCCCCTGGAGGTCCATGGAGGTCCGTGGGTGTCCGTGGGTGCCCCTGGAGGTCCATGGGTGTCCGTGGGGCAGTTCCAGCGCCCGCAGGAGCAGTACCCACCCCTCAAGTTTGGGACAGTGCCCAACGGCAGCACCGAGAAGAACATCCGCAGCAACTACCCCGACATGCACAGCTACATGGTGAGGTTCAACCAACGCGGCGTGGAGGATGCCCTGCACCACCTTAAGACCGGGTACGGGGGTTCTGCTGGCCACGGGGAGGGGTCTGGTGGCCACGGGTAGGTCCTGATGGCCATGGATGGAGGGTCCTGGTGGCCATGGGGGGCTTTTGGTGACCATGGAAGTGGTTTGGTGGCCATGAATGGGCTTGGTGGCCATAAATGGGTGGTTCCTGTTGGTCATGGATGGGTCCTGGTGGCCATGGATGCATTGTGGTGACCTTGGGTGGGTCGTGGTGGCCGTGGGGGGCTTTTGGTGACCATGGAAGTGGTTTGGTGGCCATGAATGGGTGGTTCCTGGTGGCCATGGATGTGTCCTAATGGCCATAGATGAGTCCTGGTGGCCATGAATGGAAGGGTGCTGATGGCCATGGGGTGCTTTTGGTGGCCATGGAAGTGTTTTGGTGGCCATGGCTGGGCTTGGTGGCCAAGAATGGGTGGTTCTTGTTGGCCATGGATGGGTTCTGGTGGCCAAAGATGAGTTCTGGTGGCCATGAATGGGAGGGTCCTGGTGGCCATGAAGGGCTTTTGCTGACCATGGAAGTGGTTTGGACTTGGTGGTCATGAATGGGTGGTTCCTGTTGGCCATGGATGGGTTTTGGTGACCGTGGGAGTCTTTTGGTGGCCAGAGGTTGCTTCTAGTGGCCCCGGGCGAGGTTTGGTGGCCCCAGGTGGGCTGGGCAACCAGAGTTGGGTGGTGGTGGCCGCAGGAAGTTGGACGCCTTCATCTACGACGCGGCGGTGCTGAACTACATGGCGCGCAAGGAGGAGGGCTGCAAGTTGGTGACCATCGGCTCGGGCAAGGTCTTTGCCTCCACCGGCTACGGCATCGCCCTCCAACGCGGCTCCCGCTGGAAGCGCCCCGTGGACCTCGCCCTGCTCCAGCTCCTGGGCGACGGTGGGCACTGGGAGGGACTGGAAGGGACTGGGGAGGGGGGTAAGGGAGGAGACAACTCTCTGAGTGACCCCCAACCCTGGGAGATGGGCGTAGAACCCCATGGAATGAGCTCTGAACCATCTGAGGTAACGCCCAACCCATCTGAGATGACCTCTGACACCCTGAGATGACCCATAACCCATCTCAGATGACCCCTAAACCCCCTGGTGTGACCCCCAACCCACCTGAGATGACCCCCAAATCCCCTGAGATGACCCCTAACCCCTCTGAGATCACCTCCAATGCCCTGAGATGACCTCCCAACCTATCTGAGATCACCTCCAATGCCCTGAGATGACCCCTAACCCATCCGAGATGACCCTAAACCCACTGAAACGACCCCCAACCCATCTGAGATGCCACCTAATTCATCTGAGATGACCTCCCCATCCCTCTTCCCAGACGAGATTGAGATGCTGGAACGTCTGTGGCTGTCGGGGATCTGCCACCAGGAGAAGCTGGAGGTGATGAGCTCCAAGTTGGACATTGAGAACATGGCGGGCGTCTTCTACATGCTGCTGGTGGCCATGGGCCTCAGCCTTCTGGTCTTCGCTTGGGAGCATCTCCTGCACTGGAGGCTGCGGAGGAGACGCCTCGGGGCGCCCGGGAGGCTGCGCTGCCTCCTCGCCTTCAGCAGGGTACGGGGACAGGGGGGGACATGGGGGGAGGATGAGGGTGGAGGGGGACGTGGGGACATGGGGGGAGATGAGGACATGGGGGGAGATGAGGACATGGGGGGAGATGAGGGCGTGGGGACGTGTGGGGACATGGGGGGGAGACGGGGACGTGGGGGACAAAGAGATGGGGGGGACATGGGAAGATGAGGGTGGAGGGGGACATGGGGACATGGGGGACAAAGAGATGGGGAGATGGGGACATGGGGGGAGATGAGGGCGTGGGGACATGTGGGGACATGGGGGTGAGATGGGGATATGGGGGACAAAGAGATGGGGGGACGTGGGGGGAGATGGGGGACAAAGGGACATGGGGGGAGATGGTGACAGGTGGGGGGACGGGGGGAGATGGGGACTTGGGGGACATGGGGGGCGATGGGGATGAGGGGACGGGGGACGGCAAAGGGACATCGGGGACATGAAGGGGATATGGAGGGACATGGGGGGGCCATGGGGGCCGGGGGGGGCCATGGGGACACAGGGACCCCCCCAGACCTCTGCCCCCCCCCCCCAGGGCATTTACCGCTGCTGCAGCGCCGAGGACGCCGCCCCCCCCGCGCCCCCCCCCCCTCGCTCCCCTCCCCCCCCCCCCCCCCCCCCGCCCCCTCCCCGGGCCCCCCCCCCCCGCCCCCCCCCGCCCCCCCCCCCACCCATTCCACCGCTTTTATGGCCCCATCGAACCCCAAGGGCTCAGCCGGGGGGGAGGGGGGGCAGCAGCCACCCCCAAATTGGGGGGGGGTCCCCATTGCACCCCGCCCCCTCCCTCCAGGACCCCCCCCCATCATTTTTACCCCCATTGGCCCCGACGCCCCCCCCGGGGTCTCTATGAGAGTTTAGGGGGGGCGGAATTTGGGGAAGGGGGGGGTGGTGCTTATGGGGAGGAGGGGGGGGGGTATGAAGAAGGGGGGGCTTTTCGGGGTGAGGGGGGCGGTCAGGAATTGGGGGCGGGGGGGCAGGACCCCCCCTTCGCTTACGCCCGTTTGGCTTATGAGGACGAACGCAGCCCCCCCCCACCCCCAAGAGAAAGGCCCCCCCCTCGCCGGGCCCCCCCCCACCAACGAGGAGGAGGAGGAGGGGGGGGGGACCCCGAAACCCAACCCCTCCTTCGCCCCCCCCCTCCACGCCCCCATTTTTGCCGGGGAGGGGGGACCCACCCCCCTCTTTTTTCTTCGCCCCCCCTTTTTTCTTCTCCCCCCCCTTTCTACCCCGATTTCTCCGACTCCGAATCCGACACCGGGGGGGGAGGCGGAGGTTCAGCTTCGCCCCCCCCAGGGCCCCCCCCAAACCGCCCCCCCCACTCCCCCCGCCCCCACCCACACCCCCCCCCCACCCTTCCCCCGCCGCCCCCCCCCCTTGCTGGTTTGGCCCCCCCCCATTTTGCACCTTCCCTGGGGGGGGTGGGGGGGGCAGAGAAAGGGGGGGACCCCCCTTGCCCCCCCCTCTCGCCGGGCGCTGTTGGTCGGCAGAGAAATTGGGGGGGCCCTGGGGGGGAGGGGGAGGAGGAGGAGGCGGGGGGGGTTATGGCTGGGGAGGTGGGGGCAGCTTGGAATATTTAGGGGGGGGCCCCCCCATTTTTCCACCCCCCCCCACCCGCTGCCGGAGCTGCTCGGCCGAGAGGTTGCGGGATTGGGGGGGTCCTGGGGGGGGGGGGGGAAGTCCTTGGGGACCCCCTTTTTGTTCCTTTTGGGATTGGGGAGGGGGTCCTTGGGGTGGGGGGGGTTGGGGGGGACCCCCCTTTGCCCCCTCCCGGCGTCACGGCCCCCCCCATCGCCCCCCCCCGCATTGTGGCGTGGCTCGAAGCTTGGAAGATCTGAGCAGCTGGGGGGGGCCCTGGGGGGGGGGCGGGTGGGCTCCTTCGTCCCCATCTTTGTCCCCCCCCCCCCCATCATCATCATCATCATCATCAGCGGCGCCATCGGCATCATCGGCATCGGCACCATCGCGGGTGGGGGGGGGCTTTGGGGGGTCGGAGAGGCTCTGCCCACTTCTCCAGCCTCGAGTCTGAGGTATGACCGGCATGGGGGGGGGGGGGGCATTGGGGGGACCCCCCCACACTCTAACCCCCCCATCTCCATATTGAGGGGGGATGAAGATTGGACCCATGGTGGCATCAGCGGGGAACGGGGGGGCGTCCATGGAGAGGAGGAGGGGGTCTGGTGGCATCTGAGGTGACATCAGGGAGGATGAAGAGGAGTTCCATGAGAGCCATGAAGAACGTGGGTCCTGGTGGCATCTGAGGTGACGTTGGGTAGGACAAGGACTGGTTCCATGGGACGCATGAAGAAGAACATGGGTCCTGGTGGCTTCTGAGGTGACAAGGACAAGGATTGGGACCAATAGTGACACCCATGAAGAAGAACAGAGGTCCTGGTGGCATCTGAGGTGACAAAGACAAGGATTGAGACCCATAGTGACACCCATGAAGAACGTGGGTCCTGGTGGCATCTGAGGTGACGTTGGGAGGATGAGGACTGGTTCCACGAGACCCATGAAGAAGAATGTGGGTCCTGGTGGCAGCTGAGGTGACAAGGACAGTGCACCGCGTCCCTGTGGGTGATGCCACCACCGCAGAGGTGACACTGTGACCCCCCCGGCCAACCTCGTGTCACTTCCCCCCAGTGATGAGAGTTTAATGAAGACACCATGATTTCTGGTGGGAGGAGGGGACAAAACTGTGAGCGACCCCAGCCACCGCGAGGGTGACACCGTGAGGTGACAGCGTGGCCAACAAGGCTACCGTGATGGTGACACCACGAGGGTGACACCATGGCCACCAAGGCCACCGTGCTGGGGACACTGTGATGGTGACACCATGGCCACCACAACAGTGCCATGGTGGCCACCACGATGGTGACACTGTGACAGCAACACCGTGGCCACCACGACTGTGACATCATGGCCACCAAGATGGTGACACTGTGATGGTGACATTGTGGCCACCATGACTGTGACATAGTGGTGACCACAACGGTGACACTGTGATGGTGACACCGTGACCACCACGACGATGACACTGTGATGGTGACACTGTGGCCACCACAATAGTGACACTGTGACAGTGACACTGTGGCCACCACGACTGTGACATTGTGGCCACTGTGATGGTGACACTATGATGGTGACACCGTGGCCACTACGACTGTGACATCGTGGCCACTGTGATGGTGACACCATGATGGTGACACCGTGGCCACCATGACTGTGACATTGCGGCCACCACAGTGGTGACACTGTGATGGTGGCACTGTGGCCACCACGACTGTGACATCGTGGCCACCGCGATGGTGACACCGTGGCCACCACAACTGTGACACTGTGATGGTGACACTGTGGCCACGGCGGTGACATTGCGGCCACCGCAACGGTGACACCACGACTGTGACACCGCGACTGTGATCCCGTGTCCCCCCCCCGTGTCCCCCACACTGTGTCCCTGTTCCCCCCGTCCCCATCACCCCCGTGTCCCCCATCCCTCCCACGTCCCCTTTGTCCCCCCATATCCCCCCATGTCCCCATGTCCCTCGTGTCCCCCTAAATCCCCACGTCCCTGCCCCCCTGTGTCCCTCATCCCTCCCGTGTCCCCCTTTGCTGCCCCCCTGTCCCCCACGTCCCTTTTGTCCCCCTAAGTCCCATGTCCCCCCATGTCCCCTGTGTCCCCCACGTCCCCTTTGCCCCCCCTCATGTCCCCCCATCTCCCCTTCATGTGTCTTTTGTCCCTTGTCCCCCCATGTCCCCATTGCCTCCTGTCCCCCCTCTTTGTCCCCATGTCCCCCCATCCCTTTTGCCCCCCCTTTGTCCCCATGTCCCTGTCCTCCCTCTGTCCCCCATGTCCCCCCACGTCCTTTGTCCCCCCATGTCCCCCCTGTCCCTTTTGTCCCCCCTTTTGTCACCCCTTTTGTCCCCAATTTCAGCTCCAACACCTCTGGAATAAAAAGCTTTTCTATTCCCACTCCCAATGCATTTGGGGGGTCCCCGGGAGGTTTGGGGGGTCCCCAGGGGTTTGGGGAGTAAAGCATGGGGGAGAGGGGCAAAAAGGGGGTGCGGGGGGGGGGCAAAAAGGTCAGGAGGGTCGAGGGGCTCAGGAGCCCGTCCTGGGGGGGGTTAAAAGGGGGCTCAGGGGCAAAAAGAGGGGGACAGGGACAAAAAGAGGGTCTCAAGAGGGCAAACGGGGAGCAAAATGGGGCGAAAAGGGGGAGCAGTGGGGCAGGGGGGGTCAGGAGCAAAAGGGGGGCAAAAAGGGGGGTCAGGACCGTCAAGGGGGGGTCAGGCACCTATCCTGGGGGCAAAAAGGGGGTTCGGGGGCAAAAAAGGGAGTCGGGGGGGCAAAAGGGGGAGCAAAATGGGGGGGTCGGGGGGGTCAGGGGGGCAGAAGGAGGAGCAAAAAGGGGTGTCGGGGGCAAAAGAGGGGCCCGGGGGGACAGAAAGGGGATTGGGGGGGCAAGGGAGAGCAAAAAGGGGGGCAGGAGCAAAAAAAGGGGGTAGGGGGCAAAAAGGGGGACAGGAGTCCATCCTGGGGGGCAAAAATCGGCAGTCAGGCACAAAAGGGGTGTAAGGGGGCAAAAGGGGGGGTCAGGGGCAAAAAGGGGGAGCAGAGGGGTAAAAAGGGCGTCAGGGGCAAAAAAGGGGGCAAAAAGGGGGAGCAGGAGGATCAGGGAGGTCAGGAGCCCGTCCGGGGGGGGCAAAAAGGGGGTGTCAAGGGAGCAAAAAGCGGGGGAAAAAAGGGGGTTGAGGGGCAAAAAGGGGCTCGGGGGGGGCCCTCGTGGCTCTTGAACGTCAGGCCAGTTCCCATGGTAGTAGGGATGCGGGGGGCACGACCCTCCCTTGTTGCCATGGTAACGAGGATGCTCTGGGGGTACCCCCAGTTATACGAGAGAGGGCGGGGCTTCCCTGGTTGCCATGGGAACGGGGAGGGAGGTTTCGCGCCTTTTGAGCCGAGGGGGCGTGGCCAAAGCCAGAAGGCGGGAAGAAGGGCGTGGCCCCTCCCCCCGAAGGAGGCCGCGGACGCTGATTGGCAGGGAGGGTGGCACACTGCGCATGCGCAGATGCGCTCGCTCCCATTGGTGGGAAAGGCCTCCGCGCGCGCTGATTGGCTGAGACGCGGCTCTCAGGGAGGGGGCGGGGTCAGCGCGGAGAGAGAAGCGAAGGGAAGAGCGAACGGAGCGCGGCCCGGCGCGAGCGGCCGCTCCGGCCGCCATGGAGGACGGACTCTATGGTAGGAAGGGTAGGGGCGGGGGGGGCAGAGGGAGCTGGTTGCCCCTTTCGGGGCGCTACGGTTGCTGCGAGAGGACAATTGAGTGTGAGGGGGGTGGGATCACGTGGCCTTTGCCGTGTTAATGGGAGGGGGCTGGTCACGTGACAGGGCCTTACCACTACGCGGGAAGGGGTGAAACCATTGAATGGGGCGGGGGGAAATGAATGGGAGGCCACGCCCCCTCCAGATAGACCACGCCCCCTCTCAGCCCCGCACGTGGAGGGGGCGGAGCTTAAGGGGCTCCCAGTAATCCCAGTTGCCCCTTCAGTTGAGTGGTATCTGTCAATGGGAGGGACTGGAGGGGCAGTGGGAGAGACTGAGAGCAGCTGTGGGAGCGATTGTGGGGGGACAGGGACAGCAGTTCGGGGGAGAATGGGAGGGACTGGGAGTGACTGGAGGGACAGTGGGAGCGACTGGCAGTGACTGTGGGGAGACTGCGAGCAACTGCAAGTGGAGTGGGAGCGACTGGGGGGGGACTGGGAGCAACTGGGGGGGACTGGGAGCGACTGGAGGGGGAATGGGAGCCACTGGGGGGGACTGGGAGTGACTGGAGGGGGAATGGGAGCCACTGGGGGGGACTGGGGGGTACTGGGAGTGACTGGAGGGGGAATGGGAGCAACTGAGGGTGACTGGGGGGAGAATGGGAGAGACTGGAAGGGGAATGGGAGCCACTGGGAGTGACTGGGGGGGACTGGAAGAGGAGTGGGTTATGGGCAAGGGGGCGTGGCCTATGGCCCAATGGGCTGTGGTAATAAACAAGGGGGCGTGGACAATACCAAGGGGGTGTGGCCTAGGGCCCAATAGAGCTGTATTAGGAGCAAGGGGGCGTGGCCTGGGTCCAATAGGACCGGGTTATGAATGGGGGGCGTGGCCTGGGGCCCAGTAGGGCTGCGTTATGGTCAAGGGGGCGTGGCCTGGAGCAAGGAGGGCATGGCCTGGGGCCAGTAGGGCTGGGTTATGGTCAAGGGGGCGTGGCCTGGGGGTTCCTTTTGGGGCAAGGGTGGTGGCAGTGACACTGCACCCACCTTTGTGTCCGTCCCCCCCCCAAAAGTCCCCCCCGACCTGACGGCCGAGGAGCGCCGGGAGCTGGCGAGCATCCGCCGGCGCAAGCAGGAGCTGCTGGGGGAGATCCAGCGCCTGCGCGAGGAGCTCAGCGAGGCCATGAGCGAGGTCGAGGGGCTCGAGGCCACCGAGGGCAGGTGGCACCCCAAAATACACCCCCCCCGGGGATCTAAAATACCCCCAAAATACCCCTCTGGGACCCCAAAATACTCCCAAAGGCCCCCCCTGCACCCTGAAATACCACCTGAGACCCCGAAATGACCTCAAATCTCCCCCTTGGGGACCCAAAATACACCCCTGGAACACCAGAATGACTCCAAAAATACGCCCTGGGACCCCAAAAATACCCCTAAAATACCCCCCTGGGACTCTAAAATACCTTCCGGGACCCCAAAAATACCTGAAAAATACCCCCCTGGGACCCTAAAATCCTCCCCTCAGGGACCCCAAAATGACCAAAAAATATGCTCCTGGTACCCCAAAATACGCCCTGAGACCCCCCCAAAATACCCCCCCTGGGACCCCAAAATCCCCCCTGGAACCTTAAAATACACCCCAGGATCCCAAAATGACCCCAAATTTCTCCTCGTAGAGACCGAAAATCCCCACTTGGGACCCCAAAATCCTCCTCCAAGGCCCTAAAGTTCCCCCCTGGGACCCCAAAATACCCCCCTGACTCCCCCTTTTAACCCTTTCCTGGCAGCAAAACCCTCCAGCGAAACCGCAAGATGGGGATGGGGCGTAAAAAGTTCAACATGGACCCTAAAAAGGTGAGGGGCTACTAAATTTGGAGGGTTGGCTAGTAAATGGGGTGGTGGGGTTGGCTGCTAAATTGGGGGGGTTTTGGGGGTACAGGGGATCCAGTTCCTGGTGGAGAACGAGCTGCTGCGCCCCACGGCTGAGGACATCGCCCGGTTCCTGTACAAGGGCGAGGGGCTCAACAAGACGGCCATCGGGGACTACCTGGGCGAGAGGTGGGCTACCTGGGCCAGGGAGGGGCTACTTGGGCGAGGAGGGGGGCTGCTGGGGTGGGAGAGGCTACTGAGTCCCTCAAGTGACCCCATAGCCCCCCAAGTGCCCCTTAAGTCCCTCCCAAGTGACCTCCGTAGCCCTTGGACCCCAAAATGCCCCCTCGGGATGCCAGAATACCCCCGGGACCCCCAAGTTACCCCATAGCCCTCCCCAACGCCCCCTCCAACACCTCCAAGTGACCCCTCCAAGCGCCCCTATTCCCCCAATAGTCCCCCAAGTGACCCCATAGCTCCCCAAGTGACCCCCAATTCCCCCATAACCCCCCGAATTCTCCCAATAGGCCCCAAATTCCCCCCATAGCTCCCCAAGTGACCCCCAAATTACTTCCAAATCCCTTCTAAATTCCCCGAGTGACTCCCAGTTCCCCCAAAGCCCCCCACTTCCCCCTATAACCCCCCCAACAGGCCCCGAATTCCCCCCATAGCCCCCCAAATGACTCCCAATTCCCCCCCAAGCCCCCCATAGCCCCCACAAATCAGTGACTGACAGCTTCTACCCCCCCGAAGGGAGGAGTTCAACATCGGGGTTCTTCACGCCTTCGTGGACCTGCACGAGTTCACTGACCTCAACCTGGTGCAGGCACTGAGGTGGGGCCAGGGGGCTCTTGGGGGGCTGGGGGGGGGGACTGGGGGTCACTTGGGGGGCTGGGAGGCCATTTAGGGGGTGTTTTGGGGGAGTGTGGGGGGAATTGGGGGGGCTATAGGGTTACTTGGGGGGTTTTGGGGGATGTTTGAGGGGATTGGGGGGTCTCTTGGGGGGCTGGGAGGCCATTTGGGGAGGCCGTGGGGGAGTTTCGGGGGAAATTGGAGGGCTATAGGGTCCCTTGGGGGTCACTTGGGGGGATTTGGGAGGTGTTTGGGGTGATTTGGGGGTCACTTGGGGGGCTAGGAGGGGATTTAAGGGGGTTATGAGGGGGTTGGGGGAGTTTAGGGGGAAATTGGGGGGCGATAGGGTCTCTTGGGGGTCACTTGGGGGGCTGGGAGGGGATTTGGGGGTCATTTTGGGGGCTGAGAGGGCTTTTGAGGGACACTTGGGGGGGATTTGGGGGATTGAAAGGAGATTTGGGGGGGTTATATGGTCACTTGGGGTGAATTTGGGCCATTTTTGGGGTGAATTGGGGCAGTTTTGGGGGTGAGTTGGGTCAAGTTTGAGTCCTACTGGTTTTGGGGTGAATTGGATTGGTTTTGGGTCATTTTGGGGCACTTTTGTATCCTTTTGGAGTGAATTGGGGCAGTTTTGGGTCCCTTTGGGGCCATTTTTGGGGTGGATTGGGTCGGGTTTGGGTCCCGCGGGTTTTGGGGTGAATTCCGGGGTTTTTGGGCCGCAGGCAGTTCCTCTGGAGTTTCCGCCTCCCGGGGGAAGCGCAGAAGATCGATCGCATGATGGAGGCCTTCGCTCAGCGCTATTGCCTCTGCAACCCCGGCGTCTTCCAGTGCACCGGTGCGACCAGTGCTCCCAGTAACCCCCCAGGAGCACCCCCCCCATCCCAGTGCCCCTCAGTTCCCTCCCAGTTAGCTCCCAGTGCTTCCAATGCACACGGTGCCCCCAGTCCCTCCCCGTTTCTCCTAATCCCTCCCAATCCTCCCTAGATCTCTCCCAGTCCCTCCCAGTAACCTCCCAATAACCCCCCAGTGCCTTCCAGTCCCTCCCTATTCCCTCCCAGTGCCTCCCAGTTCCCTTACAGTGCTTACAATGCACGTGGTGCCCCCAGTCCCTCCCAGTCCCTTCTAGATCTCTCCCAGTAACTCCCCAGTGACCCCAGACCCTCCCAGTCCTCTCCCATCCCTCCCAGTCCCCTCCCAGTGCCTCCCAGTCCCCGTTAGTCCCCTCCCAGTGCCCCATAGTCCCCTCCTGGTCCTTCCCAGTCTCTCCTAGATCCCTCCCAGCCACTCCCACTCTCTCCCAGTCCCCTCCCAGTCCCCTCCAGTCCCTCCTTGATCCTTCCCAGTCGCTCCCAGTCCCTCCCAGTGCCCCATAGTGCCTTCCCAGTCCCCTCCCAGTGCCCCACAGTCCCCTCCCAGTGCCCCACAGTCCCCTCCCAGTCCCCTCCCAGTCCCCTCCCAGTGCCCCACAGTCCCCTCCCAGTCCCTCCCAGTGCCCCACAGTCCCCTCCCAGTGCCCCATAGTGCCTTCCAAGTCCATCCCAGTGCCCCATAGTGCCTTCCCAGTCCCCTCCCAGTGCCCCATAGTGCCTTCCCAGTCCCCTCCCAGTGCCTCCCAGTCCCTCCCAGTGCCCCTGGGTGACGGGGCTGCCCGCAGACACGTGCTACGTGCTCTCCTTCGCCGTCATCATGCTCAACACCAGCCTCCACAACCCCAACGTGCGGGACAAACCCTCGGCCGAGCGCTTCGTCGCCATGAACCGCGGCATCAACGACGGCGGCGACCTCCCCGAGGAGCTGCTGCGGGTGGGCGGGGCCTAAGTTAGGCGGGGCCTAAGGTGGGAGGGGCCGTAATGGGCGATGGGGGCCTTGGGGTGCAGGGAGGGAGGGGTTGGGGTGAGCGAGAGGGCGCGGGAATGGAGCCAGGGGCGTGGCTTTAAGCTGGGAGTGGTCTGAGTGGGCGGGGATTAAGTTGGGAGGGGCTTAAAGGCTTGGGGTGCAAGGAGGGAGGGGTTGGGGTGAATGGGAGGGAGTGGGAGCAGAGTTGGGGTATGGCTTAAGGTAGGGGTGTCTGTGTGGGCGGGGCTTAATTTAGGCAGGGTCTGAGTGGGCGGGGCTTAAGGTGGGGGCTTGGGGTGAATGGGAGGGACTGGGGAAATGACCTGGGGTGAAGTGGGCGGGGCTTAAGTTAGGATGTGTCTGTGTGGGTGGGGCTTGATGTGGGCGGGGCATTGGGAGCGCTGGGGGGTTACTGGGAGCGACTGGGAAATGTGCAGGGGCTCAGAGCCATGTGGGCGGGGCTTAGAGCCGTGTGGGCGGGGCTTATGGCCCACCTGCAGCCCTCTCCCCCCCCCCCACCCCCCTTGCAATGGGGCAGGGGCTTCTCCCTCATGGCTGGGAGGGGGTGTGGCCTATTGGAGAGGGCGTGGTCTAAGTAGGCGTGGCTTAACCACTTCCCCCCCCCCCCCCCAGAACCTGTACGAGAGCATCCGCAGCGAACCCTTCAAGATCCCCGAGGACGACGGCAACGACCTCACCCACACGTTCTTCAACCCCGACCGCGAGGGCTGGCTGCTCAAGCTGGGTGAGCTCCCAGTGCCTCCCAGTTACCCCCCAGTAACCCCCCAAGTTTCCCCCCAGTAACCGCCCAGTTCCCTCCCAGTGCTTCCAATGTACATGGTGCCCCCAATCCCTCCTAGATCCCACCCAGTAAGGCCACAGTAACCCCCCAGTTCCCTCCCAGTAACCCCCCAGTTCCCTCCCAGTGTCTCCCAGTCCCCTCCCAGTGCTTCCAATGCACATGGTGCCCCCAGTTCCTCCTAGATCCCACCCAGTAAGGTCACAGTCCCTCCCAGTGCCTCCCAATAACCTGCTAATGCCTCCTGGTGCACTCCTGGTGACCTCCCAGTTCCCCGCCAGTAAACCCCCAGTGCTTCCCAGTTCAGCCCCAATGCCTACCAGTTCCCTCCCAGTGCCCTCTCAGTCCCTCCCAGTTCCCCCCCCACTCTCCTCCCAGTGCCCTTCCAGTTGCTCCTAGTCACTCCCAGTGCCCTCCCAGTGCCTTCCCAGTCTCTCCCAGTGCCCCCCAGTTCCCCACTGGGCTGGGGGGGCTGTGACTGATGTTTCCTCTCTCTCCCCTCCCCGTCGCCACGACGCTCGGCCCAGGAGGTAGGTGGGAGGGGGGCAAATCCATCTGCCCCCCTTATCTGCCCCCCAAATCCATTTACCCCCCCTTTATCTGCCCCTAAATCCATCTGCCCCCTTATCTGCCCCCCCAATCCATTTACCCCCCCTTTATTTGCCCCTAAATCCATCTGCCCCCCTTATCTGCCTCCCCAATCCATTTACCCTCCCTTTTTCTGCCCCCCAATCCATTTGCCCCCCCGTATGCCCCCCCAAATCCATCTACCCCCGCATCTGCCCCCCCTTTTGCCCCCACAAATCCATTTGCCCCTCCATAATCTCCCCCCTCACTTCCCCCAAAGCACATAGACCCCCCCTTTTTGACCCAACCCCCCCATTTTGCCCCCTTTGGACCCCCAAAACCCCATTTTTGTCCCTGAAATCTCCCTCCCTTTTTACCCCCCCAATCCCTGCTTTTTGCCCCCCTTGGACCCCTTAACCCTCCTTTTTTGCCCCTCCAAATGTCCCAACCCCCCCTTTTTCCTCCAACCCCCCCTTTTTGTCCCCTTTTGACCCCCAAACCGCTCTTTTTACACCCTTTTTGCCCCCCAATCCCCCTGTTTTTCCCCCTTTGCACCCCCAACCCCCCCTCTTTGCCCCCCCAAACCCGCTTTTTTTGCCCCCCCAGGCGGGCGGGTGAAGACGTGGAAGCGGCGTTGGTTCATCCTCACCGACAACTGCCTCTACTACTTCGAATACACCACGGTGAGACACCCCCAGGGGCACCCCAAACCCCCAGGCCCCCCCCCAAATCCATCTGCCCTTTCCAGGGCCCCCCAAACCTCCAGGCCCTCCCCAGATCCATCTGCCCCCCTCAGGACCCCCCTAAATCCCCCCCAGGGCCCCCCTCAAACCTCCAGGCCCCCCAAATCCATCTGCCCCCCCCAAACCCCCTTTGGGCTCCTTTAGGTACCCCAGGCCCCCCTAAATCTACCCCCGGACTGCCCCAAATCAATCTGCCCCCTCCCCTGGATCCCCTCAAATCCCTTGAGGCCCCCCCCAAAAAGCCTCAGGTCCCCTTCAAATTCCTTCAGCCCCCCCCCAAAAGCCCCAGGGAACCCCAAATCCGTCTGCCCCCTCGAGCCCCCCTTGGACTCCCCCAAGTCCCTTTGGGTACCCCAGGGTGCCCCCAAATCCCCTCATCCCCCCCAAAAAAGCCCCAGAGCCCCCCCCAGATCCTTCGTGTGCCCCCCCTCCAGGACCCCCCCAAACCCCTCAGGGCTCCCTCAAGTCCATCTGCCCCCCCTCCCAAACCCCCTTTGGGTACCCCAGGCTCGCCCCAAATCCCCTCAGCCCCCCCCAAAAAAGCCCCAGAGCCCCCCCCAAATCCTTCGCCCCCCCTTCCTCCAGACTCCCCCAAACCTCCCTTTTTACCCCCCCAACTCCAGGACAAGGAGCCACGAGGAATCATCCCCTTGGAGAACCTGAGCATCCGCGAGGTCGAGGACCCCCGGAAACCAGTGAGAGCCCCCCCGCCTCCCAGTTCCTCCCAGTTCCTCCCAGTTCCTCCCAGACCCCTCCAAACCCCCTTATGCCCCCCCCCCCCACTGCTGCTTCAACCTCTTCATCCTCAACAAAAGGGTCCATTGCTTCAATCTTCTCCGGTTCCTCCCAGTTTTTTCCAGTCCTCCCAGTTCTCTCAGACTCCCCCAAACCTTCAGACCCCCCCAAGACCTCTCGTGCCCCCCCATTGCTGCTTCAACCTTTTCATCCTCAACAAGGATGTTCATTGCGTCAATCTTCTCCAGTTCCTCCCAGTTCCTCCCAATCCTCCCAGTTCTCTCAGACCCCCCAAGACCTCTTATGCCCCCCCACTGGTGCTTCAACCTCTTCATCCTCAACAAGGAGGTTCATTACATCAACATTCTCCAGTTCCTCCCAGTCTTCCCAGTTCCTCCCAGTTCCTCCCAGTACTCCCAGTTCTTCCCAGTCCTCCCAGTTCCCCCAGACCCCCCCCAAGCCCCTTGTGCCCCCCTAAACCCTCTTGTGCCCCCCCATTGCTGCTTCACCCTCTTCATCTTCAACAAGAAGTTCCATTGTCCCAACGTTCTCCAGTTCCTCCCAGTTCTCCCAGTTCCTCCCAGTTCTCCCAGTTGCCCCCAACCTCTCGTGCCCCCCCAGCACTGCTTCGAGCTCTACATCCCCAACAACAAGGGGCAGCTCATCAAGGCGTGCAAGACGGAGGCCGACGGGCGCGTGGTTGAGGGCAACCACGTCGTCTACCGCATCTCAGCCCCGACCCGCGACCAGAAGGACGAGTGGATCAAATCCATCCAGTGAGCAACCACGAAACCCCCCCTTTTCACCCCAAAATCCACCCCAAAACCCACCCGGAACCCCCCAAAAAAAAACACCCCTGGACCCTAAAAACCCACACAGAATCCTCAAAAAACACCTTTGGACTCTAAAAAAACACCCCGGAAAATGCTGGACCCTAAAAAAACACCCTGGACACCAAAAAAAACACACACAGAACCCCCAAAAAAACCCAACCTGGAACCCCAAAAACACTCAGAAATCAAAAAAAAGCACCCTGGACCCCCAAACCCTTCATTCTGCTTCTCCAGATCCTCCTGGAGAGCCTCAAGCTCCTCCAGAGCTTCTCCTGGGGTTGAGGAGGCACCAAGATGTTCTAGAGAACTTGAGGGGGTCCCTTCTGGTTTTTGGGGGGACTCCTGGAAGGTTCTACTTGGAAGGAGCCCCCCAAAACCATATCGGGGTCCCCCCCAAACCCCCTCTTTTGTCCTTCTCCTCCCACCAAGGGCGGCCGTGAGCGTCGACCCCTTCTACGAGATGTTGGCGGCTCGCAAGAAACGCATCTCGGTCAAGAAGAAACAGGAGCAACCTTGAAAAGGGGGGGGCTGGGACCCCCCCAGGACCTCCCCAGGACCCCCCAAAACCACGAGGGACCCCCCAAAACCACGAGGAACTCCCCAAAACCACAAGGAATCCCCCCAAAAAACCATGAGGAACCCTCCAGGAGCACATGGAATCCCACCAAGCTGTGAAGGACTCCACTCTCCCCCCCCAGAACCTTGAGAGGACCCCAAAGGACAACCAGGAGACCCTCCAGGGCTCCCCAAAACCCTGAGGGGACCCCAAAGGACGATGGGGACCCCCCCTGGATCTTGAGGGACCTCAAAAGCCCCTCAAGATGACCCAGGACTTCCCAAAACCACCAAGGAACCCCCCCAAGACCTCCAGGAACCCCCCATGTGACCACCAGGAGACCCTTCAGGGCTTCCCAAAACCTTAAGGGGACCCCAAAGGACAATGGGGATACCCCTGGATCTTGAGGGACCTCAAAGGCCCCCCGAGATGACCCAGGACCCCCCTAAACCACCAACGAACCTCACCAAGGTGACCACCAGGAGACCCCCTCAAACCCTGAGGAGACCCCGAAGGACAATGGGGACCCCCAAGACCTTGAGGACCCGCCCAAACCCCCTCCCAGTCCCTCCCAGTTTGGAGGTCCTCCCCCTCTTTCTTTATTTATGGCCCCATTAAAGGAGGTGAAGGTCCACCTTGGGTTTGGGGAGGGTCAAAAAGGGGGGAGGAAGGTCCATGGAAGGGTTTATTTCACAGTTTTGGGGTGAAAAAGCAGCATTTTGGGGTTGGGGGGACGAAAAAAGGGGATCCAGATGTTGCAGTTGAGTCAAAGGAGAGGATGGAGCCCACTAAGAGGATCCAGATGTTGGGGTTGGGTCAAGGATGGGGTCAAAGGAGAGGATGGAGCCCACCAAGAGGGCCCAGATGTTGGGGTTGGGTCAAGGATGGGGTCAAAGGAGAGGATGGAGCCCACCAAGAGGGCCCAGATGTTGGGGTTGGGTCAAGGATGGGGTCAAAGGAGAGGATGGAGCCCACCAAGAGGGCCCAGATGTTGGGGTTGGGTCAAGGATGGGGTCAAAGGAAGGGATGGATCCCACCAGGAGGACCCAGATGTTGGGGGTCAGGGGCAGGGCTGGAAGGGCAGCGTGGTGACCCCTCCATGGAGCTCCAGGCCCCCCTCGGCCCAGGCCAGAAGGTCTCCTCCAGTCTTGGCGCGACACCCGGCCACCGCGGCCACTTCGGCGGCGTCCAGGACGCGGCTCCAGAGATGGAACTCGGAGATCTCACCCACGAAGGCTTGAGTGGCGTCAAAGCCACCACCCAGAGCGTCCTGGGGGGGACGCGGGGAGGATGTGGAGATGATGATGTGGAGATGGGGCGTCCGTGGGGGACGTGGAGATGTGGAGACATGGACATGGGGACATGGGGACATGGAGATGGGGTGTCCATAGAGATGATGGGACATGGGGACATGGGAACGTGGAGATGGGGAGATTGGGGATCATGGAGATGTGGAGATGGGGTGTCCATGGGGAGTCCATGGAGATGGGACATTCATTGGCGACGTGGGGCGTCCTTGGGGACACGAGGATGTGGCTCCCGGGTGGGGTGGGAACACGGGGACACCCTTGACACCCCCCCGACCACCCCATCCCAGTGTCCCCATGTCCCCAACCCGTCCTACGTCCCCCCTCCATCCCAACCCCCCCACATCCCCAATCCCCCCCACGTCCCCCCGTGTCCCCACATCCCCGTATCTGCTCCTCGCCCAGCACCAGCACCCCGCCATGTCCCCCCTCCATCCCTGTATCCCCATGTCCCCTCCATGTCCCCCCAATCCCCCCATGTCCCCCCTCCACTCCAGTGTCCCCAGTCCCCCCCACGTCCCCCCATGTCCCCCCTCCATCCCAATGCCCTCAATCCCCCCCCATGTCCCCCCATCTCCCCCATGTCCCCCCGTGTCCCCCCTCCATCCCAGTGTCCCCCCCCACCGTACCTGCTCCTGGCCCAGCACCAGCACCCCTCGGGGGCGCAGGGGGTGCCCCACCGCCAGGCCCCCCCCCCTGCCCCGGGGGACCCCATCCTGGAAGCTGCGCCACGTCCCCCCCGCGGCCGCCCAAGTGACACAGACATGGTGCCACCGGCCTGGGGACGGGGACAGGGCCAGGGGCACCGCCTGGGGGGCAGGGGGGACAGGGGGGTAATGGGGGGACAGGGGGAGAGAGGGGGACATGAGGGACAGGGGGGTAATGGGGGGACAGGGGGGCAGAAGGGGAATGGGGGGACATGGGGACATGGAGATGATGGGGGGCAGGGGGAAGGGGGGGCAGAGGGGAGAAGGGAGATTAGGGGTGGGCGTCAGCCCCACAGCCCCTCATTTACACCCCCTCCAGCCCCATAGCCCCCCATTTTCCCCCTTCCAGCCCCATAACCACCCTTTCCAGCCCCATAACCCCCCATTTACACCCTGTCCAGCCCCACAACACCCCATTTTCCCACCCTTCAGACCCACAGCCCCCCATTCCCGCCCCCTCCAGCCCCATACCCCCCATTTCCCCTCCTCCAGCCCGATTTCACCCACCTCCAGCCCCATAACCACCCTTTCCAGCCCCATAGCCCCCCATTTACACCCCCTCCAGCCCCATTTCCCCCCCCCAGCCCCATAACCCCCCATTTCCCCCCCTCCAGCCCCATTTCCCCCCCCCCAGCCCCATAAACCCCCATTTCCCCCCCCTCCAGCCCCGTTTCCCCCCCCCGCAGCCCCCCAGCTGCCCCCCAGCCCCACACCTGGTCATCCACCAGCAGCTCCATGGGTCTGCCCCCCCAGGCCAGCAGCACCAGCTCGTTGGGCTGTCCGGGGGCGGCGTAGGAGAAGGGGGTGCCGAGGGCCGGGGCCCCCCCGGGGCGCAGCCACAGACAGGCCGAGAGCGCCCGCAGCGCCCGTCGCACCGAGCCCCGCGCCCGCGCGAACATGTAGTTGGTGCGAAGAGGGAAGGAGACGCGGAAACCAGCCCGGGGGGGGGGCCAGCCCTGAGGGGACACCCCCGGGGTCACCAGAGGGGTCTCAACCCTTTGGGGGGGGCCCCATCCTTGGGGTCCCATCCTTGGGGGTCCCATCCTTGGGGGTCCCATCCTTCCATCTCTTGGGGTCCCATCTTTGGGGGTCCCATCCTTCCATCTCTTGGGGGGTCCTATCTTTGGGGTTCCATCCTTACATCTCTGAGGGTCCCATCCTTCCATCTCTTGGGGGTCTCATTCTTGGGGTTCCATCTCTTGAGGGTTCCATCCTTGGGGGTCCCATCTCTTGGGGGTTCCATCCTTCCATCTCTTGGAGTTCCCACCCTTGAGGTCCCATCTTGGAGTCCCATCCCTGGAGGTCCCATCCCTGCATCCCAACCCCTGGGTCCCATCTTGGAGGTCTCACCCTTGGGGTCCCATCTTGGGGGTCCCACTCTTGGGGTCCCCCCCCTTACCCTTGTGCTCCTCGGGGTCATCGTGGTCCTCCTCCTCGTCTTCCTCCTCTTGGCGGTTGCCATGGTGATGCCCCCAGGGCTGCGAAGCCCCTTGGTTGCCATGGAGATGCTCACCATGATGGTGGTGGTGATGGTTGTAGTGGTTGCCATGGAAACGGTTGCCATGGCGCTCCTCGACGGGGAGGTTGCTCACCTTGCTGTGGTCCTTCCCAGGGTGGTTGCCATGGTAACCGTAGCGGTTGCTAGGGAGGAGGCCGCCGTGGTTGCTATGGTCGCTATGGTCGCCGGGTTTGCTCTGGTTGCCATGGTAACCGTGCTGGTTGCTAAGGAGGATGCCGGGAGCTTTGATGTGCTCCTTGCCGTGGTCACCATGGGGACCGGGCTGGTTGCTATGGAGACCGTGATGGTTGCTATGGAGACCGTGGTGATGGTTATTAGGCTTCTCCTGGTTGCTATGGTGACTGGGCTGGTTGCTATGGAGACCGTGGTGATGGTTATTAGTCTTCTCCTGGTTGCCATGGAGACCGTGGTGGTTGCTATGGAGCTCCTGATGATGGTTGCCATGTTTCTCCTGGTTGCCATGGTGACCGGGTTGGTTGCCATGGTCGCCACCTTTGCTGTGGTTGCCATGGTGACCGTGGAGGATGCTGGGATGGTTGCTATGGGCGCCGCCTTTGCCGTGATCGCCGTGGGGACCCGGATGGTTGCCATGGTGACCATGATGGTTGCCATGGTGACCGTGATGGTTGCCGTGCTTCTCCTGGTTGCCATGGTGACCCTGGCGGTTGCCAGGGGGGTTGTGCCCCATGGTTGCCCCACAACTGCCCCCCAACCCCCCCGTTCTGCCCCATAGAAGCCCCCACCCCATAGCTCCCCCTGCCCCCCTTTTCCACCCCACAACTGCCCCCCCTGCCCCAGAGCCCCACTCCTGCCCCACAGCTCAGCCCCACAGCCCCTCCCATGGACTCTTCTGCCCCATGGCTGCCCCACAACTGCCCCCCAGACCCTCATCCTGCCCCACAACTGTCCCCCAATACCCCTGTTCTGCCCCACAGTACCCCCGCCTGCCCCATAGCTCCCCCCCCGCCCAAAACTGCCCCACAACAGCCCCCCCTCTGCCCCAGGGCCCCCAAACTGCCCCCCAACCCCCCCATTCTGCCCCACAGAACTCCCTCCTGCCCCACAGACACGCAACTGCCCCACAAATGCCCCTGGCCCCTCCCCCCCCGCTATTTTTAACCCCTTAATCCCCCCTCGTTAATCAGCGAAGCCCTAATTAGGGCGGGGGGAGGGGCAGAAAGGGGGGGGGTGAGGGGGAGCACTTATGGGGCAGAGAGGGGGCACTTATGGGGCAGTGCCTCCCAGTCCAACCCAGTTTGGGGGTTCCCATCTCCCAGTCCAACCCAGTTTGGGGGATCCCAGTCCAGCCCAGTGCCTCCCAGTCCAACCCAGTTTGGGGGTTCCCATCTCCCAGTCCAACCCAGTTTGGGGGATCCCAGTCCAGCCCAGTGCCTCCCAGTTCAACCCACTTTGCTTCCCCTTTGCACACGCGCGTGCAAGCCCCGCCCCTCACCTGCAGCTGCTGCAGCGCCCGCTCCAGCGCCTCCTCGTGCGAATCCTCGTGCGAATCCTCCTCGTGCGAATCCTCCTCGTGCGAATCTGAACCCTCGTGCGAACCCTCGTGCGAACCCTCGTGTGAGGCCCGGCAGCGCCTGAGCTTGGCCGCCAACTCCAGGGCCGTTTCCCGCTGTTGCACGAGGGCCTCGCGCAGCCGCAGGATGGTGCTTCGGGCGTGCGAGGGGTCCTCGTGCGAATCCTCGTGCGAGGAGGTGGCCTCGTGCGTGCAAGCCTCGTGCCCCGGCGGGAGGGGCGTGCAAAGGAAGCGCGGCAGGGGCTGAGCCCTCGTCAGCCCCCAGAGCAGCCCCAGGGCCAGCAGGGACGGCGCACGCATGGCCCTCGCACACGCGCGTGCAAAGGGCTCCGGAGGCTGCGGGAGGGGGAGATGGGGGGGTGAGGAGGCACTTAGGGGGCAGAAAGGGGCACTTATGGGGCAGGGAGGGGCAGCTGAGTGCGTGCAAGGCCTTGCACACGCTTGTGCAAGAGGTCGGGAGGCTCTGGAGGGGGTGAGGAGGCACTTCGGGGGCAGAAAGGGGGACTTAGGGGGCACTTAGGGGTCAGGAAAGGGCACTTATGGGGCAGGGAGGGACAGCTGAGTGCGTGCAAGGCCTTACACACGCGCGTGCAAGAGCTCGGGCTGATGTAGAGACACTTATGGGGCGGGGGGGTTACTTATGGGGCAGAAAGAGGCACTGGGGGGGTACTTATGGGGCAGAGCCCCCCCTGACTCCTCGAGCCCTCGCACGCGTGTGTGCAACACACAGGGTTCCAGTTCAAACCAGTTACCCCCAGTCCAGCCCAGCGTCTCCCAGTCCAAACCAGTTGGAGGTTCCCACCCCCCCAGTCCAAACCAGTTAGGGGGTTCCCTGCTCCCAGTCCAAACCAGTTGGAGGGGTTCCCATCTCCCAGTCCAAACCAGTTGGAGGGGTTCCCATCTCCCAGTCCAAATCAGTTTGGGGCTTCCCAGTCCAGCCCAGTGTCTCCCAGCCCAAACCAGTTGCCAAGCCCCCCAGTTCCCAGTCCAAACCACTTTGGGGGGTTCCTCCTCCCAGTCCAAACCAGTTTGGGTTCCCAGTCCATCCCAGTTCCTCCCAGTCCCCCCCCTCCCCGTACCTGTGCACACGCGCGTGCGAGGCCCCAGGGCTTTACTGGTCTTACTGGGGCTTTACTGGGAGGGGGGAGGGGGGATCAGAGCGGCTCAGGGGGGGAGGGGCAGCACAATCCCCTCCCCCACCCTCTGCCCCATAAGTACCCCCTCTCTGCCCCATAATTGCCACCCCTGGCCCATAACTGCCCTCTCTATGCCCCATAAGTGCTCTCTCTGCCCCATAACTGCCCTCTCTGTGCCCCATAAGTGCCCTTCTCTGCCCATAAGTGCCAACTCTCTGCCCCATAAGTGCCTCTCTCTGCCCCGTAAGTGCCCCCTCGCCCCATAAGTGCCAACTCTCTGCCCCATAACTGCTTCTCTCTGCCCCATAAGTGCCTCTCTCTGCCCCATAAGTGCTCTCTGCACCCCATAAGTGCCCCTCTCTGCCCCATAACTGCCCCTTCTGCCACATAAGTGCTCTCTCTGCACCCCATAAGTGCCCCCTTCCTGCCCCATAACTGCCCCCTCAGGCCCCATCTCCTCTCTGGCCCCGCCCCTCTCCACTACCAGACCACGCCCTTTCCCTTAAGCCCCGCCCCCTGTGCTTTCAAGACCCGCCCCCTCATGTCGTAATTCCGCTTTGGCCACCACACTCCAAAACCCGCCCCCTCAAGCCACGCCCCTCCTCCCTGAAGCCCCGCCTCTTCGCAAAACGTCAATCATCACTGGTCACGCCCCCTTAAAAAAGCTCCACCCCTTCCAAGATGGCGGCGCCCTGTCTCTTCTCGCGGCCGTAGCAGTCGGGGTGTCGGCGATGTCTTGCGGCGAGGAGACGGGGGGGGAACGACCGGGGCCCCCCCGGGAGCCGCCCCGTACCCTGCAGGGGCTGCTCGAGATGGCGGTGACGGCGGGAGAGCCCCGCGGCGGGGGGGGGGGCGCCTCTGGGGCAGGAGGTGAGGGGGAAATGGGGGGGGCTGGGGGGGCCTCGAGGGGGGAATTGGGAGGAGAGGGGGGAATTGTGGGGCGGGGGGGGACATGGGGGGGAAATGGGGGGGCCTTGAGGGGGGAAATTTTGGGGCTGGGGGGGACATGGGGGGCTGGGGGGACCTTGAGGGGAGAATTGGGGGGGAATTGTGGGGCTCAGGGAGGAAATGGGGGGCAAATAGAGGGATGGAGGGAGCAACTGGTGGGCTGCGGGAAGAAATGGAATTGAGGGGGTGAGGGGCAAATAGGGGGCTGGGGGGGAATTGGGGGGCTGGAGGGAAATGTGGGTCGGGGCGGAAAGGGGGGAGAAGGAGAAATGTGGGGCTGGGGGGGAATCGGGGGCTGGGGAGTGTAACAGGGGCAAATGTGGGGGTTAATGTGGGGCTGGAAGGGAAAATGGGGGGCAAATGAGGGGCTGGGGGAGAATTGAGGGCCTGGGGGGGGAATTGGGGGTCTGGGGAAGGGGGAAATGGGGCCCTTGTTGGGGGAGGGATGGGGGGGGCAAATGGGGGCTGGAGGAGTGGGGGGGGGGGCAAATGGGGACCAGGGGGCAAATGGGTCAGGAGGGGGGGGGGCAAATGGCAGTCGGGGGGGGGGGGTAAATGGGGAGCAGGAGGGGTTCGAAGAGGGTCTCTAATCCCCTTTCTTCCCCCCCCTCAGCAGCAGCAGTGGCTGCGGGAGGCGCTGTCGGCGGCCCTGGGGGGGGCCGAGGGTTCCGGGGGGGCCCTGGAACGTTGCCTGCACGATTTGGGGGGGCCCGACCCCCCCGAGGAGAGCCTGGAGCTGTTGGCGGAGCTGTGCGAGAGCCTGGACCACGCCACGGGGGGGGGGGGGGCAAATATGGGCCTTTGGGGGGGAAATGGGGACCATTGAGGGGGGAAATGGAAGTCTGAGGGGAGAATTGGGGGTGAGTTAAGGGCTTGGGGGGGAAATGGGGAGCTTGGGGGCAAATAGAGGGTTGGGGGGCCTTTAGGAGGGCAAATGGGGGCCTTGGGGGCCGAGTTCTGTTCGGGGGGAGGTTCAGGGAGGGTCTCTAACCCCCTTTTTCCCCCCCCAGAGTTCCGTACAGGGGGTTTTAGGGGTTCGGGGGGGCGCAGAGGGGGTCTCTAACCCCATTCCCCCCCCCAGGTTCTGTATAGGGGGGTTTAGGGGTTCAGGGGGGCCCGGGGAGGGTCTCTAACCCCATTTTTCCTCCTCCAGAGTTCTGTATAGGGGGCTTAGGTGTTTGGGGGGGCTCAGAGGGGTCTCTAACACCCTTTTTCCCCCCCCAGAGTTCTGTGCCCGGGGGGGGCTGCCCCCCACGCTGTCGCTGCTGACCCACAGGCGGGGGGGGCTGCGGGCGGGGGCCGCTCGCCTGCTGGGGGCCTGTGCCCAGAACCTGCCGGAGGCCCAGGGGGGGGCCCTGGCTTTGGGGGCGCTGCCCACCCTGCTGGCGGCACTGGGGGGGGACCCCGACCCCCAAGTGCCCCCCTGCCGCCCTCTTTGCCATCTCCTGTGAGTGGGGGGGCAATGGGGGGGACTGGTGGGGGTAATTTGGGAGGTTGGGGGGCAAGCGGGTGGTCTCCAGGGTGGTAAATGGGGGTCTGGGAGTGGTTGGGGGGCAATTGAGGGGGCTGGGGGGGGGGGGCTCCAAACCCTAAGTGCCTCCCACCGTCCTCTTTGCCATCTCTGGGGGAAGGGAGGGGCAACTGGGTGGGTAATTGGGGGGGCTGGGGGGCAGTTGAGGGAATTGGGGTGGTAGTTGGGAGGGGTTGGGGTGGAAAAGGTAATTGGGGGGGCTGGGGGTGATTGGGGCAACTGACCCCCCCCCGCAACTTGCCTTCCCTCTTCTCAATTGCCCCCAACCCCATTAATTGTCCCCCCTCATTGCCCCCCCCAGGCCTGGTGCGGGGGCAGCCGTCGGGGCTGACGCAGTTGGAGCGTTTGGGGGGGCTGGAGGCGCTGGGGGGGGCCCTAAAAAGACCCCCCCTCCGCGCCAGGGCTGCCTTCCTGGTGCACAGTCTGCTGGGGGAGCACCCCCCGCTCGCCGGTGAGACACACACACCCCCCAAAATACCCCCCTGGACCCCCAAATACCCCCCCCGAACCCCACAATACCCCCAGGCACCCCAAAATGCCCCCCAAACCAACAACAAACCACCTCCAAACTTCCAACCCCCGCCAACATGATGAGGTACCCTCCTGAAATACCCCCCAAATGCTCACCCAACCCCTCCCGATGCCACCCAATCGCCCCCAGTTGCCCTCTGACCCCCCTTTTCGCCCCCAAACACCTACCCAACTACCCCAATGTCACCCAAGCACCCCCAAACGCCCCAGTTGCCCCGACCCCCCCTTTTGCCCCCCAAATGCCCATTCAACCCAATGCCACCCAATTGCCCCTGGACCCCTCTTTTGCCCCCATACGCCCACCCAAACCCCCCAATGCCACCCCACCACCTCCAATCGCCCCCAGTTGCCCCTGACCCCCCTTTTGCCCTCCTAAACACCCACCAACCACCCCTAAACCCCCCCCAGTTGCCCCCTGACCCCCCTTTTGCCCCCCCAGAGATACTTGTGGGGCAGGGCTGGGTCCCACGGCTGGTGGAGCTGCTGCGCACGGAGCACGGCGCGGCCCACGAGCACGCCATGGGCGCCCTCTGCCGGTGGGGGCAATTGGGGGGGGGGCAATTGAGGGGGGTGGGGGCAATTGGAGAGGGCTGGGGGGCAATTTTGGAGGGTAGTGGGTCTGGGAAGGGCTGAGGGGAGCAATGGGGGCAGTTGGGAGGGCCTTGGGGGCAATTTGGGGGCGTTGAGGGCAACGGGGGGATAATGGGGGTATTGGGGGGGGCAATTTGTGGGGAAATGGGGTGTTTGCAAAAGGCTGGGGGGGCAATTGGGGGGGTTGGGGGCAGCTGGGAGACAATGGGGGCTTTGGGGGGCGATTGTGGGAGTTTGGGGTGCTGGGGGCAATTGGGGGTGGTCTGGGGGAGCACTTTGGGGGGGTCCTGGGGGGCAGTTTGGGGGGGTTCTGGGAGGCAGTTTAGGGGGTTCTGGGGGGCAGTTTGGAGATCGGAGGGAGCAGTTTTGGGGGGGTCTCACCCCCCACCCCCCCCCGTTTTGCCCCCCCCCCAGGCTGTCCCTCAGTGCGGGGGGACTGCAGGCGTGCCGTGACCCGCCCCTGGGGCTGGAGCAGCTGCTGCGGGAGAGGGGGGCGCAGCTGCGGGGGCACCAGGAGAGCCGGGTATGGGGGACTGGGGCAAACTGGGAGGGCTGGGAGTGGCTCCAGTAGGGCCGGGGGCGGGGGGCACTGGGAGGGCACTGAAAGGGATTAGAGAGGAACTGGGAGGGACTGGCGGGGCACTGGGAGGGGCTCCACTAGGGCCTGGGGAGGCACTGGGAGGGCACTGAGAGGGACTGGGGGCAACTGGGAGGGCTGGGGGTGTCTCTGGGAGTACTGGGAGAACCTTCGAGGGCGCTGGGACCACTGGGAATGGCTCCAGTAGTGCCTGGGGGGGCACTGGGAGGGACTGGGGGGAACTGGGAGAGGCTCCAGTAGGGCTGAGGGGAGCACTTGGGGGAGATCGAGGGGTGTGTGAGGCAGTGGGGGGGAGTCTGGGGGGGCAAATTGGGGGGGGGGGGTAAAGGATATGGGGGGCACTTGGAAGGCTGGAGGGGAGGACATGGGGTCCGGGGGGGGGCACTTGGGGGTCAGATCCCCTCCCCCTTATGCCCCCCCCCTTTTCCCCCCCCCGCAGGAGGAGCTGGAGTTCTGCCAGCAGCTGCTGCAGCGCTGCTTCCCGGAGAACCCCCCCCAGGAGACCCCTCCCCAGGAGACGCCCCCCCAGGAATTACTCCCCCCGGCGATACCCCCTCCGGCCCTCCTACCCCTCCCGGGCCCGCCCCCCCACCGGTGACCCCCCTCCCCTTCCACTGTCTCCCCCCCTCATTGCAGAGGGGGGCAATAAAGGCGTTGCCCCATTCTGTTTTATACAGGGGGGGCTGTGATGATGTCATTGATGATGTCACTGATGAGGTCATAGGCTGCCTTGGACACCCCCAATTATGAAACGACACCCTAATTAGGAAATGAACCCCCAGTTAGGAAACGACCCCCGTTTCAACCCCCCATTCCCCAATGTGGGCTGGGAAGGGGGCGTGGTCAAACGGGGTTATGGTGAAAGGGGAGGTGTCTGAGACCGGGGCGGGGCCTGAGCCATGAGGGGGCGTGTCGGGGCGGGGCCTGAGCCGTTTGCCATGGTGACGCGTCCCGCTGCCGCCATGGCGGGGCTGGAGCCGGCGCTGGGCTCCGTCTGCTGGTGGGGGCTGAGCCCGGCCCTGGACCTGAGCCGCCACCGTGAGAGCCCAGCGCCTCCCAGTCTGACCCCCAATTCCCCCTCCCCTCCTTTTACCCTCGCCTTTTACCCCTTTCCATTTTCCCCTTCCCCCCCATCCCACCCCGTTCCCTGTTCCTCCCAGTTCCCGACCCCCAATATCAGTCCTCACATCCCAGTTCCTCCCAGTTCCCCTCCCAGTCCCGGTTCCCCTATCCCAGTTCCTCCAAGTTCCCATCCCGTCCCACTTCTCCCAGTCCCCCATTCCCCCCCCATTCGCCCCGGTTCACCTCCGTTCCCAGTTCCCCCCATCCTTCCCAGTTCTCCGGTCCCCCGTTCACCCCCGTTTCGTTCTCCCAGTATCCCCATTCCCCCCCCGTTCCCAGTTCTCCCAGTTCCCCCCCATTTCGCCCCTCTCTCCCGTTCCCCCCCTTCCCAATTGTGCCCCTCCCCTCGCCCCCCTCTAACCCCCCTTTCCCCCCCCCCAGTGCCCCCTCCCCCGGTGCCGGCGGTGTCGCTGCTGCTGGGGGGGGCGGAGGGGCGGCACCTCCTGAGCACGGCGGCGTGGGGGGGGGGCGAGACCCTGCACGGTAAGGGGGGGGCAATGGGGAGACAAGGGGGGGCAACGGGGGGGGGGCTATGGAGAGGGGGCAATGGGGACGGGGGAGTGTGGGGGGCAATGGGGAGGAGGGGCAATGGGGGGGCAATGGGAAGGGGGGGCAACGGGGAGAAGAGGGGGCAATGGGGAGGAGGGGGACAATGGGGAGGAGGGGGCAGTGAGGAGGGGGTCCTAACAATGCGGGGGGGCAGCACCGTATGGACCGAGGGGGGGTCAGTGGGGGGAGGTCCCGGTGTAAGAGGGGTCTCAGAGGTGGGGGGGCGGTTACTGGGGGTTCCCAGTGTTACCGGATCCCGTCACGGGGGTCTCATTGCGGGGGGGCGGGTCCCGGTGCGGGGGTGTCTCAGTTAACGGGGGGTCCCGGGGGGGTCCCGCAGGTGCTGGTGGGTGAGCAGCGCCCCGAGCCGGTTGCCCGACAGCTGCTGCTGCTGCTCGTGGCCACCGAGAGCCCCGCGGGACCCCCCCCGGCAGGTACCGACCGACCCCCCGGTTCTCTCCCAGTCCCCCCACGTCCTAGTCCCCCCATCCCAGTTCTCCCCGTTCTCATTCCCAGTTCTCCCAGCCCCCCCTCATTCACGGTTCCCTCCCATACCAGTTCTCCTTGTTCCTCCCAGTTCCCCTCCTTCTCCGTCCTCCCTTCCCAGTTCCTCCTCCAACCCCAATCCCTCTATCCCAGTTCCCCCGGTTCCCCCCCATCCCAGTTCCTCCAGTTCTCCCATTTCCCCTGTCCATCCCAGTTCCTCTCAGTTCCTCCCACCCTCCCTCGCTGTTCTCCCAGTCCCCCCCCGCCCCCCGGTGTCCCCCCCGTTCCCGGTTCTCCCAGTTCCCCCCAGTTCGAGCCGAGATGCTACTGGAGCTGCTGGGCTCGGTTCGGCTCCGCACCGGCACCGCCGCGATCGTGGCCGAATCCGCCGCCCGCCTCCGGCGCTGGGTGTGCGGGGGGGGCCGGGGGGGGCCGCGGGGGCCCCCCGACCTCAGCCTCATGAAGGTACTGGGGGAACTGGGAGAACTGGGAGCGACTGGGGTAAATGAGGGGAACAGGGATGCTGGGGGCAGCCGGTACGGGGGATGCTGGAGGGGGAACTGGGGATGCTGGGGGGGCAACTGCAAACTGGGGATGCAAAGGGGGGGGCCCGACCTGAACCACATAAAGGTATTAGGGGAACTGGGAGCTACTGGGAGTGACTGGGAGAGGTGGGCAGAACGGGAACTGGGGATGCTGGGAGGGAACTGGGGATGCTGGGGGATCTGGTACTGGGGGAACTGGGGATGCTGAGGGAGCTGCTACTGGGGGGATCCGGGGGTGCTGGGGGGTCTCCGTTTGCCCCCCAGTGCCGAGACCGGGACGCCGTCGGGGCGGTGCTGCGGCGCTGGGAGCGGCCCGAGCCGCCATCGGAGCTTTGGGGGTGGGAGACGCGGCTGCGGCAGCGCCTCGGCCCGAGGTTCGATGCGAGAGAGGCGACGGCGGACTGGGAACTGCACATGGCGCTGAGGCCCAGGGGGGTGAGGGCGGGAAAAGGGGGCGGGAAAAAGGGGCGGGAAAAGGGGGCGGGAAAAGGGGGCGGGAAAGGGCGGGCGGGAAAAGGGGGCGGGAAAAGGGGGCGGGAAAAGGGGGCGGGAAAAGGGGGCGGGAAAGGGCGGGCGGGAAAAGGGGGCGGGAAAGGGCGGGCGGGAAAGGGGGCGGGAAAGGGCGGGCGGGAAAAGGGGGCGGGAAAAGGGGGCGGGGAAAAGGGGCGGGAAAAGGCGGGCGGGGAAAGAGAAAAGAGAAAAATGGGGGGATAAGGGGGTAAAAAGGGAGGGGAAAGGGAAAAGGGTGGAGAGGGGTAAAAAGAGAGAAAAGAGGGAAAAATGGGGTAGAAAGGGGTAAAAGGGAGAGATAAGGGTGTAAAAAGGGAGGGGAAGGCAGGGAAAGGGGGAAATGGGGGGAAAGGTGGGATAAGGGAGATGGAGGAGGGAAAAGGGAGGAAAGAGGGGGGGAAAAGGGGGAAAAGAGGGAAAAATGGGGGGAAGGGAGGGGAAGGGGGTAAAAGGGGGCTATAGGGGGTAAAAAGGAAGGGGAAAAAGGGGAAAAGGTGGGAAAAGGGAGAGGAAGGGGGAAAGGGGGTAAAATGGGGGGAAGGGAGGAAGGAGGAGGAAGGGGTAAAAAGAGGGGAAAGGAGAGTAAAAGGGAATGAAGTGGGGAAAAGGGGTTATGGTGTAAGGAGGGGGTTTGGGATGGTAAAAGAAATGGGAAGGGAGGTAAAAGAGGGGGAAAGGGGGTAAAAAGGGGTACAGGCGGTAAAAGGGGGTAGAAAGGGGGTTCAGGGGATAAAAGGGGGGAAGGGGGAAAAGGGGGTAAAAAGTGGATATGGGGGGTAAAATGGAGGGAGGGGGTTAAAATGGGGGGCTGGGGGGGGTCCCTGTCTCCATTGCCCCCCCTTGCCCCCCCAGGCCACCACCATCTCCCCCGAGGAGTTCAGGCTCTGGCGAGAGAGTGGCATCGCCTTCGTCCCGCGGGGGGGGGGCCCCGGTCCCCAACCCCACCCTGCACAGCCCCAGGCACCCCCACCATGTAAGACCCCCCCAGGACCCCCTAAACCCCCCCTCAGACTCCTCCCAGGACCCCCCAAGACCCCTTCCCTTACCCTCCCCCTTGGACACCCCAGGACACCCCCAATCCCCTCCTAGCCCCTCCCCAGTCCCCCTCCAGACCCCCCAGATCCCCCCCACACCCCCCAACCCCCCTCCTCAGGACCCTCCAGACCCCCCTAGGCCTCCCAGACCCCCCCTAGACCTCCCAGGACCGCCCCCCCCATCACCCCCAGACCCCCAGAAGCACCCCCAAACACCCCCCAGACCCCCAGGACCCCCCGAAACACACCCCAGAGCCCCAGGACCCCCCCCCAAGGACCCTCCAGACCCCCCCAAGGACCCCCTAGGACACCTCCAACCTCCCCCCAGGACCCCCAGATCCCTCAGGCCTCCCCCAACATAGGCTGTGAGGGATGAGAGGGTGGCTCTTGGGCGAGGGGTTCCCTCATGTTCCCCCCTCCTCAGGATGGGCAACCAGGCCCCGAGTTTGGCTACTGGGGGGACATCGTGACCGGCCCCTTCCTCGCCTTTGGGTTCCCTCCCCCGGGGGAAAAGAGCCCCCAGAAGGTGTGTGTGGGGGAACATGGGGGGAGAAATGGGGTGGGGACATGGGGTCGGGGGGGACATGGGGTGGGAAATTGGGGTGGGGGGCACAAGGGGGGGACATTGAGGGGGGTACAGGGGGTTGGGAGGGACATGGGGGGGGACATGTAGTTGAGGAGGGAATGAGGAGACACGGGTGGGACATGGAGTTGGGGAGGGCACAAGGGGGGATGGAAGGGGGGGACACATAGGATTGGGGGGGTCACCGGGGGGGACATGGCGGAGGATATGAGGTCTGGAAGGGGGATACGGGGGGGGGGAACGTGGTTGCGGGTGTCACCGGGGGGAACATGGGAGGGGGATATGGAGTTGTGGGGGGCACATGGGGGGAAGACGCAGAGTCGGGGGGTTTCGGGGGGTGTCTCACTCTGTGTGTGTGTGTCCCAGACGGCCACTGAGCTCTCCCTGGCCACCGTCACGGCGCTGCTGCAGGAGCTGCTGAGCGGGGACCCCCCCAAGGACCCCCCCGGGGACCAGAACCCCCCCAGGGACCCCCCCTTGGAGCAGGACCCCCCTTCTGATGACCCCAGCCCCCTGGGTGAGCCCCCCCACCCCTATTTGCCCCACCCCAGCCCCCTATTTCTCTCCTTTGTCCCCACTGGGCCCCCACCTCGCCCCCCCTTTACCCCCCCCCGGACCTCCCATTGCCCCCCAGGACCCACATTTGCCCCCTCTGGACCCCATTTACCCTACTTTGAATCCTAATTTGCCCCCCTGGAGCCCCATTTGCCCGCCCTGGACTCCCATTTGTCGCCCCTAGATGCCATTTGGACCCCCCTGAACCTCTACTTACCCCCTCGACCCCCCATTTGCACCCCTTGGACCCCCATTTGGCTCCCCAATCCCCCCTTTACCTCCCTTGGACCCCCATTTGTCCCCCTTTGAACCCCCATTTGCCCTCCCGGACCCCAGTTGTCCTCTCCAATTCCCCCTTTGCCCCCCTGGACCCCATTGGCCCCTCCTGGTCCCTCATTTGCCCCCTTTAGACCCCAATTTATTCCCTCTGGACCCCCTTTTCCCCCCCGGATTCCCACTTGCCCTCCCCAGACCCCCATTTACCCCCCCATACCCTTATTTATCCCTCTTAGACCCCCACTTACCCCCCATGACCCATATTTGCCCCCCCTGACCTCCTTACCCCCCTCATTCCAGGCCCCCTGGCTCCGCTCCGGATCCGGATCCGATATTTACCCCTCAGCAGTGCCCACTGCCCCCCCCACCCCTCCCGCCTGGGGGGGCCCTGCGGGCTGCTGGTGCTGGGCTGGAGGTGGGGGGCAAATGGGGGGCCGGGGGGGGTAAATGGGGGTCTAGGAGGGTTAAATAGGGTTATAGGGGGGTAAATGGAGGTCTGGGGGGGAAATGGGAGTCCAGGCTGGGAAAAGGGGGCGGTACAGAGGGGGTAAATGGGAGTCGAAGGGGGCAAATGGGGGGGCTTGCTGGTGCTGGGCTGGAGTGGGGGGCATGGGGTCCCTGGGCTCTCTCATTTCTCCCCCCTCCCCCCCCAGGTCTCTCCCAGCCCTGACCCCCGCCCTGGGTGAACTGGCGGCCCCCGGGGCCACCCTGCTGGTGGAGCTGCCCACGTGAGAGACCCCCCCGGGACCCCCCCAGACACCAGCCCCCCCATTTCCCCCCCAAAACCCCCTGCCCTCCCCCATACCCCCCTGGTACCCCCCTGACACCGAACCCCCGAACCCCTTGGACCCTCAGTTTCTTGCCCGACCCCCCCTGGACCCCCTTATCCCTCTCCTGGATCCCCTCAGACACGATTATCCCCTATTTTTTGCCCCCCTGCCTCCTTTAACCCCACCCAGTTCCCCCCCGGACACCCAAACTCCCCTTCACCTCCCCTTTTCACCCCTAACCCCCCTTTTCCCACCATCCTCCCCCCCGGACCCCCAAACCCTCCTTCCCCCCCCATTTTCCCCCCAATTTCCCCCCTCAGACCCCATTCCCCCCCCCGGTGTTTTGCCCCTCTCCCTCTTTAACCCCACCATGTCGTCCCCCCCAGGTTTGTGCCCACTTTGCGCCCCCCCCAACTCGACGCCTTCCGAGCCCGTGTGGAAGCCCAGGCCCGGGCCAGCGGCTTCGAGCCCTGGGGGGGCCCCGGGGAGCCCCCGGCCCATGCTCGTTTCCGACGCCCTCCCCAGCCCTGAACCCCCCCCAAACGCTCCCTGACCTCCCCAAAGCCACCCCCAGCCTCACTCACCTGCCAGTTTGCCCCCCCAGCTCCCTGTTTGCCCCCGGTTTGCCCCCCAGCCCCTCTCACTCCGTAGTTTGATCCCCCAGCCTCCAGTTTGCCCCCCAGTTTGCCCCACTCCCTCACACAGTATGCCCCCCCAGCCCCACTCACCCCCAATTTGCAGCCCCCCCAGCTCCCAGTTTGCCCCCCAGCCCCGCTCACCCCCAGTTTGCCCCAGTCACCCCCCGTTTGCCTCCACTCACCCCCGTTTGCTCCACTCAAGCCACGCCTCCTAGTCCAAGCCACGCCCCATTCTAACAGAAGCCACGCCCTAGCCACACGTCTGTCATTCGTGACCACGCCCTCATCCCATAGGCCACGCCCACTTCCCCAAAGACACGCCCACTCTATATACAACACTCCCGGGGCCACGCCCCCACGGTAATGTCGATTACGAGGCCACGCCTCTTTCTTGAGACCACGCCTCCTGTCATAAGCCACGCCCTCTTTAGTGAGTGCTTTGGCGCCCCGCCCCCTCATGTAGGCTCCGCCCATTCTCTCCACGGCCCCGCCCCCTCCCATTCATAACCCCGCCGCCGCTCCCGCTGTCCCGTCTCGGGCTGCGCAGGTAGCGAAGTGGGGGGGAGCCTGTGAACCCCCTTTTATTTTGGGGGGGGGGAATGTCCCTATGGAGCCAAGAAGGGGATCGGGGGGGGTGGTCCCTGGGTCCCCTGGTTATTAGGGGGGAGGGTTTGGGGGGGGGCTGGGGTGTGATGAGGGAGGGCTTTGATCCCTGGACCACCGTGACCCCCCCAAATCCTCCCCCCAGGACCCCCATCAGCCCCCCAAACCCCCTGTGTCCCCCTCAGGACTCCCATCACCCCCCAAATCCCCCCCCAGGACTCCCGCCACCCCCCCAAATCCCCTGTGTGTCCCCCTCAGGACCCCCATCACTCCTCAAACCACACTGTGTCCCCCTCCCCCGGACCCCCATCACCCGTCAAACACCCTGTGTCCCCCCAAGGACCCCCATCACTCTCCAAAACACCCTGTCCCCCCCCAGGACTCCTATCACCCCCCAAATCCCCCCCCCGGTACACCCCCGGAGCTCCATCACCCCCGAAACCGTTTGGGGGGGGGGCAAAGTGGGGAGGGGGAGGCTGGGGGGGCAATTTAGGGGCCTTAGAGGGGTCTGGGGGAGTCCCTTGGGGTGGAAAGTGTGTGTGTGTGGCAATTGGGGGAGGTAGAGGGGTCTGGGGGGGTCCCTTGTGGTTTGGGGGGGGCAGGGCTGGGTCCTGGATGCCCTTGGGGGGGGGTGGGCAGGATGCCTTGGGGGGGGGGGTGATAAGGGTTATTTTTAGCCCCCCCTTATCAGCCCTGGAGCTTTCAGCCCCAAATAGGGGCAGTGGAGGGGATGGGGATGGGGGGGGGGGGCAGCACCGCCTCCTCCCCCCCCCCCCAACCCTCTCCTTTGTGCCCCCCCCAATCGCTGATGGTTTCCAGCATCACCAGCAAAGCCATGGCTGAAGGGTGAGGAGGGGCACAAGGGGGGGGTCTGGGGTCTCTGAGGGGGGGAAGGGGGGGGTCTGAATCCATGGGGGGGGAAGAAAGGGAGAGGCTTGTGTCTAAGGGGGGGGGGTGGGACCTGTGGGGGTGGGGGTAAATGGGGTGCCGAGGGGGTAAATGGGGGGCCAGGAGGGGTAAATGAAGTTCTTGGCGGGATAAAAGGGGGGCGGGGGGGGCAAATGGGGGGTCCAGGAGGGGTAAATGGGAGTCTGAGGTGGTAAAAGGGGTATCGGGGGGGGGGGTAAAGGAGGGTTAAAGGGGGACAAATGGGGACCGGGGGGGCAAAGGGAGGCAAAAGGGGGTCCGAGGGGGCAAATGGGGGTCCAGAGGGGGCAAAGAGGGGTCCGGGGGGTTAAATGGGGTCAAAGGGGGGTTCACGGGGAGCAAAATGGGGGTCCAGAGGGGGGATAAAAGGGCATCTGGGGGGGCAAAGGGGGGGTCAGGACCCTTCAATAGGGGGTGTCCAGTCTCTGACCCCCCTCTTTTCCCCCCATAGGGAAGAGGAGGAGGTACCGGTAAGTCCGTCCCCCGCAATATACACCCTCCGCCCCCCCAGTTTCGTCCCCCCCTCACTGACACTCCTCCCCCCGCAGCCCCCCAAGGAGGAGGAGGAGAGGGGGGGGGCGCCCCCCCCACAGGCCCCCCCTTTGCGCCGCAAATCTTCTGCCAATTATAAAGCCTACGCCGTGGAGCCACACGCCAAGGTGGGGGGGCAGGGGTTGGGGGGGGGGCAGGGATTGGGGGGGGCAGGGGTTGGGGGGGCAGCGTGGGGTCCGGGATTGGGGGGTCACATATGGGAGTTCACGTATGGGGGTCATTCATTGGGGAGGGTCATATATGGGGCTCATGGATTGGGGGGGCCATGGAGGGGGTCACATATAGGGGTCAGGGATTGTGGGGGTCACATATGGGGGGGGGTCACATATTGGGGGGGCACATATATGGGTCATGGATTGGGGGGTCCCGGGGGGGTCCCAGGCATGACACTCCTCCCTTTCCCCCCCCCCAGAGAAAGTCCAAGATCTCGGCCTCTCGGAAGCTGCAGCTGAAGGTGAGGTTGGGGGGGGAAAGGGGCTGGATTTTGGGGTCCCCCCCTTGGTGCCCCCCCCATTAACGTGTCCCCCCTCTCTTTCTGCCCCCCCACTTTGTGCCCCCCCCCAGACGCTGCTGCTGCAAAGGGCGAAGCGGGAGCTGGAGCGCGAGGAGCAGGAGCGGGGGGGCGAGAAGCAGCGGCTGCTGGGGGAGCTGTGCCCCCCCCTCCAGCTGGAGGGGCTGGGGGCGGCCCAGCTGCAGGTGGGGGGACATGTGGGGCTGGGGGGGCCCGGGGGGGGGAATATGTGGGGCTGGGGGGGCCCGGGGGGAGGAATAGGTGGGGCTGGGGTTCCTGGGGGTCTTGGGGGGGGAATATGTGGGGCTGGGGGGGTCCTGGGGGTCTTGGGCGGGGAATATGTGGGGCTGGGGGGGTCCTGGGGGTCTTGGGGGGGGAATATGTGGGGCTGGGGGGGTCCTGGGGGGGAATATGTGAGGCTGGGGGTCACTCGGGGGTCGTGGCAGGAGCTGTGCCGGGAGCTCCACTCCCGCGTGAGTCGAGTGGATGAGGAACGGTACGACCTGAGCACTCGCGTCACCAAGAACCTCAACGAGGTGGGACTGTGGGAGGTGACCCTGTGACCCCCATGATGTCCCCGTGACCCCCACACCCCCTTGTTGACCCCTGAGACCCCGTAACTGCTCCCCAGTTCCTCTACATCCCATGATGTCCCCAACGTCCATGATGTCCACCACGTCCCCATGACCCCCATGATGTCCCTGTGTCCCCCGATGCCCCCAAACCCCCTTGGTGACCCCCGAGACCTCATAACTGCTCCCCGATTCCCTCACTTCCATTGATATCCATGACCCCCATGATGTCCCCATGATGTCCACCACATCTCTATGACCCCCATGATGTCCCCGTGTCCCCCAATGCCCTCAGACCCCCTTGTTGACACCCAAGACCCCATAACTGCTCCCCAATTCCCCCATATCCCTTGATGTCCATGACCCCCATGATGTCCCCATGATGTCCACCACGTCCCCATGACCCCCGTGATGTCCCCGTGTCCCCCGATGACCCCAAACCCCCTTGTTGACCCCCGAGACCCCATAACTGTTCCCCAATATCCCCACATCCCACGATGTCCTTGACCTCCATGATGGCTCCTTGACCTCCATGATGGTCCCTTGACCTCCATGATGTCCCCGTGCCCCCCCTGATGCCCCCTTGGTGGCCCCCCGGACGCCATCACTGGTGGCACAGATGGAGGAGCTGCGCCGGCGGGTGGTCGGGAGCCGGTTCGTGCGTCCGACCCTGCGCCGCGTCCGTCTGTCGGCCGACGCCATGATGGCGGCTCTGCTCGGCTCCAAGCACCGCGTCGGCACCGACCTGCGCGCCGGCCTGCGCCAAGTGCGCAAGGACGAGGGCGAGAAGGTGGGGACTGGGGGGACTGGGAGCAACTGGGGGTGACTGGGGCGGAGATGAGGGGAGAAGGTGGGATACTGGGGGGACTGGGGGGCAACTGGGGGTGACTGGGGCGGAGATGAGGGGAGAAGGTGGGATACTGGGGGGACCAGGGGCAACTGGGGGGAACTGGGGTAACTGGGAGGATGAGGGATGGGGCCAAGAAGATGAGGGCAACTGGGAGCAACTGGGGAGCAACTGGGGGTGACTGGGAGGGCAACTGGAGTCAATGGAGGGGGCAACTGGGGCAGAGATGAGGGGAGAAGGTGGGGTAACTGGGGGGGGGCAACTGGGAGCAACTGGAGAGGATGAGGGAGAGAAGGTGGGGCAACTGGGGTAACTGGGAGGATAAGGGATGGGGGCAAGAAGATGGGGCAACTGGGAACAACTGGGGGGCAACTGGGGGGCAACTGGGAGCAACTGGGGGGCAACTGGGGGGCAACTGGGAGCAACTGGGAGCAACTGGTGTGCAGGAGAGCCGCGAGGTCGGCGATTGGAGGAAGAACGTGGACGCTCTGAGTGGGATGGAGGGGAGGAAGAAGAAGTTCGAGGGGGCCACGGCCTGAGGGTGAGAAAGGGGGGGCAAAACCCCCTGAACCCCCAATTAGCACTGACTGCCCTTAATTACCCCCCCCTTAATTAATTACCTCCCTTTCATTAATTACCCCCATACTAAAAACCACCTTCATTTCCAGCAGCTGCAGCCGCAAATGGATCCTCGGCAGCGTCCGACACGTTCTGCCCCCCCAATAAATGCCCCCCCAATAAATGCCCCCCAATAAATGCCCCCCCAATAAACGCCCCCTCACAAATAAATGCCCCCCCTTTCACCCCCCCAATAAATACCCCTCAGCATTAATGCAGTGACTCATTAATGGCGCCTCAGACCTATAGTGACCCCCCTTTTTACCCCCTTTTACCCCAGGCCCCTTTTTGCCCCCCCTTTTTGCCCCAGACCCCCCTCAGACCCCTTCTTGCCCCCCCAGACCCCTTTTTACCCCCCCTTTTGACCCCAGACCCCCCCAGTTCCCTCTTTGCCCCCCTCCCTTTTGCCCCCTCATTTACCCCAGGACACTCCCCTACTGTTTTTTGCCCCCTCAGACCCCTCTTTGTTCCCCCCGCCCCTTTCTGCCCCCCCTTTTTACCCCATTTTGCCCCCCCTTTTTACCCCTCTTTGCCCCCCCCGGCCCCTTTTTACCCCATTTTGCCCCCCCAGACCCCATTTTGCCCCCCCGCAATTAAGACCCACTCATTCCAATCAGTCTCATTTATTAATGACCCCCCCCACCTTTGACTTTTAACTGGGGGGGGTGTCAGTACCCATAATGCTTTGCGCCCCCCCCAACACTCCTCTCTTTCAGGGGGGGGGTCTTGTGGGGTACATAGAAGGCACTTGGGGGGGGGGGGGGCTTTGCAGCTGGAGGACCCCCCCAAAAAATAAATGGGGGGGGATGGGGGGGGGGGCAGCTCAGTGTATTGCACAGGGGGGGAGGGGGGCTGAGCTGAGGGGGGGGCAAATCCGGGGGGGGTGTCTGGAGTTGGGGGGGTATTTGGTGTTGGGGGGGTGTTGGAGTGATTGGGGGGGGGGGCGAATCCCCATGGGGGGTTTGGAGTGGTTTGGGGGGGGGCAAATCCCCATGGTGGGGGTGGAGTGGTTTTGGGGGGGGGGGCGAATCCCCATGGGGGGGGATTGGAGTGGTTTGGGGGGTGCAAATCCCCATGGGGGGGGGGATGAGGTTATGAGGGGGTTTGGAGTGTCGGGGGGGGGACTTTAGAGTATTGGGGGGGTTCTGTCCCCCCCCGTGGGGTTATTTGGTGCTGGGGGGGGGCAGATCCTCAACCCCCCCTTTATATTTGGCATCGGGGGGGTATTTATGGCTTTGGGGGGTATTTATGGAATTTGGGGGGTATTTATGGAATTCGGGGGGGGTATTTATGGACTGGGGGTGATTTTTGGCCTGAGGTTTGGTGTAAAGCGGGGGGCAAAGAGGGCTCTGGGGTACAAAGGGGGGGTAAAAGGGGTCGGGGGGGGTCTGGGGTAAAAGCAGCGGCAAAGAGGGGTCTGGGGGGGGGGTGTCGAATATTGGGGGGTGGGGCTGAGCCCCCCCAGGCGTCCATTTCTTGGGGGGGGGCTCAGCCCCACACTGGGGTCACAGGGGCTGTGCCCATTCGCTGGGGACGTGGCCGTACTGGGGGGGGGAGGAAAGGGGGGGGTCACTAAATGGGGGGACACAAAATGGGGGTCACAACACCCCCCACCCCCATTGTGTCCCCCCCCCCTCGTTCTTACCTGGATGTCACTCAGGACCCGCCGGAAACGCTGAGTCAGCTCAGCGCCGTTCTCCATGGTGGGGACGGGGTGCCACTGGGGGGGGGGGGGAAATGAGGAGGGGGGGCACCCCCCAGACACCCCCCAGACACCCCCCTTTCACCGCAGCCCCTGCCCGACCCCTCTTTGCCCCCCCAGCTCCCAGTTTGCCCCCCAATTTGCCCCACTCACCCCCAGTGTGCCCCCCAGCTCCCAGTTTGGCACCTAAGACAAACCACATGGATTTGGGGATCCCAGAACCCCCCCAAAACCCCTGGACCCCCCTACAGGGCCCCCCCATCCCCCCTGTACCCACTCTTCATAGAGAATCCCCCCCCCCCCAGGACAAACCCCTTGGATTTGGGTGTCCCAGCGCCCCCTCCACTGCACACACTCCATGGATTTGGGGGTCCCGGGACCCCCCCAAGACAAACCTCATGGATTTTGGGGTCCCAAGACCCCCCCACTACACACACTCCATGGATTTGGGGGTCCCGGGACCCCCCCACTGCACACACTCCACGGATTTGGGGGTCCCGGGACCCCCCCAAGACAAACCCCATGGATTTGGGAGTCCCAGCCCCTCCCCCCAAAGACGAACCCCATGGATTTGGGGGTCCCAGCCCCCCCATGGATTTGGGGTCCCCCCCGTACCTGCTCCTCGTAGAGGATCCCCCCCACGGGACACACCATGCACGCCGTCCCGGAGCCGAACATCTCGCGCAGGCGCCCCCCCCTCAGCGCCTCCAGCACCGCCGCCATCGGGAGGGGCCCCTCCCGCACCCCAAATTCACCCTACGGGGAAGGGGGGGTGGTTATGGGGTCTGAGACACCCCCACTCCCCCCTCAGCGCCCCCAATTCCCCCCATTCCTCCCCCACTCTCTGCCCCCCTCATAACCCCCCCAATCCCCTCTGCCCCCCCATAGCCCCCCCAAATCCCTCCTGCCCCACCCCCCTTCTCCCCCTACTCTTTGCCCCCCCAAATCCTCCCCCTCCCTCCATGTCCCCCCTCCTTCTCTGTGCCCTCCCCTCAGGCCCTACCCCCACGTCCCCCCACTCTCTACACCCCCATGTGTCCCCCCATCCCCCCCATATCCCCCCACTCTCTGCTCCCCCATATCCCCCCCATACTCTGCGCCCCCCATGACCCCCCATATCCCCCTCTCTCTTCTCCCCATGTCCTCTTCTGCTCCCCCATCCCCTCCACTCTCTGCCCCCCATCTCCCCCATATCCCCCCCTCTCTCTGCCCCCCCCCACCGAGCCCCCCGTTTTCCCCCGTACCCACTCCCGCGCCAGATCCAGGATGCTCCTCCGCGTCACCCCGGGCAGGATCAGTCCGTCCAGGGGGGGCGTCACCAGCTCCGGCTCTTTGGGGGGACGGGGGGGGCCGTGACCCCCATCCTCCCCCACCCCCCAATACCCCTTTTCCCCCTCTCCCCTCCTATTTTCCCATTGTCTCCCCCTTTTTCCCCCGTCCCCCCTTTTTGCTGTCTTCCCTCAATCCCCCCTTTTGCCCCTTAATCTCCCCCTTTCCCCCCATAACCCGTTCTCCCTGTCCCCCCCATACCCCCGTCCCCCCCTGTAACCCCTGTCCCCCCGTACCCCCTTTCCCCCCCGTACCCTCATTCCCCCACTCCCCTTTTCTCCCCAGTTCCCCCCATGACCCCTGTTCTTCCTGTCCCCCTGCACCCCATATTCCCACCTGTCCCCCCCTTTCCCCCCTGCACCTGCTTTTCCCCTCCACACCCCCTTTTCCCCCCTGCACCCCCTTTCCCCCCTCTTCCCCTCTCCTCCCTTTTCCCCTCTGCACCCCCTTTCCCCCCTCTTCCCTCCGCACCCCCTTTTTCCCCTCTGCACCCCCTTTCTCCCCCTCTTCCCCCCCCTTTTCCCCTCCACACCCCCTTTACCCCCCTGCACCCCCTTTTCCCCTCCGCACCCCCTTTCTCCCCCTCTTCCCCCCCTCCCTTTTCAACCCTGCACCCCCTTTTCCCCTCCGCACCCCCTTTTCCCCCCTGCACCCCCTTTCTCCCCCTCTTCCCCCCCCTCCCTTTTCAACCCTGCACCCCCTTTTCCCCTCCGCACCCCCTTTTCCCCCCTGCACCCCCTTTCTCCCCCTCTTCCCCCCCCTTTTCAACCCTGCACCCCCTTTTCCCCCCTGCACCCCCTTTCTCCCCCTCTTCCCCTCCCTCCCTTTTCCCCTCCACACCCCCTTTTCCCCTCCGCACCCCCTTTTCCCCCCTGCACCCCCTTTCTCCCCCTTCCCCGCTCTTCCCCCCTCCTCCCTTTTCAACCCTGCACCCCCTTTTCCCCTCCGCTCCCCCTTTCCCCCCTGTTCCCCTCCTCCCTTTTCCCCCTGCACCCCCTTTTCCCCTCCGCACCCCCTTTCCCCCCCTGCACCCCCTCTTCCCCTCCCTCCCTTTTCAACCCTGCACCCCCTTTTCCCCTCCGCCCCCCCTTTTCCCCCCTGCACCCCCGTACCCCCATCGGGGCGATTCCAGAAGACGAAGACGTTCATGGCTCCGATCTCGGTGAGGAGACGCTGCGGCCCATGGAGCCACAGCACCTGCTGACACCCCCGCGCCTGCGCCCGCTGCTGCAGCGCGATGGTGGGGCCGTAGTTCCTGGGGGGCACCCCGAAATCATCACACCCCCCCCCGAGAAAAAAACACCCCCAAACACCCCAAAAACACACTTTAAATGGCCCAAAAACCCACCCGGAAACACCAAAATCCACCCAGAAACATCAAAAACCCACTGAGACACCCCAAAAACGTCGACCCCCCCAAGAAAAAACACCCCCAGACACCGAAAAACCCTCCAAGACACCCCAAAACCCCCCCAGAAACACCAAAACCCCCTCAAACGCCCCCAAAACTCCCCCAGAAACACCCAAACCCCATTCACACACCCCAAAAACATCCACCCCCCCCCAAGAAAAACCATCAAAACCCACCCCCAGACACCCCAAACCCACCCCAAACACCTCCTGCTCCCAACTTGCCCCCCAGTTCCCCCCTCAGCTCCACTCAACCCCCCAGTTTACCCCCCTGCTCCCAGTTCCCCCCAGTCCCCCCGACCCCACTCACCCCCCCAGTTTGCAGTCCCCGGGCCCCCCCCAGCACTCACCCCCCCAGTTTGCAGTCCCCCCCCAGCACTCACCCCCCCCAGTTTGCAGCTCCCCCATTCCCACTCACCCCCCCCAGTTTGCAGCTCCCCCATTCCCACTCACCCCCCCAGTTTGCAGTCCCCGGGCCCCCCCCAGCACTCACCCCCCCAGTTTGCAGTCCCCGGGCCCCCCCCAGCACTCACCCCCCCAGTTTGCAGCCCCCCCCAGCACTCACCCCCCCAGTTTGCAGTCCCCGGGCCCCCCCCCAGCACTCACCCCCCCAGTTTGCAGCCCCTGGGCCCCCCCATTCCCACTCACCCCCCCAGTTTGCAGTCCCCGGGCCCCCCCCAGCACTCACCCCCCCAGTTTGCAGCCCCCCCCCAGCACTCACCCCCCCAGTTTGCAGTCCCCGGGCCCCCCCCCAGCACTCACCCCCCCAGTTTGCAGCCCCCGGGCCCCCCCATTCCCACTCACCCCCCCAGTTTGCAGTCCCCGGGCCCCCCCCCAGCACTCACCCCCCCAGTTTGCAGTCCCCGGGCCCCCCCGGCCACGCTCTGGCCTGCGAGGGGTCGGCCAAGAGCCCCACGGGGGTGAAGTGCCCCCCCGGGAAATAGGGGCCGACGGGGCTGAGGAGGACGAAGAGCAGAGCCCGCCCGGGGGGGGCGACCCCCAGCGAGGGCTGAGGGGGGGTCAGTGCCCCACAGCCCCCCCAGAGCCCTCTGCCACACATAACCCCCCCACTGCCCCCCCCGAACCCCTTGGCCCCCCCCATTCCTCCACACGAACCATTTGCCCCCCTCAATTCATTCCCAAACCCCTCTGCCCCCCAGAACCCCACCATAACCCCCCCATAACCCCCCCAGACTCCTCTGCCCCCTATAACCCCCCATCTCCCTCCCACCCCCCATATCCCCCCCATAATCCCCAATCTCCCCTCTCAGACCCCTCTGCCCCACACATCCCCCCATAACTCCCATCTCCCCCCCAACCCCTCTGCCCCATATAACCCCCCCATAATCGCCCCATCTCCCCCCCAGATCCCTCTGCCCCACATATCCCCCCAAGAACCCTCTGCCCCCCATCTCCCCCACTGTTATCCCCCCCCCCATAACCCCTTTGCCCTCCCCATCTCCCCCCCTATCTCCCCGCCAGAACCCTCTGCCCCCCATAACCCCCCCAATTCCCCCCTTAGGACCCTTCTCCCCCCCATAGCCCCCCCATAACCCCCCCTTAGGACCCCTCTGCCCCCCATAACCCCCCATTTTGCCCCCTCCCCACCTCTGTCCCCACATATGTGGGGCGGATATAAAGGCTGGCGGTTTCGGATCGCGGCACCCAGTCCTGCTCCAACCTCAGCAGCTCACGGATGCACTCCAGCAGCTCCCCCTCATCGAAAGGCTTTTTTTTGGGGGGACACACCATAGGTGACCCCCCTCGAACCCCACGAGACCCCCCAAGAACCCCTCAGACCCCCCCAACCCCCCCTGGAGCCCCCCAAGCCGTCCCAGCGCATGGATGAACTCCAGCAGCTCCCCCTCATTGAAGGGTTTTTTTTTGGGGGGGCACCCTAAATCCTCCCCCCCCCCAGACCCACACAGGCCCCCCAGAGTCCCCCAAAACCTTCCCAGCACCCACAGACCCTCCAACCCGCCCTCCCCGGAGCCAGCACCCGACCCCCCTGTACCCCCCCAGGCCCCCAGGGACACCCTCCGAATGCCCCCCAGCCCTCCTGGACCCCCCCTGACCCCCATTCAAGGGCAGGCAGGACCCCCCCAGACCCCTCTGCCCTCAATCCCCCCCAGTTCCCCCCATAGGGCCCCCCCCCAGCTGTGCCCCCCCCATAGGCAGGTAGGCAGGGCCACCCCCCCATATCTCTCTCCCCCCCCCCATAACCCCCCCCTGATCCCCCCCCAGGAGCCCCTGATCCCACCCCCAGGACCTCCCAGGTCCCCCTTGTCACCCCCTGAACCCCGCGCAGGAGCCCCTGATCACCCCCCAGAACCCCCAAATCCCTCCCCAGAACCCCCCAATTCCTCCCCCAGACTCTCCCAGACCACCTGATTCTCCCCCTGAGGACTCCCCCCAGACCCCTCTGCCCCCCCGACCACCCCCCAGGACCCCCTGATTGCCCCCCAGGCCCCCTCTGCCCCCCGTAACCCCACCACTTCCCCCCCAAGACCCCTCTACCCCCCATAAACCCCCCGATACCACCCCCAGATCCCCTCAGGACCCCCTAATCCTCCCTCAGGACCTCCTGATCACCCCCCAGGACCCTCCAAGACCCCCTGATCTTCCCCCAGGACCATCCAGGACCCCCTGATCACCCCCCACAGACCCCCCAGGACCCCCAGCTCCCCCGCAGAGCCCCCCAGGACCCCCCAATCCCCTCTCTGCGCCCCCTCTTGCCCCCACCCCCCACTCACGGGCAGGCAGACCCGCGCTGCCGAGCGCGTCATTCGTTCCATGTTGAGTTGGGGACGAAAAAGGCGGATTTTGTCATCGGCGCCGCGATACGCCTTCATCCCCTCGAAGAGCTGCGCACACGGGTTGGGGGTCCCACGGGTCAGGATGGGGGGGTTTGGGGGTCCCAGTGGGGATGGGGGTTGGGGGGGGTGTCTCTCAGGGGTCAGGGTTGACCTGGAAGCCGTAACGCAGGGTGGAGAAAGTGGGGTGGCGGGGTGAGGGATTTGGGGTCCCAGGGGTCAGGATGGGAGCGGTTGGGGTCCCAGGGGTGGTCTGGGGGTCAGGGTGGGGGAGTCTGAGGGTCCCAGGGGTCAGGATGGGGAGCTTTGAGGTCCTGGGGGTTGTCCCCCAGGAGTCAGGGTTGACCTGGAAGTCGTAACGCAGGGTGGACGAAGTGGGTTGGGGGTGTGGGGGATTTGGGGGTCTCAGGGGTCAAATGGGGGGTGGGGGGATGTCCCAGGGGGTCAGGGATGACCTGGAAGCCATAATGCAGGGTGGAGGAGGTGGGGCTAAAGGGGGTTGGGGGTCCCAGGGGTCTGGATGGGAGGGATCTGGGGTTCCAGGGGGCCCCAGGGGTCAGTTTAGGGGGGATTTGAGGGTCTCCCCAAGGGTCAGGATGGGGGGTGTGGGGTTCTGGGGGTGGTCCCAGGAGTGAGGGTGGGGTTCCCAGGGGGTCAGGGTTGACCTGGAAGCCATAATGCAGGGTGGAGGAGGTGGGGGTGAAGGGGGTTGGGGGTCCCAGGGGTCTGGATGGGAGGGATCTGGGGGTCCCAGGGGTCAGTTTAGGGGGTATTTGGGGGTCTCCCCAGGGCTCAGGATGGGGGGTCTGGGGTTCCGGGAGGGTCCCAGGAGTGAGGGTGGGGGTCCCAGAGGGTCAGGGTTGACCTGGAAGCTGTAGTGCAGAGCAGAGGAGATGGGGTGAGGATTTGGGGTTCCAGAGATCAGGATGGGGGGGATTTGGGGGTCCCAGGGGGGTCCCGGGGGGTCAGTTTTTACCTGGATGCCGTAGTGCAGCCCGGAGGAAGCCGGATGCAGCCGCAGCTCCTGGAAGGGGTGGATTTGGGGGCGCCCCCATCCCCCCTCGCAGCTCCATTCCACGCTCAGAACGTGGTCGGTAAAAACGCGTCCGAACGTGAGCGACTCCGGTTCCGGCTTCGCCCGCGGCGATGAGCAGCGCTGGATCTGGAGCTGCGACGCCTGGGGGGGCACGGGGGGGGGCCGGGAATGGGGGGAGTGGGGGGGGAAACGGGGGGCTGGGGGGCTTCAGAGGGGTCCTGGGGGGGGAAATGGGGGGGCTGGGGGGGCTCAGAGGGGTCCTGGGGAGAAAAGGGGGGGCTCAGGGGGTCTTGGGGGGGGGCTCAGAGGGGTCCTGGGGAGGAAAGAGGGGGCTCAGGGGGTCTTGGGGGGAGGGGGAATGGGGGGCTGGGGGGGGGCTCAGAGGGGTGGGGGAAAGGGGGGGGGGTCAGGGGTCTTGGGGGGGAGAAAAGGGGGGTTGGGGGAGATCAGAGGGGTTCTGGGGAGGAAAAGGGGGGACTTAGGAGGTCTTGGGCGGAAAAGGGGGGGCTCAAGGGGTCTTGGGGGGGGGAAATGGGGGGTTGGAGGGGCTCAGTGGGGTCCTGGAGAGGGAAAAGGAGGGACTCAGGGGGACTTGGGGGGTCACAGGGGGGGTCTGGGGGGGCTCTGTGGGTCACAGGGGGGAGCCGGGAAGGGCTCAGGGGTCTGGGGGGGCGAAATTGGGGGGCTGGGGGGAGCTCAGAGGGGTCCTTGGGTGGAAAAAGGTGTCTCAGGGGGATTTAGGGGGTCACAGAGAGGGTCTGGGGGGAATGGGGGTTCAGTGGGGGCTCAGGAAAAAGGGGGAAAGGGGGGACTCTGGAGGATTTGGGGGGTCACAGGGGGGGTTTAAGGGGGTTCCACTGGTTCAAGGGAGGGGTCCCCCAAACTTCCCCCCCCATTTCTCCCCCCCCCTTACCCTGAAGCTGCTGCAGCTGCGTCGGGGTCCCCTCAGGGCCTGGAAGAGCTGGGGAGGGCGGGGGGGTCAGAGAACTGGCTCCCCTCCCAGTTTATTCCAGTTTGGGACCAGTAAGAGGGAGGGCGGGGCTGGAGAGGGCGGGGGAGGGGCCCCACAGGCTTTTTTAACCCCCCCCTCCCCCCCCCCCGACCCTGGACTTTGCCCCCCCCCAACCGCCATCAGTGAAGAGAGAGAGAGCGCAGACGTGGGGGGAACTGGGAGCACTGGGAGAGGCACCAGTAAGGACTGGGAGCACTGGGATGGCACTGAGAGGGATTGGAGGGGCACTGGGGGGCACTGGGAGCACTGGGAGAGGCTCCAGTAAGGACTGGGAGCACTGGGATGGCACTGAGAGGGATTGGGGGGGCACTGGGAGGGACTGGGGTGCACTGGGAGCACTAGGATGGCACTGGGAGCGGCTCCAGTAAGGACTGGGAGCACTGGGATGGCATTGAGAGGGATTGAGGGGGAACTAGGGGGCACTGGGAGCACAGGGAGAGGCTCCAGTAGGGCCTGGGGAGGGTACTGGGAGAGACTGGGTGGAACTGGGAGCACTGGGAGAGGCTCCAGTGAGGACTGGGAGCACTGGAATGGCACTGAGAGGGATTGGAGGGGCACTGGGGGGCACTGGGAGCACTGGGAGAGGCTCCAGTAAGGACTGGGAGCACTGGGATGGCACTGAGAGGGATTGGGGGGGCACTGGGAGGGACTGGGGTGCACTGGGAGCACTAGGATGGCACTGGGAGCGGCTCCAGTAAGGACTGGGAGCACTGGGATGGCATTGAGAGGGATTGAGGGGGAACTAGGGGGCACTGGGAGCACAGGGAGAGGCTCCAGTAGGGCCTGGGGAGGGTACTGGGAGAGACTGGGTGGAACTGGGAGCACTGGGAGAGGCTCCAGTGAGGACTGGGAGCACTGGAATGGCACTGAGCGGGATTGGGGGGGAACTGAGAGGGAATGGGAGGGCACTGGGAGCACTGGGATGGCACTGAGAGGGACTGAGGGGGAACTGGGAGGGACTGGGGGGCACTGGGAGCACTGGGATGGCACTGAGAGGGATTGAGGGGACACTGGGAGGGACTGGGGGGCACTGGGAGCACTGGGAGAGGCTCCAGTAGGGCCTGGGAGGGCACTGGGAGCACTGGGATGGCACTGAAAGGGATTGGGGGGATCTGGGAGGGACTGAGGGGCACTGGGAGCACTGGGAGAGGGCCCAGTAGGGACTGGGGGGCACTGGGAGCACTGGGAGAGGCTCCAGTAGGGCCGGGGTTGCACTGAGAGGGACTGGAGAGAACTGGGAGGGACTGGAGGACACTGGGAGAGGTTCCAGTAGGGCCGGGGGGGGGCACTGGGATGGCACTGAGAGACACTGGGGGGGACTGGGAGGGACTGGGGGGCACTGAGAGCACTGGGAGAGGTTCCAGTAGGGCCTGGGGGGGCACTGGGATGGCACTGAGGGGGACCGGGGGGCACTGGGAGCACTGGGATGGCACTGAGAGGGATTGGGGGTGAACTGGGAGGGACTGGGGAGCACTGGGATGGACTGGAATGAACTGGAGGGAGTGGGAGGAGCTCCAGTGGGGCCTGGGGGGGGCACTGGGAGTGGCTTCTGTAGAGCATGGGAGTGACTGGGATGAACTGGGAGGGACTGGGATGCACTGGTGGGGGGCACTGGGAGCGCCTCCAATAGAGACAGGGGGACTGGGATGGGTTCCAGTATGGCTTGGGTGGGCACTGGGATGCACTGGGGGAACTGGGAGGCAGCCCGGTTAGGACTGAGGGGGCACTGGGAGCACTGGGAGAGGCTCCAGTATGGACAGGGGAGATGCTGGGATGCACTGGGAGGGGCACTGGGATGAACTGGGATGCACTGGGTGGTCACAGGGAGAAACACAGATGAACTGGAAGGGCACTGGGAGAGGCCCCAGTATGGATGGGGGGAACTGGGATGAACTGGGGGAACTGGGAGGAGCCCAGTTTGGCCTGGAGGAGCACTGGGAGAGACTGGGATGCACTGGGGGAGGACACTGGGAGCACTGAGGGGTCACTGGGAGAAACTGGGCTGAACTGGGGGAACTGGGATGTACTGGGGGGAGTACTGGGATGCACTGGGAGGAGCCCCAGTTTGGCCTGAGGGAGAACTGGCATGCACTGGGGGAACTGGGAGGCGCCCAGTTTGGCCGGAGGGAGAACTGGGATGCACTGGGGGAACTGGGAGGAGCCCCAGTTTGGGCTGGGAGGCCACTGCGGTCACGCCCAGCGCGTGCCGAGGCGGCACTGGGAGGTGCACTGGAGGGGCACTGGTGTTACTGGTGTTACTGGTGTCCCCGCCCCCACTCACCGCTCCGCCGCCGCCCCGCGCCCACAGCGCCGCCGCCATCGCCGCGCGCCCCCCGCCCCGCAGAGCCAATGGACTTGCCCGGACCCACCCCCCTCCCCCCAAAACGAGCAGCCAATGGGCTCGCCCGACACCTCCGCGCAGCCAATGGGAGCGCCCGCAGCACACCCGCCCTCATAGGAGCCAATGGGAGCGCCCGGAGCTGCCCCTCCCACCGCTGAGCCAATGGGAGCGCCCCGCCCGCAGCCAATGGGCGCGAGCGCCTCTTTCCCGCCCACCAGAGGCCACGCCCACTCAGTGAGGCGCGTTGCCTGGCAACGGCTGTTCCCCCATTCATCCCAATCTATCCCAATCTCTCCCAGTGCCCTCCCAGTACCCCTCCAGTCCCCCCAGTTCATCCCAGTGCCCCCTGAGGGCTCTCCCAGTGCCCACCCTATCCATACTGGATCCCCTCCCAGTGTTCTCAGTGCCCCCCCCGTGCATACTGGAGTCACTCCCAGTGCCCCCTCAGGCGACACTGGATCCTTCCCCTGTTCCCCCCAGTCTCTACTGGAGCCACTCCCAGTGCATGGGGCTCTTCCCAGTCTCTCCCAGTTCCCCCCAGTCCCTACTGGAGCTCCTCCCAGTTCATCTCAGCCAATGGGCGAGCGCCCTCTCCTTCCCGCCCTCCTGAGGCCACGCCCACTTGTTGCCAGGCAACGCGCACTCCCTTCCTCCTCGCATGACGTCATCCCACAAATAAAGCCGTTGCTCCTATTAGCCACGCCCTATCCGAGCTCATTTGCATACCGACACGCCTCTTTCTGGATGATTGACAGGGAAGGGCTGAGCCATGGGGGGGGCACTGGGAGCAGTGGGAAGGGCTCCGGTAAAGCCTGGGGGGGCACTGGGAGGGACTGAAGGGCACTGGGAGCCCTGGAAGGGGCTCCAGCAGAGCCTGTGGGGACACTGGGAGTGGCTTTAGTAGAGACTGGAGAGAACTGGGAGCACTGGGAAGGGCACGTGTGGTGGAGCCTGAGGACATGGGGGGGGGCACTGGGACACCCGTGTGACCCCCAGAACACCCGTATGACCCCCCCCCGCCCCTCCCCCGCCGCGCCCCACTCGTTGGAGCCCCCGCCACGCCGCCCCCCCCCCTTCCTCCTGGAGGACCCTACGCTCTCCACTCGCCCCCCCCCGCAGCGATGGCGGCGCCCACGCGGTGCCTCTCCTCGTCTCGGTGGTTCCAGGGGGGGACGGGGACGGGGGGGGCAGGAGGGAGCAGCGCGAGCTCCCATTGGCTGGCGGGCGGGGGGCGTGACTCACCATTGGCTGGCAGGAGGGGTTGTTGTATCCCATTGGCTGGCACCGCGCCAAAAGGGCGTGGCCTCCCCGCCACCCTATATAAAGCCCGCCGGCTTCATCCGTTTCCTTTCCGCGCCCGCCGCGGAGCTGAGGTGAGGGTTCGCTGCGCGGGCGGGACCGGGAACAGCTCCAGGAGCTCAGCCCGGGGCTCGGGATGGGGTTGACCGGCAGGGAACGAGGCCTCCGCCAAGCTAGGCCTTGGCCCCATGCGTGCTTCTTCCCCCCCCCGGTCGCTCTGCGCATGCGCGAGGCCAATGGAAGCCCGTCTGAGTCGCTTCTGCGCATGCGCAGAGCCGGGAGGGGCAGCATGGTGGGGGGGTGCCGGGTTTGGGGGCGTCCTGGGGACTTTTTGGGGGGTGTTTGGTGGGCGTAGAGCCACCATGGGGGCTTTGGGGGGGTTTCAGTTCCTAACAGTGTCTTTGGGGGCCCCTAGGCTCATTTTGAGGTGACAGTGGAGTGTTTGGGGGGTTCCCAGCCCCTAGAAGTGTGTTTTGGGGGGCTCTGGGCTCATTTTGGCGGTCCATAAGGCTTGGGGGTGTGTTCCAGTCTCTAGAAGTGTTTCTGGGGGGTCACGAGCTCTTTTTGGGGGCTCATGGGGTTTTTTGGGGGGTTCCGGCTCCTAGAAGTGTTTTTGGGGTTAATGAACTCTTTTTGGGGGTCCCATGGGTTTTTTTTGAGGGGTTTCAGCCCCTAGAAGTGTATTGGGGGGGCTCATTTTGGTGGGTCTCCTGGGGTTTTTGGGGGGTTCCACCACCAGAAGTGTTTTTGGGGGAGTCATGGGCTCGTTTGGGAGGGTCCCATGGGGCTTTTCTGGGGGGTCTCAGCCCTTAGAAGTGTATTTTGGGGGCTCCTGGGCTCATTTTGGGGGGTCCCATGGGGCTTTTGGGGGGGTTCCCAGCCCCTAGCAGTGATTTGGAGGGGGTCATAGGCTCTTTTGGGGATCCCATGGGGTCTTGCAGGGGGTCTCGGCCCCTAACAGTGATTTGGGAAGGTCATGGGCTCTTTTTGGGGTCCCCCCACTTCCTCAAGCCTTGGGGACCCCTTTGCTTCCCTTATTTTTGGGGGTGCAATCATGTAAAATCAGTTTAATTGGCCATTTAAGGATAGTTCTTGGGGTCTTTCTCATCTTAGAGCTCTACTTTGGGGAGAGGGGGGGCCCCAATAACAGTGCTGCCCCCCCAAATCGTTGTGTGTACCCCAAATATAGCCGCCATGCCGGTCGCCCGGAGCTGGGTTTGCCGCAAAAACCTATGTCACCCCACGGGCGTCCCTTCGAGAAATCCCGCTTGGATCAGGAGCTGAAGTTGATCGGTGAGTTTTGGGGTGCAAGGATGAAGGGAGGGGGGATTACAGGATTTGGGGATCCCCTTGACCCCCCCAACTTTGTTTTCTTTAGGTGAATATGGGCTCCGGAACAAGCGGGAGGTCTGGCGTGTGAAGTTCACCCTGGCCAAGATCCGCAAGGCGGCGCGGGAGCTGCTCACGCTGGACGAGAAGGATCCGCGGCGCCTCTTCGAGGGTGGGGGGCGCTCCCCGTTTGCTTCCCTGTGCACCCCCTTTTCCTGATGACATTCTGACCTCGTTTTCTGATGTTTGGACTGTTTTCCCCATTTTCTGACATTTTGATCCTATTTTTCCTCAGTTTTTGACGTTTTGACTACATTTTCCCCATTTTTTTGACCATATTTTTCCCCATTTTCTTATGGTTTAACCCTATTTTCCCCCATTTTCTGATGTTTTGACCCAATTTTTCCCTGTTTTCTCACATTCTGACCCCATTTTCTGACATTTGGACTCAATTTTTCCCATTTTCCCACATCTGACTGCATTTTTTCCCTCCCCCGCACACCCTTTCGCCCCCCGCGCCCCCTCTTCCTGCTGCATTTCCCCCTTTTAGACCCCATTTCTCCCCGTTTTCCTGTGTTTTGACCCCATTTTGCTGTTTTTTGACGTCTATCCCATTTTCTGATACTTGGACTCCGTTTTCCTCATATAATGATGTTTAGACAACATTTTCCCGCATTTTCTGATGTTTTGACTGAGTTTTTCCACATTTTCTGGCATTTTGATCCAATTCTTCCTCATTTTCTGTAATTCTGACCCCATTTTCCTTCATTTTCTGACGGCTGCTTCAGGCATTTTCTCCCATTTTCTGGCATTTCAGCCCCGTTTTTCCCCATTTCCCGGCATTTTGTCCCCGTTTTCCCCCTTTCCCCAGTGTTTCAGCCCCATCTTTCCCCATTTCCTGACATTTCGTCCCCGTTTTTCCCCATTTCCCGGCGTTTCGTCCCCGTTTTTCCCCATTTCCCGGCGTTTCGTCCCCGTTTTTCCCCGTTTCCCGGTGTTTCGTCCCCGTTTTTCCCCATTTCCCGGCTTTTTCGTCCCCGTTTTTCCCCGTTTCCCGGTGTTTCGTCCCGTTTTTCCCCGTTTCCCGGTGTTTCGTCCCCGTTTTTCCCCATTTCCTGGCGTTTCGTCCCCGTTTTTCCCCGTTTCTCATCGTTTCGTCCCCGTTTTTCCCCGTTTCCCGGCGTTTCGTCCCCGTTTTTCCCCGTTTCCCGGCGTTTCGTCCCCATTTCTCTCCGCTTCCTGACGTTTCCGCGGGTTTTTCCGGCAGGGAACGCGCTGCTGCGGCGCCTGGTGCGCATCGGGGTGTTGGACGAGGGGAAGATGAAGCTCGATTACATCCTGGGGCTGAAGATCGAGGATTTCCTCGAGCGGCGCCTTCAAACCCAGGTCTTCAAACTGGGTTTGGCCAAATCCATCCACCACGCTCGCGTCCTCATCCGGCAGCGCCACATCCGGTGGGTGCCCCGCGGCCCCCACGGCCCCCCCGAACCCACAGGGGCCCCCCAAAACCCCGAGGGACCCCCCGACGCCGCCTGAGCCCCCCCAGACCCCCACGGGACGCGCTGAGGTCTCGGCAAGGCTCACTGCGGCGACGCCGTACACCTTGCGAAGGGGGGGGGGCCCCACACAGGTAACCCCCCTTCTACCCGGGGGGGGCCACGCGCTGCCACGCACCCCCAGATTGGGGGGGAGCACATTTTTGTCCCCCCTTTCCCCCGTTTTGCCCCCCTTTCCCCCCCATTTTGCCCCCCCTTCCCCCAGTTTTGCCCCCCTTTTCACCCAGTTTTGCTCCGTTTTGCCCCCCCGTTCCCCTTCCCCCCGTTTTGCCCCCCTTCCCCGTTTTGCCCCCCTCCCCCAGTTTTGCCCCGTTTTGCCCCCCTTTCCCCTTCCCCCCTGTTTTTGCCCCCCTTTCCTCCCCGTTTTTGCCCCCCTTTTTGCCCCTTCCCCCCTTTCCTCCTCCCCTGTTTCACCACAGACACCCCAAAGAGGATTTTACCCCGTCTTCCCCCCCCCCCCCGGGGTTTTGCCCATTTTCCCCATGTTTTTGGGGTCCCCCCGACTTCCTCAAGCCCTGGGGACCCCTTTCACCCACTGCATATTTTTGGGGTGCAATCCTTGAAAACCCATTTTAATCCCCATTTTAGGGACTGGGTCTCCCTGGTTGGGGTTTGAGTGCCTGATGGGAGTCAGAGCAAGGATTTTGGGGTGGTCCCCCGCCATTTTTGGGATCCCCCCACTTCCCCAAGCCCTGGGGACCCCCCTAACCCCCCCATTTTTGGGGTGCAATCATTTACTATCTCTTTAATGCCCATTTTAGGGGCTGGGTCTCGCTGGGCTGGCGTTTGGGTGCCTGATGGAGGATTTTTGGGGTGCTAACCCCCATTTTTGGGGTGTCCCCCCCGTTTTTTAGGGTGCGGAAGCAGGTGGTGAACATCCCGTCGTTCATCGTACGCCTCGACTCGCAGAAGCACATCGATTTCTCGCTTCGTTCGCCCTACGGCGGCGGCCGCCCCGGACGCGTCAAGCGCAAGAACGCCAAGAAGGGACAGGGGGGCGCCGGGGGGGGCGAGGACGAGGAGGAGGACTGAGCTCCCCCAGATTTGGGGGGGGGAACCCCGAGGGTGAGAAAAAGGGGGGGCTTGGGGGGCTGGGAGGGGGTTTGGGGGGGGAATTGGGGGGGTGAATTGGCTGGGGAGGGGGCTGGGAGGGAGATTGGGGGGGAATTGGGTGGGGAGGGGGCTTTTGGGGGGGCTGGGAGGGGGTTTGAGGGGGAATTGGAGGGGTTTTGGGGGGATGAGGGGGTTGGGGGGACTTTGGGAGGTCTTGTGGGGGTGGTTTGGGGGTCTGGGAGGGGGTTTTGGGGGTGAAGTGGGTGGGAAGGGGGATTGGGGGGACTGTTTTCCTTTGGGGGGTTGGGGGCGGTTTTGGGGGCCCCCCATGATGGCAGCACTGGGCGCTGACACCCCCTGACGACGCCTGTGCCCCCCCCAAAGGGTCCTGACAGCCCAGGGGGGTCTGAGGGGGCCCCAAAAGTGATTTTGGGGGGAGGCAGTGGTGGAATTTTGGGGTCCCCTCTAACACCCCCCCCCCCTCCTTTATTGCAGCTCCTGGATTTTGGGGTTCCGGGGGGGGCAAAATAAATGGAATTGCCGAATGGGAGTGTCTTTGTGGTTTGGGGGGGCTGTCTGGGGGGGAGGTGAGTTTGGGGGGGATCCCCCAGTTTTTATTTGTGGAGGAAGAGCCGGGCTCCTGTTTTCAGGGGGGGTGGTGTCCCAGTTTTGGGGGGGCTCCATAACATGAGGGGATCCCCAAAATTGGGGGGGGCTCCCCCCTAAATGGAGTCCAGGTAGTGGGTTTTCATGAGGGGACCCCAGTTTTGGGGAGTCCCCAACTTTGCGGTGTTTGGGGGGGAACCCGGGGCGGGGTTGGATTTGGAGGTCTCCCAAAATGGGGTTCAGAGATGGGTGTTGGGGCGAGGACCCCAAATTTGGGGGAGTTGGGGGGATCCTCAATGGGGGGGGTTTGGGGGGGGCTCCCTGAACTTGGGGAGCCCCAAAATCGGGTCCAGAGACCAGGGCTTCTGGGGTGCCCCTAATATTGGGGGGTCCCCAACGGGGGGGGGGTTAAGGAGCATCTGAGGGGGTCACTGAACTTGGGGTTCCCTCAAAAAGGGGTCTCAGATACTGAGTTTTCGGGGGAGACCCGAAAATTGGAAGTGTCCCCAACTCGGGGGAGTTTTGGGGGACCCAGACCCCTCGGTTTTGGGGGGCTCCCCTCTAAATGGGGTCCCACATACTGCATTTTCAGGGGGGCCACCTAGTGGGGGGCCTCTGAACTTGAGGTCCCCCAAAATGGGCTTCAAGATTTCCTAGGGACACCCCAAAATTGGGGGGTTTGGGGTCCCTCAAAATGGGGTCCAGAGACTGGAGTTTCATGGGGGGGACCCCAATATTGGGTGGGTCCTTGAACTTGGGGGTCCCCCTAAATGTGGTCCAGACACTGTTTTCAGGGGGGATTTGGGGGGGTGCCTGAACTTGGGGGTCCCCCAAAATGGGCATCAGAGACCAGGGGTTCGGGGGGGTCCCCAATATTGGGGGAGGTCCCCAACTTTTTTTGGAGGGGTTCTCTGAACTTGGGGGACCTCCCAGACCCCTCATTTTGGGCCTGATTCCTGGGCTGTTCGAGGCTCTTTTTGGGGGGGCCCGCCTCCGATGTTGGGGGGTTCTGGGGGGAGGGATCCCCATAATTGAGGTTTTGGGGTTCCCACTCAGCCAAGCGAAGTCGCCTCCGCCACACTCAAGATGGCGGCGGGAGCGCGGCACACCCCCCGGCGTCACGTGACAATGGGGAGAGCGTTGAAGACGTCCCGCCTACTCCGCCTTATCTTTTCCCCACCACACTCAAGATGGCGGCAGTAAAGCCCCGCTACCGGAAGTCCAGTATCACGTGCCAATGCGCCCGCCAATCCGCGCGTGGCCCCGCCCCCCTGGGCTGTTGGCGGGAGACGGAGCTGCGCGGGGTGAGGGGGGGGCGGGGATTGATGGGGGTCGTGAGGGGTTTCGGGGGTCCGGGGGGGGGTGTCGTGAGGGGCTGGGGGGGCTCTGAGGGGACCCTGAGTCTTGGGGGGCGGAAAGAGAGGCAATGGGGGGGGGTTAGAGCTCTTGAAGGCGTTCGGGGGCTTTGGGGGGGGTCCTGGAGGGGTTTGGGGGGGCTCTGAGGGGGGCTAGGGGGGGCTCTGAGGGGTTTGAGAGGGGTTTGTGAGGGATTGGGGGGGTCATGAGTGGTTTGGGGGGGCCTGGTGGGACTCTGAGGGGACCCTGAGTCTTGGGGGGGGCTCTGTGGAGTTTGGGGGGGGAGTTGTGAGGGAACGAGGGGGTCACGAAGGGGGGTGAAGGGGGCAGAGAGGGAAATGAGGGGGCCGTGAGGGGTTTTGGGTGGGTTCGGGGGCTTGGGGGGGGTTCTTGGGGGATGCTGAGGGGTTTGGGGGGGCTCTGAGTGGACCTTGAGTCTTGGGGGGGGCAGATAGGGAAGTGGGGGGGCATGAGGGGGTTTAAGGGGGGGGTTGGGGGTCCTGGGGGGGGGTCTGAGGGGACCCTGAGAATTGGGGGGGGACATCATGAGGTTTTTTGAGGGGATCCTGGGGGGGGACTTTGAGGGGTCCTGGAGGGTTTTGGAGTCTTGGGGGGGGCTCAGAGCAGTTTGGGGGGTCCAGGGTGGGCTCTGAACGGGCTCTGAGTTTTTGTTGGGGTGGGGCAGAGAGGGATTGGGGGGGGTCATGGAGTTTTGGGGGTCGGGGGGGGTACTGAGGGGTTTTGGGGGGGGCTCTGAGGGGACCCTGAGTCTTGGTGGGGGGAAGAGGGAATAGGGGGGCTCTGAGGGGTTTTGGGGGGGGTAGGGGGCTCTGAGTGGCCCCTGAGTCTTTTGGGGAGGGTTAGGGGGATTCTGGGGGGGGCAGGAGGTAATGAGGGGTCTTGGGGGGTACTCCCCCATCATGAGCGGGCCCTGAGGGGTCCCTGTGACTGAAGGAGGGGGTTCTTTGGGGGGTCCCCAATTCCCCCTCCTCCCTTTTCTCCCCCAGGATGGAAGGGGGGAAGCGCGTGGGGCCGGCGGGGGGGGGCGGTCCCCCCCAGGCCAAGCGGCTGCGGGGGGGGGCGCCGGCAGCCCCCTCCCAGTTTGAGGAGGAACTGGCGCAACTGGAGGAACTGGAGGCCGAGCTGGCGGCGGAGAGGGCAGAGGAGGAGCCCCCCCCGCCCCCCGAGAGCCACCAGCCCCTCGGTGAGGGCAGCTGTGGGGCGAAAGAGGGGGTGGGAGGGGCTATGGGGCAGAATAGAGGGGTTATGGGGTGAGAGTGGGGGGGTGTGGGGGGGTCTATGGGGCAGAATAGAGGGGTTATGGGGCGAGGGGGAGGTGGGGGGGTCTGTGGGGCAGATTGGGGGAGGTGGGGGGCTGGAGGGGGTAGTTATAGGGGAGAAAGCAGGGTTTATGGGGCAGTAAAGGGGTTATGGGGCAGGAGGGGTGTTGGGGGGCTGGAGAAGGGGGTTATGGGGTAGAATGGGGGGGGCAGTAGGGGGTGTTATGGGGCAGAATGAGAGGGTTGGGGGGCAGGGGGTAGCTTGTGGGTTGGGATGGAGGGTTGTGGAGTGGCACTATGGGTCGCTATGGGTCGCTGTGGGTCTGCAGGCAGCCTCTTTGTGGGGGAGGTGAACCCCAAGTGGCGCCGCCCGGCACCCCCCCCGGCGCCCCCCCCCACCCTCTACTTCCTGCAGCTCGACCTCGACCACTACATTGGTGAGACCCCCCAGGAACCCCAAAATCCCCCCCGGGACCCCAAAAATCCTCCCCCAGGACCCCAAACCCCACCTGGGGGACACCCCCCCCCCTCCCATCTTAGGACTCTCAAATCCCCCCTGGGACCCCCAAACTCTCCCCCTGGGACCCTGAACCCACACCCCAGGACCTGACACCCCCCCCCCCCCGCCAGGACCCTAAAATCCCCCTGGGACCCCCAAATCGCCCCAGGACCCCCAACACCCCCCTGGGACCCCAACCTCCCCCTGGGACATGCCTCCCCCCCACCCAGGGACCCCCAAAACTCACCCCGGGCCCCCCATATCTCCTGGTATGCCAACCCCCCCGTCCCCCTTGGACCCCAAACCCTCCCTGGGACCCCCAACCCCTACCCTGTGACCTGAACCCCCCCACAGACCCCCAAAACTCACCCTGGGACCCCCCCAAAACTCTCTCCAACCGCCCCCGGGACCCCCAAAAGTCTCCCCAAGTCCCTCCAGGACCCCCAAATCTTCCTCTGGGACCCCAAGTCCCCCCAGGACCCCCAAAATTCACCCCGGGACCCACAACCCCTGCCCCAGGATCCCCAAAACCCCGCTGGGACCCCCAACCCCCGTGCCGGGACCCCTGGGCTGGGACCCCCCCAAAACTCTCCCCAACTCCCCTGGGACCCTCAAATCCCCCCCCAGCGACGCCCCCCATCCCCCCAGACTTCCCCAATGGACTCCCCTGGCCGTGGGGGGAGTCTCTGAACCCAAATTTTTTTTGGGGGGGTGTCCCTGAACCCCAGCTTTGGGGTGGGGGGGGTCCTGACACGTTCCCCCCCCCAGGGACGCCCCCCCCGGGGCTGCCGGATGCCCCCCCCGGCCCGGCGCCCGTGCTGCGCGTTTTTGGGGTGACAGAGGCCGGCAACAGCGTCTGCCTGCACGTCCATGGCTTCAGCCCCTATTTCTACGTCCTGGGCCCCCCTGGTGAGTGGGGGGACCCCAAAAATGACCCCTCCCACACCCCAAAACCTCCTCTGAAACTCATTCCCCCCCCGAACCCCGAAACTGACCCGGCAGCGTCTGCCTGCACACGCGCGGCTTCAGCCCCCACTTCTACATCCCAACTCCCCCAAAACTGACCCCCCGGCACCCCAAAGCTGTCCCCTTGTACCCCAAGACTTCTCTAGAACACCCCAGCCCACCCTGCACCCCAAAATTGCCCCCCTGAACCCCCAAACTGCTCCCCGAACCCCCAAACTGACCGGGCAGCGTCTGCCTGCACGTGTGCAGTTTCAGCCTCCAATTTTACGTCCTGGACACCCCCCCAGACTGACCCTCAGCACCCCAAAACTGCCCCCTTTGCACCCCAAAACTGGCGCCCCCGCACTCCAAAACTTCTCTAGAACCCCTCAGCCCCCCCACCCCAAAATTGCCCCCTTGAACCCCAAAAGTGCCCCTTCTGAACACTGAAACCGACCCATTGACGTCTGCCTGCCCGTGTGCAGCTTCAGCCCCCGCTTCTACATTCTGGACCCCAAAACAGACCCCCCGCACCCCAAAACTGACACCTCCGCACCCTAAAACTGTCCCCTTGCACCCTAACACCCCCCGGGACCCCCCAAGCCCCCCTGTACCCCAAAACTGAACCCCAAAATCCCCCCCTCGACCCAACCGGGCAGTGTCTGCCTGCACATGTGCAGCTTCAGACCCCGATTCTACACCGTGGACCCCCCCAAACTGCCTTCTTGCACCCCAAAACCTCCCTGAACCCCAAAGCTGCCCCCCCTGACCCCCCCTTTTTCTTCCTGCCCCCCCAGGCCTGGAGGTGCAGCACCTGGGCGAGCTGCAGCGGGAGCTGGATGCGGCCCTGCTGCGGGAGCTGCGCGGCAACAAGGAGGGGCTGAAGCACCCCGTGCTGGCGCTGGAGCTGTGCCGCAAGCAGAGTGAGGCCCCGCACCCCAAAAATACACCCCCTGCACCCCAAAACCCTCCCCGGCACCCCAACATACCTCTGCTGTGTTCCAAAATCCACCCCCTGGGCCCCAAAATCCACTCCCTGCCCCCTAAAATGCTCTATCTGCACTCCAAAATCCATTCCTTGTACCCCAAAATCCTCCTCTACACCCCAAGATCCACTCCATGCGCCCCAAAATCCTCCCCTGCACCCCAAGATCCACTCTGTGTGCCCCAAAATCCTCCCCAGCACTCCAAAACCCCTCCCCTGTACTCCGGAATCCACCCCCTGTGCCCCAAAATCCACTCCCTGCACCCTAAAATCCACTCTTTGCACCCCGAAATCCACCCTTTGCACCCCAAAATCCCTCCCGACGCCAAGCCAGGGGGCCCCCCATGGGCCTGGAATGCATGGGAAGCTCTGTTTTGTCCACGCTGTGGGGCAGGAGGAGCTCCCCAAGTGTGTTTTTGGGGTGCTGACAGGGTGTGGGGGCCCCCCTAACCTCTTCCCTGCACCCTAAAACCCTCGCCTGCACCCCAAAACCCCCCTGCACCCCAAAACCCCTCCCCATGCCAAACCAGGGGGGCTATGGGGGCGTCGCTTGGCTCCGCTGCATCCACGCTGTGGGGCAGGAGGAGCCCCCCCCAAATTGCAAGGGGGGGTAGTTGGGGGGTGGGGGTGCCACGACCCCCCTAAACCCCCCTGCACCCCAAAACCCACCCCCTTGCACCCCAAAATCCCTCCCCACGCCAAGCTAGGGGGGTCATGGGGGCAGCGCATGCATGAGAAGCTCTGCTGCATCCGCACCGTGGGGTAGTTGGGGCCCCCCCAAATGGCGAGGGGGGGGTTTTGGGGTGCCCCTGACCCCCCTTTTTTGCCCCCCCCGTCAGGTATTATGGGATACCAGGGCTCTCAGCGCTCGCTCTTTGTGCGGGTGGTGTTGGCGCTGCCGCGCTTGGTGGCTCCGGCGCGGCGGCTGCTGGAACAGGGGCTGCGCTGGGGGGCACTGGGGGTGCACCCCGCCCCCCCCTTCGAGTCCAACATCGACTTTGAGATACGGTACCGACCCCCCCCGCACCCCAAAACCCTCCTGGGGGCCCCCCGAAACCCCCTGGGGGACCAAAACGACCTCAAAGTGTCCTGAAAGTCCCCAAAACGGCCCCAAATCGCACCAAAAAGGTCCCCAAATTGCCCCAAGAGTCCCCAAAATGGCCCCAAACGTCCCCAAAACATCCTCAAAATGGCCCAAACGTCCTCAAATTGCTCCGAAATGGCCCCAGTTTCCCCCAAAACATCCCCAAAAGTCTGCAAAATTGCCCCAAACGTCCCCAAACGTCCCCAGATTGCCCACATGTCCCCAAATTGCTCAAAAATGTCCCCGAATTGCCCCGAAAGTCCCCAAAATATCCCCAAAATTGCCCTTTCCCCCCCCCTTGCCCCCTCCTCTCCCTTTTTGTCCCCCCATTTCCTCTCCCTTGCACCTTTTACCTCCTCATTTTGCCCCTTTTACGCCCCTTTTTGCCCCTTTCCCCCCCATTTCCCCCTCCTCACCCCTTTCCCCCCCCCTTCTCCCCCTTTTGCCCCCCCTTTTTGCCCCCCCCAGGTTCATGGTGGACTCGGGGCTCGTGGGGTGCTGTTGGGTGGAGGTGGCTCAGGAGCAGCTTCGCTGGCGGAACTGGGGGGGTCCCCCAAGCGGCCCCCTCGCGCCCCCCCCGGCCTCGCTCTGCCAGCTGGAGGCGGACGTGGAGTGGGGGGCGCTGCGGGGGCTCCCCCCGGACGGGCCGTGGCTCGGGCTGCCCCCCCTGCGCGTGCTCAGCCTCGACATCGAGTGCGCGGGGCGCAAGGGTGAGGGGGCACCTCGATTCGGGGGGGCTGGAGGGGGGGGCACCACGATTTGGGGGTTCTGGGGGGGGGCACCTCAGTTTGGGGTGGCTGGGGGGCCTGGAGGGGAGGGAACTTCAATTTGGGGGGGCTGGAGGGGGAGACATCTCGATTTGGGGGGGCTGGGGGGTGCAAGAAGGGGGGGCACTTTGATTTGGGGGGGCTGAGGGGGCTACAGAGCTTTATGGAGCACTTTGGGGGGGTTGGGGGGGCAGGAGTGGGGTGGACACATCGATTGGGGGGGCACCTCGATATGGAGGGGCTGGAGGAGGCAGGAGAGGGGGGCACCTCGATTTGGGGGAGCCACAGAGCTTTATGGAGTACTTTTGGGGGGTGGTGGGGGAAGGGGTTGGGGGGCACCTTGATTGGGGGGGTTCATGGTGTTTTTGGGATCCCCAGAGGTGTTCCTCGAGTTCGAGTGGGACTGAGGGGTTGGAGATGTTTGTGCTAAGGGGAAATTTTGGAGTTCAGAGGCTGAATACTGGGGCTTGAGGGGTGGATATCGGGGTTCAGTGGGTGTTTCTGGGGCCCGGGGGCTTGGCTCTGGGGCTCAGGGTGTTTTTGGGGTTCAGGAGTGTTCCCCGAGCCCGAGCAGGACCCCGTGATCCAGGTGGCGGCGGTGGTTTTGCGTCAGGGCGAGCGCGAACCCTTCCTGCGCGTCATCTTCACCCTCGGGAGCTGCGCCCCCATCCTCGGCTCCCACGTGCTGAGCTTCCAGCGCGAGAGGGACCTCCTGCAGGTCGGGGGGCTATAGGGCAGGTTTGGGGGGGCTGGGGCCGGGTTTGGGGGGGCTGTGGGCTCTAAGGGGGGATTTGGGGGGGCTATAGGGCAGGTTTGGGGGGGCTGTGGGCTCTAAGAGGGGATTTGGGGGGGCTGCAGGGGGGGTTGGGGGGGCTGTGGGCTCTAAGGGGGGATTTGGGGGGGCTATAGGGCAGGTTTGGGGGGGCTGTGGGCTCTAAGGGGGGATTTGGGGGGGCTGCAGGGGGGGTTGGGGGGGCTGTGGGCTCTAAGGGGGGATTTGGGGGGGCTATAGGGCAGGTTTGGGGGGGCTGTGGGCTCTAAGAGGGGATTTGGGGGGGCTGCAGGGGGGGTTGGGGGGGGCCTGGGAAGTCTAAGAAGAGATTTGGAGGGTCTGGGGTCTCCAGGAGGGGATTTGGGGGGGGCTACAAGGGATGTTGGGGGGGCTGAGGGCTCTAAGAAGGGATAGGGGGGGCTAGGGTCTGCAGGAGGGGGTTTGGGGGGGCTACAGGGGTTTGGGGGGGCTACAAGGGAGGATTTGGGGGGGCTGGGTTCTCCAGGAGGGGGTTTGGGGGGGCTACAAGGGGATGTTGGGGGGCCTGGGGGCTCTAAGAGGCAATTTGAGAGGGCTGTGGGGGGGTTAGGGGGATCCTAGGGGGCTTGGGGGGTGCTGAGGGCTCCAGGAGGGTTTTTGGGGGGCTACAAGGGGATTTGGGGGGTCTGGAGGTGTCTCACTTTGGGGTCCCGCCCCCCCGTTTCAGTCCTGGGCTGAGTTTGTGCGGATCGTGGACCCCGACATCGTCACCGGTTACAACATCAACAACTTCGACCTCCCCTACCTGCTGCAGCGCGCCCAGAGCCTGCAGGTACGGCGACCCACGGCTGCCCCACAGCGACCCACGGCTGCCCCACAGCGACCCACCGCTGCCCCATAGCGACCCATGGCTGCCCCACAGCGACCCACCGCTGCCCCATAGCGACCCACAGCGACCCACCGCTGCCCCACAGCGACCCACTGCTGCCCCATAGCGACCACGGCTGCCCCACAGAGACCCACAGCGACCCACAGCTGCCCCACAGCCATCCATCACTGCCCCATAGGACCCACGGCTGCCCCAGAGCAACACAGAATGACCCATAGCTGCCCCATAGCGACCCACAGAGACCCATAGTGGCCCATAGTGACCCACAGCGCCCCATAGAGACCCATAGCCCCATAGTATCCCATAGTACCCACAGCGCCCCATAGAGACCCATAGCGCCCTATAATGGCCCATAGGGCCCCACAGAGACCCATAGTGACCCACAGTGCCCCATAGCGACCCACAGGGTCTCACAGACGTAGAGACCCACTGCGACCCGACCCGCCTGACGTGCTGCAGTGCGCCCAGGCCCTGCAGGTGTGACCCATAGCGACCCATAGCTGCCCCGTAGAGCCCCCCAGCGCCCCATAGCGCCCCCCGCCTGCCCCCCAGGTGGATTCCTTCCCGTTCCTGGGCCGCATCCGCGGGCGCCGCTCGGTTGTGCGAGACTCTGCGTTCCAGTCGCGGCAGCTGGGCCGGCGCGAGAGCAAAGTGGTCAGCGCCGAGGGAAGGGTCACCATCGACCTCCTGCAGGTACGGGGGGTGTGGGGCAGCCGTGGGGCAGCCGTGGGGCAGCTGGGGAGGGCTCTGGGGCGCTGTGGGGCTGGGGAGGGCTATGGGGCTGGAGGAGGCTGTGTGGGGTTGGGGGCAGAGAAGTGCCATGGGGAGCGCCACCATTGCCATCCTGTGTGTCTGGGGGCCTGTGGGGCAGCTATGGGTCACTATGCGGCAGCTATGGGTTACAGTGGGTCACTGTGGGTCGCTATGGGTCGCTGTGGGTCGCAGGTGCTGCTGCGGGAGCACAAGCTCCGCTCCTACAGCCTCAACGCCGTCAGCTTCCACTTCCTCGGAGAGCAGAAGGAGGATGTGCCCCACGGCATCATCGCCGACCTCCAGGTGACCCCCACGGCCCCCCATGGCCCCGGTGTGTCCCCCGTGTGTCCTCAGTGTCCCCTCAGTGTCCCCTCAGTGTCCCCCCGGTGTCCCCTCAGTGTCCCCCCGTGTCCCCATGTCCCCATGTCCGCAGGCGGGCTCGGAGCAGACGCGGCGCCGTTTGGCCGTGTACTGCCTGAAGGACGCCATGTCCCCTCCTGTCCCCCCATGTCCTCCCGTGTCCCCTCAGTGTCCCCTGTCCCCGTGTCCGCAGGCGGGTTCGAAGCAGACATGGCGCCATTTGGCCATTCACGGCCTGAAGGAAACCATGTCCCCTCCTGTCCCCCCGTGTCCCCATGTCCCCGTGTCCGCAGGCGGGCTCGGAGCAGACGCGGCGCCGTTTGGCCGTGTACTGCCTGAAGGACGCGTTTCTGCCGCTGCGGCTGTTGGAGAAGCTGATGGTGTTGGTGAACCACGTGGAGATGGCGCGTGTCACCGGCGTCCCCCTCAGCTACCTGCTGGCCAGGGGACAACAGGTCAAGGTCGTGTCCCAGCTCCTGCGGCAGGTGGGGGACGCGGGGGGACACGGGGGGGTGGGGGGACATTGGGGGACATGGGGACATGGGGGGAGATGGGGGACATTGGGGGACATTGGGAGATGGGGGACACGGGGGGATGGGGGGACATTGGGAGGCATTGGGGGACATTGGGAGATGGGGGACACGAGAGGATGGGGGGACATTGGGAGACATTGGGGGACATTGGGAGATGGGGGACACGGGGGGATGGGGGGACATTGGGGGACACGGGGGGACACAGGGGACACAGGACAGCAGGTCAAGGCCATGTCCCAACTGTTGAGGCAGGTTAGGGGACGGGGGGGACATGGGGGTGACATGGGGGTCACCATGGGCGACACGGGGGACAGCAGGTCAAGGCCATGTCCCAGCTCCTGTGACAGGACAGGGGGGACATGGGGACACACGAGTATGGGGTCCCCAAGAGACAGGGATGGGGGTGATCCAGGGATGGGGGTGTGGGGGACACAGGGGTCCCCAGGGCAGGTGTCCCCACGGTGTCCCCGCGGTGTCCCCAGGCGGTGGCCGAGGAGCTGCTGCTGCCGGTGGTTCGGTCCGATGGTGGTGACGACTACGAGGGGGCGACGGTCATTGAGCCCCAAAAGGGGTGAGCGCAGACCCCCCGTCCCCAATGTCCCCAATGTCCCCACGACCCCCTGTCCCCTGTGTCCCCCCGTCCCTGTGCCCAGTGTCCCCAGGACCCCCCATCCCCAATACCCTGTGTCCCCCCATGTCCCCCTCATGTCCCCATGTCCCCCTTTACCCCGAATGTCCCCAATATCCCCCCGACCCCCATCCCCAATGTCCCCCATATCCCCCATGTCCCCAATGTCCACCCGTGTCCCTCTTGCCCTCTTTGCCCCCCATGTCCCTCTGTCCCCCATGTCCCCCCCTGCCCCCCCTTGCTGATGTCCCCCCTGCCCCCCATCGCTGATGTCCCCCCATCGCTGCCCCCCATCATCGCTGTCCCCTCAGGTACTACGACACTCCCATCGTGACGTTGGATTTCTCCTCTCTGTACCCGTCCATTATGATCGCCCACAACCTCTGCTACACCACCCTGCTGCCCCCGGGGGGGGCCCAGCGCCACGGGTGGGGACACGGGGAGGGGGCAGTTGGGGGGTGCTATGGGGCAGTTGGGGGACAGAGGGGCACAGGGATATGGGGAGGGGGCAGTTGGGGGGCTCAGGGGGATGGCAGTGGGGGGGATCTGTGGGTCAGCCTTGGGGCTCTATGGGTCAGCCATGGGTCGCTATGGGTCAGCCATGGGTCTCTGTGGGTCAGCCATGGGTCACTGTGGGTCTCCGTGGGTCAGCCATGGGTCTCTATGGGTCTCCATGGGTCGCTATGGGTCAGCCGTGGGTCTCTATGGGTCAGCCATGGGTCGCTGTGGGTCTCTGTGGGTCAGGCTGAGCGCTGAGGAGGTGACGCGGACGCCGACAGGAGAGCTGTTTGTGCGGGCGAGCGTGAGGCCGGGGCTGCTGCCGCGCGTCCTGCAGGGGCTGCTGGCGGCCAGGACCAGGTGTGGGGCACTTGGGGGGCACTTGGGGGGCGAGGAGGGACCTGGGAGACTTGGGGCACTTGGGGCACTTGAGGGCACAAGGCGTAGGTCACTGTGGGTCACTCTACTCACTTGTGGGTCACTCTGCTTCACTTGTGGGGCACTATGGGTCGCTTGTGGGTCTCTGTGGGTCACTTATGGGTCGCTATGGGGCAGGGTAAAGGCGAAGCTGGTGCAGGAGCAGGAATCATGGGGCTGTGGGTCACTTGTGGGCCGCTGTGGGGCAGGGTGAAGGCGGAGCTGGCACGAGAGCAGGACCCATGGGGCCGTGGGTCGCTGTAGCTCACTTGTGGGTCACTGTAGTTCAGTTGTGGGTCACCCTGGCTCCCTTGTGGGTCGCTGTGGGTCACTGGTGGGTCGCTGTGGGGCAGGGTGAAGGCAGAGCTGGCGCGGGAGCAGGACCCGCTGCGGCGCCGGGTGTTGGACGGGCGGCAGCAGGCGCTCAAAGTCAGCGCCAACTCCGTGTATGGCTTCACCGGGGCCCAGGCCGGGCGCCTGCCCTGCCTCCAGATCTCCCAGGTGAGACCCACGGCTGCCCCATAGCGCCCCACAGCGCCCCATAGCTGCCCTTATAGTGCTTATAGCTTCCCCATAGTGCTCATAGCTGCCCCATAGCACTCATAGCTTCCCCATAGCTGCCCCACAGCACCCATAGCTGTCCCACAGCACCTCATAGCTGCCCCATAGCACCCCACAGTGCCCATAGCTACCCCATAGTTCACCCATAGCGCCTCACAGCTGCCCCACAGCACACCATAGCTGCCCTATAACACCCCATGGCGCCCCATAGCTGCCCCACGGCACCCCTATAGCACCCCATAGTGCATGATAGTGCCCCATAGCTGCCCTATAGCACCTCATAGTGCCCCATAGCTGCCCCACAGCACCCCATAGCTACCCTATAGCACCCCATAGCTGCCTCATGGCACCCCTATAGCGCTCCATAGGGTACGATAGTGCCCCATAGCTGCCCTATAGCACCTCATAGCTGCCCCATGGCACCCCATAGCTGCCCTATAGCACCCCATAGCTGCCCCACATCTCTGATTTCTCCCCCCTTAGAGCGTCACCGGCTTTGGGCGACAAATGATCGAGCGGACGAAGCAGCTCGTGGAGACCAAGTTCTGCATCGCTGAGGGCTACACGGCCGACGCCAAGGTCGGGGGGACGGGGGGTTTGGGGGTCCCCAACGGGGTTTTGGGGGGACCCTGGGGGGCTTTGGGGATCCCCAAGGGGGTTTTGAGGTCCCGTGAAGGGGGTTGGGGGGGTCCCCAAGGGTGTTTTGGGGTCCCCTGGGGGGGTTTAGGGGGTCCCTGGGGGGGCGTTGGGTTCCTGGAGGCGATTCTGGGGGGGTTTGGGGTCTTTTTGGGGAGTGATTTAGGGGGTTTTGGGTTTTTTTGGGGGGTGGTTTGGGGTTTTGGGGCCCCCCGTTCTGATTTTTGGGGTTCCCCCACCCCCCCTCGTCCCCCCCAGGTGGTCTATGGGGACACGGACTCGGTGATGTGCGCCTTCGGGGTGGCGTCGGTGGCCGAGGCGATGGCTCTGGGGCGAGAAGCTGCCACGTGGGTCTCGCAGCACTTCCCGGACCCCATTCGCCTCGAGTTCGAGAAGGTGGGGACGCGCCCCGGGGGGTCCCCCTGGCCCCAAGGGGGTCCCCATGGCCCTAAAGGAGGTCTCCCTGACCCCAAGGGGTCCCCAAGGGGTCCCCATGGCCCTAAAGGGGGTCCCCCAGGGGGTCCCCATGTCCCCAAGGGGGCACAAAGGGGATCCCCATGTCCCTAAAGGGGTTCCCCATATCCCTGAGGGGGTCTCCGTGGCCCTAAAGGGGGTCCCGGTGTCCCCAAGGGGTCACCAAGGGGGTCCCCATGTACCTAAAGGGGGTCCCCTGGGGGTCCCTGTGTCACCAAGGGGGTCCCTATGTCCCTAAGGGGGGTCCCCATGTCACCAAGGGGCTCCTTGTGTCCCCGAGAGGGTCTCGGGGGGTGTCCCCATGTCCCCAGGGGGTGTCCCCATGTCCCCAAGGGTTTCCCGGGGTGACCCCATGTCCCCAAGGGGTGTCCCTATGTCCCCAAGGGTTTCCCAGGGTGACCCCATGTCCCCAAGGGGTGTCCCCCTGTCCCTAGGGGGTCCTCGGAGGTGTCCCCATGTCCCTGAGGGGTCCCCAGGGGTGTCCTCATGTCACGGGGGTGTCCCCATGTCCCTGGGGGGTCCCCGGGGTGTGTCCCCGTGTCTCGGGGGTCCCCGACGCCCGTGTCCCCCCAGGTGTACCGGCCGTACCTGCTGATCAGTAAGAAGCGCTACGCGGGGCTGAGCTTCGCCTCCAGCGCCGACGCTCACGACAAACTCGACTGCAAAGGCCTCGAGGCCGTACGGCGCGACAACTGCCCGCTGGCCGCCAACCTGGTCACCGCCTGCCTGCGCCGCGTCCTGCTGCACCGGTACGGGACTGGGGGCACTGGGAGCACTGGGAGCACTGGGGGGACATGGGGACAACTGCCTGTGCCGCGTCCTGCTGCACTGGTACGGGACTGGGGGCACTGGGAGCACTGGGAGCACTGGGGGGACATGGGGACAACTGCCTGCGCCGCGTCCTGCTGCACTGGTACGGGACTGGGGGCACTGGGAGCACTGGGAGCACTGGGGGGACATGGGGACAACTGCCTGCGCCGCGTCCTGCTGCACCGGTACGGGACTGGGGGGACTGGGAGGTACTGGGAGCACCGGGGGACATAGGGATAACCCCCCGAACCCCCTTTTTGCCCCTTTGGGGCAGTTTTGGGGTCCCCAAACCCCCTTTTTGCCCCTTTGGGTCAGTTTTGGGGTCCCCAAACCCCCCTGAATGCCCTTTTTTTTCCCTTTGGGTCAGTTTTGGGGTCCCCAAACCCCCTTTTTTGCCCCTTTGGGTCAGTTTTGGGGTCCCTGAACCCCCCTGAATGCCCTTTTTTTTCCCTTTGGGTCAGTTTTGGGGTCCCCAAACCCCCTTTTTTGCCCCTTTGGGTCAGTTTTGGGGTCCCTGAACCCCCTTTTTGCCCCCAATAACCCCCTGGTGGCTATGACCCCCACACTGGAGATGATGTTGGCGCTGGGATCCCAACTCCTGGTCCCGGAGGGAGGTTTTTTGGGGTCCCCCAGCCCCGCTGTGGGTCAGTTTTGGGGTCCCCCACCCCCCTGAACCCCCTTTTTTGCCCGCAGGGACCCGATGGGGGCGGTGGCGCACGCGCAGGAGGTGATCTCGGACCTTCTCTGCAACCGCATCGACATCTCTCAGCTGGTGATCACCAAAGAGCTGACGCGCGCGGCCGCGGCCTACGCCGCCCCCCAGGCCCACGTGCACCTGGCCCAGAGGTGGGACCCCGAAAACGGCACCCCGAAAACGGGCACCCCAAAAATGGGGAGCCCGAAATGGGAACCTGAAATGGGAGCCTGAAATGGGACCCCAAAAACAGGCACCCCAAAATGGGAGCCTGAAATGGGACACCCAAAATGGGTCCCTGACCCCCCAAAAATGGGTGCTGAGGTCCCTGAACCCCCAGAAAAGGGGGTGCTGATGCCCTGCCCCCCCCAGGATGCGGCAGCGGGACCCCGGCAGCGCCCCCTCCCTCGGCGACCGCGTCCCCTACGTCATCGTCTGCGGCGCCCGCGGGGCTGCGGCGTACACCAGGGCCGAGGTGGGGCGGCTATGGGGCACAGTGGGGGGGTAATGGGATATGGGGGGGCTATGGGGCAAAGGGAGCTATGGGAGTATGGGGGCTATGGGGCAATGGGGGCTATGGGGCACAGTGGGGGCTGTGGGGCACAGTGGGGGCTGTGGGCACAATGGGGGCAGTGGGGGATATGGGGCACAGTGGGGGCTATGGGGCAATGGCGGCAATGGGGGCTGTCGGGTGCAATGTGGGGGGGTCTGCTGTTGCCAGGCAGATTTGGGGGTGCTGAGGGGGGTCTGTGGGGGATCTGGTGAGGTTTTGGGGTGCTGTGGGGAGGTTTTGGGGGGCTCTGGTGGGGGTTGGGGTGCTGTGGGGAGGTTTTGGGGGGCTCTGGGGTGCTGTGGGGAGGTTTTGGGGTCCCCCTGACCCCCCCCGGCCCCCCAGGACCCGATCTTCGCGCTGGAGCACAATCTGCCCATCGACACCAACTATTATCTGGAGCAGCAGCTCGCGAAACCGCTGCTGCGCATCTTCGAGCCCATCCTGGGCGAGGGACGGGCCGAGAGCGTCCTCCTGCGTCAGTGGCCCCCGAAAGCGGGGGGGTCTGCACCCCAAAAAACACCCCCTGCCCCCCAAAAACCCACCCCCCCCCAAAAAAACCCACCTGGAGCTCCCCCAGTCCCGGTTTAGGGACGGGAGGACCAGGCTGAGCTCCCTCCTGCCTGAATCCTCCCCCTAAACAATCCTGGGGGATCCCAAAACACACTCTTTGCACCCCAGAATCTCCCCCCTGCACCCCGAAACCTGCCCAGGGACCCCAAAACCCACCCAGAGACCCCAAAACCCACCCTCAGCACCCCAAAACCCACCCTGAGCTCCCCCAGTCTTGGCTTTGGGACGGGAGAACCAGGCTGAGCTCCTTCCTGACCCCTAAATCGCCCCAGGACACCCCTAAATCCCCCCTAAATCCCCTCAGCCCCCCCCCCAGATCCCCTCAGGACCCCCCTAAATCACTTAAATCCCCCCAAATCCCTTCTGGTCCCCTAAAATCTAATGATTCCCCCACCCCAAATCCTTTAGGGGGGTCCTGAGGGGATTTGGGGGGGATTAAGGGATTTTGGGGGGGGGGGGATCAGGGGACTTGAGGGGGGAAATAGGGATTTGGGGGGGGGTATGGGATTTAGGGGGGATTTTTGGGAGGATTTAAGGGATTGGGGGGGAGATTAGTTGATTTTAGGGGGGTTTAAGGGATTTGGGGGGGATTTGGGGTGGAAGGAGCGGATTTTGGGGGTCCTGAGGGGATGCGGGGGGGGGGGGAATAGTGGATTTTAGTGGGATTTGGGGGGTCCTGAGTGGATTTAGGGGGGAATTAATGGATTTGGGGGGGGATTATGGGATTTAGGAGAGAATTTAGGGAATTTGGGAGGGATTTAGGGGGATTCTGAGGGGATTTGGGGGGGCAGTTGGGGGATTTGGGGGGGTCCTGAAGGGATTGGGGGGCAATTAGTGGATTTGGAGGGGGAATTAAGGGATTTAGGGGTGTCCTGAAGGAGTTTGTGGGGGGAAGTAGGGGATTTGGGGGGTCCTAAGGCATTGAGGGGGTGATTTAGAGGGTGATTTAGTGGATTTGGTGGCGATTTAGGGGATTTAGAGGGTGATTTAGGGCATTTGGGGGGTGCTGAGGGGATTTAGGGGGGATTAGGGGATTTCGGGGTCCCCCCTGACCCTCCCCGTCGCTTCTGGCCCTCGCAGGGGGGGAGCACACGCGCTGCAAGACGGTGCTGACGGCCAAAGTCGGGGGGCTCATGGCTTTCGCCACCAAGCGCAGCAGCTGTGTGGGGTGCAGAGCCGTCCTGCCCCACCACGGTGAGACGGGGGAACCCCCAAAACCCAGAGAACCCCCCATTTCTCACCAAACCCCCATTTCTCACCAAACCCCCCCCATTTCCTCAGGTGCCGTCTGCGATTTCTGCCGTCAGCGCCAGTCTGAGCTCTACCAGAAGGAGGTGGGGGTGGACCCCAGTTTTGGGGCGCTCAGACAGATGGAACCCCTTTTTTTGGGGGGGGTGGGTGGGTGCCTGGGTTCAGTGGGTCTCTGTGGGTCGCTATGGGTCACTGTGGATCCCTATGGGTCTCAATGGGTCGCTGTGTGTCTCTATGGGTCTTTATGGGTCCTGCTATGGGTCTGTATGGGTCGCTATGGGTCTCTGTGGGTCCCTACGGGTCTTTCTATGGGTCTCTATGGGTCGCTATGTGTCTCTATGGTCCTTATGGGTCCTGCTATGGGTCGCTGTGGGTCTTTTTGGGTTGTTGTGGGGCAGCCGTGGATCTCTGTGGGTCACCGTGGGTCACTGTGGGTCGCTCTGGCAGGTGTGGGCACTGGCGGGACTGGAGCGACGCTTCTCGCGGCTCTGGAGCGAATGTCAGCGCTGTCAGGGCTCCCTGCACGAGGACGTGCTGTGCACCAGGTACCTCCCAGCGCCGCTCTGGCCCCCAATGGCCCCTCTATGGTCCCTCAGTGGGTCCCCAATGGCCGCTCTGGCCACCATAGTGGCCCCTCTATGGTCCCTCAATGGCGCCTCCAATGGCCGCTCTGGCCCGCAGTGGTTCCTCTATGGTCTCTCATTAGCCCCCTCCAATGGCCGCTCTGGCCCCCCCAATGGCCCCTCTATGGCCCCTTTGGCCCTCCATGTCCCCAGATGTCCCCATGGCCCCATCTCTCCAGTTCCCCCCATCCACGTTCCTGTGTCCCCCATGTTCCCTGATGTCCTCTCCTCTCCCCTCCCTGTCCCCATGTCCCCTGATGTCTGCAATGTCCCCTCCATTGTCCCCTGATGTCCCCGTGTCCCCCTCAGCCGCGACTGCCCCATCTTCTACCTCCGCCGGAAGGTGCAGAAGGACCTGGACGCGCAGGTGCAGCTCCTGGACCGCTTCGGCCCCCCCACCTGGTGAGGGGGGGCAACATCTGGGGGGGACCCCGACATCTGGGGGGGACCCCAATGTCTGGGGACTCAACATCTGGGGGGGGTGGGGGGGCAACGTCGGAGGGAGGCCCAACATCTGGGGGAGCCCCCGCCCGAATCGAGGCCAGTTTGGGGTTTTCTACGGCAAATAAAAATCTTCATTTTTAGTGACCCACGTGTGGGGCTGAACTGAACTGGGGCTGAACTGAACTGGGAGCTCTATGGGGCCGAACTGGGAGCTCTGTGGGGCCTGAACTGGGAGCTCTATAGGGCCAAACTGGGAGCTCTATGGGGGCAAACTGGTGCCTCTGCGGGACCTGAACTGGCGCCACGCGCTCCGCGCGCGCCATAAAAGGAAAGTGGGCGTGGCCAGCGGCGCGTGGCGGCCAATGGGAGGGGGCGGAGCGGGGAGAGAGAGAGAGAGAGGTGCGCGCTCCGCCCGCGCCGTATTAGGAAAAAAGTGGGCGTGGCCAGAGAGGAGCGGCGGCCAATGAGCGGCGACGGCGGCGCGCGGCGGCCAATGGGAGCGGCTCCCGGCGCGAGGGGGGGAGGGGAGCGGCGCGCGCTCCGCCCACTCTATAAAAGGGAGGGGGCGGTGGCGCGGGGGCCGCTCCTCGCGCGCTCAAGATGGCGGAGGCGGCGAACTGCATCATGGAGGTGGGGGGGGGCGTGGATGGGGCTGGGGGCGATTAATGGGGGTGTGGGGGGCCGTGAGTGGGGCTGGAGGGGGGCTGAGGGGCCATTAACGGGGTTGGGAGGGGGCTGGGGATCAATTAATGGGTTTGGGGGGGCGATTAATGGGGTTGGTGAGCGATTAATGGGTCTGGGGGCAATTAATGAGGCTGAGGGGGGGTCTGGGGGCAATTAATGGGGCTGAGGGGGGTGTTGGGGGGCGATTAATGGGTCTTGAGGGGCGACTGGGATTAATTAATGGGGCTGGGGGGCCCTGGGGGGCGATTAATAAGAGTTGGGGGCGATTGATGGGTCTGGAGGGACCTGGGGGGCAATTAATGTGGTTGGGGGGGGCTGAGGGGCAATTAATGGGGTGTGTGAGGAGTCTTGGAGATCATTAAATGGGAGGGAGGGGTGGAGGGGCAGTTAATGGGTCGGGGGGGGCTCCGGGGGGGGGTCTGAGAGGTCGTTTAATAGGGTTTAGGGGGGTCTGGGGGCAATTAATAGGGCGGGGGGGGAATTAATGGAGGTGATGGGGGTCATAGAGGTCGTTTAATGGGGCGGGGGGGTCAATTGATGGGGCTGGGGGTCAATTGATGGGGCTGGGGGGCAGTTACTGGGGCTGGGGGGGCAATTGATGGGGCTGGGGGGCAATTAATGGGGCGGGGGGGGCAGTTAATGTGGCGGGGGGGCAATTAATGGGGCGGGGGGAGGCCTGGAGATCATTGAGTGGGTCTGGGGGGGGGCAGATAATGGGGGGGGGCGACTTAGGGGGCTGCAGTGGTGCGGGGGGGGCACTTAGAGGCCATGGGGGGGCTTTTAGGGGGATCGGGGGGCTCTTAGGGGGCAGAAGAGGGTGATAATGATGGGGGGGGTCATGGGGGGGTCCAGCCGCCCCCCCCAGATGGTGGCTCCGCCCCCACCACGTGGTGGGAACAATGGGGGGGGCAGGAACTGCTGCCCCCCAAGCGACCCCCCCGTGAGGTGTCCCCCCTCCCCCCCATGGGGGTCCTCAGCCCTCTCAGCCCCCAAAGTGGGGGTCCTGAACCCCCCCAAATCACGCTTCCCCCCCACAGGAGGGTCCTGGGCCCGCTCTGCCCCCCAAGTGGGGGTCCTGAGCTCCCCCCGAACCCTCTCTGCCCCCCAAATGGGGGTCCTGAATCCCCCCTAAACCTTCTCTGCCCTCCAAGTGTGGGTCCTGACCCCCCCCCCCCAAACCCCCTCTGCCCCCAGATCAGGTCCTGAGACCCCCAAACTCCCTCTGCCCCACAAATAGGGGTCCTGAGCCCCCCCTCAAAACCCCTCACCTCCCCACATGGGGGTCCTGGGCCTCCTCTGCCCCACAACTGGGGGTCCTGAGCACCACCAAACACCCTCTAAGCCCCCCCAGACATTCTCTGCCCCCCAAATAGGGGTCCTGAGCCCCCCCAAGTCCCCCTGCTTCCCCACAGGGGCGTCCTGGGCCCCCTCTGCCCCCCAAATGGGGGTTCTGAGCCCCCCTAGACACCCTCTGCCCTCCCAAAGGGGGTTCTGAGCCCCCCTAGACACCCTCTGCCCCCCAAATGGGGGTCCTGAGCCCCCCCAGACACTCTCTTCTCCCCAAATGGGGGTCCTGAGCCCCCCCCAGACACTCTCTGCCCCCCAAATGGGGTTCTGAGCCCCCCCAAGCCCCCTCTGCCCCCCAACTGGGGGTCCTGCCCCCCTCATCTCCCCGCCAGCCCCCGTTTTTGGGGTCCCCCGGCCCCCCCCGGGGCTGACGTCTCTCCCTTCCTCTCTCGTAGACGTTTGTTGCCACCCTGGCAAACGGGATGAGCCTCCAGACACCGCGAGATGATGTAAATATCCTTAACCCCCCAAAAGCCAGACCCAGGGACCCCAAAACCGGCCTCAGGGCCCCCCAAAACGCCCAGGACCCCAAAAACCAGCCTTGAGGGCCCCAAAAAACAGCCTCAGGGGCTCAAAAAACACCCAGGACCCCAAAAACAGGCCCAGGGACCCCTAAAACCAGCGTCAGGGAGTCAAAAAACACACAGGATCCCAAAAACCAGCCTTGGGGACCCCAAAAATGAGCCTCAGGGACCCCCAAAGCCAGGCTCAGGGGCTCAACAAACTCCCAGGAACCCAAAAAACAGCCTGAAGGGCTCAAAAAACACCCAGGACCCCCAAAACCAGCCTCAGGAACCCCCCAAAACAGGACCAGGGACCCCCAAAAACAGCTTCAGGGGCTCAAAAAACAGCCAGGACCCCCAAAAATGGGCTCAGGGACCCCAAAAAAACAGCCCCAGGGACCATAAAAAACATCCAAGGACCCCAAAAACACTCCCCAAAACCACCCCGACACCACCCAGGACTCCCCAAAACACCCACAGCACCCGGGACCCCCAAAACAGCACTAGGGAACCCCCAAACCACCTCCAGGACCCCCAAAAGTGCCCAGAAATACCTACAGCCCCCCAAATACCCCCAGGACCCCCGTAAGCACCCCCAAACCCCTCAGGACCCCAAAACCACCCCAGCTCCCCAAAACCAGCTCTAGGGATCCCCAAAAATACCCCAAGACCCCAAAAGCACCCCCAAACCCCTCAAAACCCCCCAAAACACCCCCAGTGCCCCAAATCCCACCCCCAGGACCCACAACTCCTCCCCTGATCCCTGTGTCTGGCAAAGCTGTTGGTTTTGGGGGGCCCCCAGGGGTGTTTTGGGGGGGCGGTCTGATAGGGGTCCCCCTCTTTTCTTGCCCCCCCAGGTTTCGTGCCCCCCCGGAGAGAGCAGCGCGAAGCCCTCGGCCGAGGAGATGACGTCTAAGGATTATTACTTCGATTCCTACGCCCACTTTGGCATCCATGAGGTATCGAGGACACCCCCTTGCACCCCAAAACCCACCCAGGACCCCCCATAACCAAGGGGGCACCGGGAGGGAGGGTTTGGGGGGGCTTTTTGCCTCCCTTTGTGCTCACAGGAGCGGATTTGGGGTCATTACCCACCATTTTGTTAAGGTTTTGGGGGTTCATGGGGTTTTAGGGACCTCCCTGCACCCCAAAACCGATCATGGGGCACCGGGAGGGAGGGTTTGGGGGGACCTTTTTGCCCCCTGTTGGGGGACCAGGGGTGTTTTCTGCGTGATTTTGGGGTGTTTATGGGGGTCCGGGGATGCAGTTGGTTTGGTTTTTGAGGTCCAGGGTAGGTTTTGGGATGGTTTTTGAGGTCCGGGGTGGGTTTTTTGGGTGATTCTGGGGTGGTTTTGGGGGTCCAGCCCCCCCAGACCCCCCTTTTTTGCCCCGCCAGGAGATGCTGAAGGACGAGGTGCGCACACTCACCTACCGCAACTCCATGTTCCACAACCGCCATCTCTTCAAGGACAAAGTGGTGCTCGACGTGGGCAGCGGCACCGGCATCCTCTGCATGTTCGCCGCCAAGGCCGGCGCCCGGCGCGTCATCGGGGTGAGCGGGGGGCTTAGGTGGGGTTCGGGGGGGCTTAGGTGGGGTTCGAGGCCTCTTAGGTGGGGTTCGGGGGGGCTTAGGTGGGGTTCGGGGGCTCTTATGTGGCGTTGGAGGGTCTTAGGAGGGGCTTGGGGGTTTCTCAGGTGGGGTTTGGGGGGTCTCTGACAGGGTTTGGAGGGTCTCAGGCGGGGTCTGGGGTGTCTTAGGAGGGTTTGGGGGGCTTAGGCTGAGTTTGGGGGCTCTCAGGCAGGGTTCGGGGGGGTCTTAGGTGGTGTTCAAGGGGTCATAGGCGGGGTTCGGGAGGTCTCAGGCGGGTTTTGGGGAGTCTTAGGAGAGGGATGGGGGTTCTTAGGCAGGGTTTGGGGGGTCTTAGGAGGGGTTTGGGGAGTCCTGGGGGGAGGTTGGGGGTTCTTAGGGTTTGGGGGCTCTTAGGTGAGGTTTGGAAGGTCTTAGTCGGGATTTGGGGGCTCTTAGGTGGGGCTTAAGAGGCCCCGAGTGGGGTTTTGGGGGGTCTCAGGTGGGGTTTAAGGGGTCCCTGGGAGGTTTGGGGGGTTTAGGGGGGGTTTAGGTCAGGTTTTGGGGTCCCCTCTGACCCCCCCATTCCCCCCCAGATCGAGTGCTCCAGTATCTCCGATTACGCCGTCAAGATCGTCAAAGCCAACAAACTGGATCACGGTGAGGGGGGTGCCCCATGGCTGCCCCACGGCTGCCCCACGGCTGCCCCTTCTGCCCCCAACCCACCCCCTTCTGCCCTCCAAGTGCCCCCTTCTGCCCCCCAAGTGCCCCCCAGCGACCCCACAACCCCTCTTCTGCCCCCAATTGCCCCCTTCTGCCCTCCAAGCTATCCCACAGCCCCGCTTCTCCCCCCCGAGTGCCCCTTCCTGCCCCCCGAGTGCCCCTTTCTGCCCCCCAAGTGCCCCCCAAGAGCCCCCTTGTGCCCCCCGAGTGCCCCTTTCTGCCCCCTAAGTGCCCCCAAGTGCCCCTTTCTGCCCCCCGAGTGCCCCTTTCTGCCCCCCGAGTGCCCCTTTCTCCCCCCTGAGTGCCCTCAAGTGCCCCCCGAGTGCCCCTTCCTGCCCCCCAAGTGCCCCCTTGTGCCCCCCGAGTGCCCCTTCCTGCCCCCCAAGTGCCCCTTTCTGCCCCCCGAGTGCCCCTTTCTGCCCCCAAGTGCCCCCTTGTGCCCCCCGAGTGCCCCCTTGTGCCCCCCAAGTGCCCCTTTCTGCCCCCCGAGTGCCCCCTTGTGCCCCCCGAGTGCCCCTTCCTGCCCCCCAACGGGCCGCGGCCCCCGCAGTGGTTTCCATCATCAAGGGGAAGGTGGAGGAGGTGGAGCTGCCGGTGGAGAAGGTCGACATCATCATCAGCGAGTGGATGGGTTACTGCCTCTTCTACGAGTCTATGCTCAACACCGTCATCTACGCCCGCGACAAATGGCTGGTGGGACCCCAAAACCGAGACACCCCAAAAAACCCCGGGACCCCCCGTTTCCCCTCCCCAAGACCCCCAACTCGCCCTCCGTGGCGCCCAAACCTCCTCCGTTTTCCCTTGTTCTTCATCCGCCCCACATTTCACACCCACCCAAAGGATTTGGGGGGTCCTGGAGACCCCCAAGATTCCCCTTGGGACCTCCCCAAGCTCCTGGGACCCCCGAGACCCCCAAAATTCCCCATTCCCCCCCCTCCAAGGCCCCCAACTCGCCCTCCATGGCACCCAACCCCCCCTGTTCCCCTCATTCTTCTCCACACCCCCTCATTTCACACCCACCCAAGGATTTGGGGGGTGACAGAGACCCCCCCCTTCCCCTCCATCCCGATTTTGGGGTCCCCCAACCCCCCAGCTCGAATTTGTGGCCCCCCAAATCCCCTCTTTGCCCCCTTCAGCCCCCAAACCCCTTCCTTTGAGCCCAATTTTGAGCCCCCGTAGTCCGGTTTTTGCTCCCCTCAATCCAATTTTGATCCCCCCCAATTTTGGGGTACCCCACCCCAATTTTAGGGCCATTTGACCCCCCCAAGCCCCCTCTGACCCCTCCCAGCTAAATTTGGGGCCCCCAAACCCCTTCCCTTCAGCCCAATTTTCACCCCCGGCCCATTTTTTACCCCCCAACCCCCAATTTTGACCCCCCCAACTCGATTTTGGGGGCCCACACCCCAATTTTGGGGACCCCTGACCCCCCCAAACCTCTTTTTCCCCCCTCAGACGCCCGACGGCCTCATCTTCCCCGACCGTGCCACGCTCTACGTGACGGCCATCGAGGACCGCCAGTACAAGGACTACAAAATCCACTGTGAGAGCCCATTTTGGGGCAAAAACCCACCTTTTCGGGACTCAAAGCCGGGGGGGGTCCCCTAAATCTCTTTTTTTGACCCCCCTTTTCTCCACAAACCAGGGTGGGAGAACGTGTACGGCTTCGACATGTCCTGCATCAAGGACGTGGCCATCAAGGAGCCCCTGGTTGACGTCGTCGACCCCAAGCAGCTCGTTACCAACGCCTGCTTAATTAAGGTGGGGGGCGGGGGGTTAGAGGCACACACACACCCCCGGGGGCTGATTTTGGGGGGGCAGAGGGATAACGGGGGGCTCTTATGGCCCCAGAGTTGGGGGGTTCGGGGCACTGAGAAGGATTTTATGGGTTTTGGGGTGTCCTGAGGAGGTTTTTGGGTGCCCTGAGAAGGATTTTGTGGACTTTGGGGTGTCCTGAGGAGGATTTTGTGGGTTTTGGGGTACCCAGAGGAGGTTTTTGGGTGTCCTGAGAAGGACTTTGTGGGTTTTGGGGTGTCCTGAGGAGGATTTTGTGGGTTTTTGAGTGTCCTGAGGAGGTTTTTCTGGGGTTTGGGGTGCCCAGAGGAGGTTTTGGGTGCCCTGAGGAGGTTTTTTTGTGCCTTGAGGAGGATCTTGTGGGTTTTGGGGTACCCTGAGGAGAGTTTGGGTGCCTTAAGGAGGATTTTGTGGGGGTTTGGGTGTCCTGAGGAGAATTTTATGGGTTTTAGGGTGTCTGGAGGAGGTTTTGGGCACCTTGAGGAGGATCTTGTGTGGTTTTGGGTGCCCTGAGGAGGATTTTGTGGGTTTTGGGTGCCCTGAGGAGGTTTTTGCAGGTTTTTGGGTGCCTTGAGGAGGGTCTTGTGGGTTTTGGGGTGCCCTGAGGAGGTTTTTCGGTGCCCTGATGAGGATTTTGTGGGTTTTGGGGTGTCTTGGAGGAGGTGTTGGGTGCCTGAAGGAGGTTTTTGTGGGTTTTGGGGTATTCTGAGGAAGTGTTTTTGGGTTTTAGGGTGTCCTGAGGAGGTTTCTGTGGGTTTTGGGGTGTCCTGAAGAGGTTTTTGTGGGTTTTGGGGTGCCCTGAGGAGGGTTTTGGGTGTCCTGAGAAGGTTTTTGGGTGTTCTGAGGAGGTTTTCATGGGTTTTGGGGTGCCCAGAGAAGGGTTTTGGGTGCCCTGATGAGGTTTTTGTGGGTTTTTGGGCGTCCTGAGGAGGATTTTGTGTTTTTCGGGGTGCCCTGAGGAGGTTTTTGGGTGCCCCGCATTGTTTTTGGGGTGCTCTGACGCTCTCCCCGCAGGAGGTGGACATCTACACGGTGAAGGTGGAGGAGCTGACGTTCACGGCGCCGTTCTGCCTTCAGGTGAAGCGCAACGACTACGTCCACGCGCTCGTCGCCTACTTCAACATCGAGTTCACGCGGTGCCACAAGCGCACGGGATTCTCCACCAGTGAGGGCGGGGCCTCGAAGGGGCGGGGCCAGGGGCTGAGGGGCGGGGCCAGGGCCGGGGGGGCAGTCTCCCCTGGGAATGGGGCTACGGGTAAAGGGGCGTGGCTAGAGCCTCGCGGGGGCGGGGACTCGAAGCTGATCAGAGCCAATGGGATGGGGCATAGCCAAAGGAGGTGTGGCCATGGGCAGAGAGGCGGGGCCAAAGCTTCGAGGGGGCGGGGCCAAGGGCACGAGGTCATTTGTCGCTAAGAGGGATTCCCTGGGGGGCCCCTATGGGTCCTTTTGGGGGATCCCCAAATGTCCCTTTGGGGTCTCCCCACATCTCTGGGGTCCCTGTGGGTCCCTTTGTGGGGTCCTCAAACCCTGGAAGTCCCCAAACATCCCTTTGGGGCGTTCCTATGGGTCCCTTTGGAGGGGTCCCCAAACCTCTGGGGATGTCCCCAAACCCTGAAGGTCCCCAAACATCCCTTTGGGGGATCCCTGTGAGAGGTCCTCCGACATCTCGGTGTCCCCAAACCCTGGAGATCTGCGAACGTCCCTTTTGGGTGGTCCCTCTGGGTCCCTTTGGGGGGGTCCCCAAACCCTGGGGAGGGTCCCCCGGGCCAGTGCCCCCCCTGACGCCCCCCGGCCGCCCGCAGGCCCCGAGTCGCCGTACACGCACTGGAAGCAGACGGTGTTCTACATGGAGGATTATCTGACGGTCAAGAGCGGCGAAGAGATCTTCGGCACTATCACCATGAAACCCAACGCCAAGAACAACGTGAGCTGTGGGGGACGTTTGGGGGACCTCGGGGACACCGGAGGGTCTGGGGGACACCATGTGGAGTTCTGGTGGTCTCCAAGTTCTGGTAGTCTTCATCATCATCATGAGCCCAACACACCAGACCAATGTGACTTTGAGGATCTTGGGGACATCTGGGGACCTTGGGGACACCGGGAGGACCTTGAGGACGTCTGGAGATCTTGGGGACACGTGGAGATGGGGGAGGACTTCCAAGTTCTGGTGGTCTTCACCATCACCGTGAGCCCAACATCAAGAACATGAGCTTGGGGTGGACACCGGGAGGACTTTGGGGACACCGGGAGGATCTTTGGGGACACCGGGAGGACTTTGGGGACACCCCCAATCCCTGCTGGTTTCCACCATCACCACGAGTGCAGACGATGTGGCTTTGGGTGTTGGGGGGGAGGAGGTTTGGGGACATTTGGGGACACGGGCAGGACTGGAGGCGGGGGGGGGGGATGCTCAGGACCCCCCCAGTGTTTCGGGGACCCCTTTGACCCTCCATTTTTCTTCTCGTTCCCCTCCAGCGCGACCTCGACTTCACCATCGACCTCGACTTCAAGGGGCAGCTCTGTGAGCTCTCGTGCTCCACCGACTATCGCATGCGCTAAGGGGGCCCCAAACCCCCCCGGGAACCCCAAAACCCCCCTGGGATCCCCAGGAGCCCCTAAATTCCCCCTGGGACTCCCAATCCCCTCCCCAGGACCTCTTGAGGACCCCAAAACACCCCTCTGGGGATCCCTCAGACCCCCCCGGGAACCCCAACCTTCCCCCCAGGGCCCCCCCAGGACCTCCTGATACCCCCAAAACCCCTCCAAGGACCCTCCGGGACCCCCAACCCCCCCCCAGGACCCTCTCAGACTCCAAAACACCCCAGAACACCCCCCGCAAGACCCCCAAACCCGTCTATGTCACAGGGGGGGGGTCCCCAAATTCCATCTCCCCTTTTATGTTGGAGGGGTCCCCAAATCCTGTGTGTTCCCCCCCTTTATCACAAGGGGGGGGTCCCAAAATCCCCCTCCCTTTGTCATGGGGGTCCCCAAATCCTGTCTCCCTCCCTCCCCCGTCATGGGAGGTCCTCAACCCCCCCATCCCTTGGGGTCTTCCCCTCATTAAGGGGTCTCTCGGGGGGTTCCCCCCAATTGTCAGCCCCCCTCCCCCTTTCCGGGGGTCCCTGTGGTTTTAGGGGGTCCCCAATGTCCCCTGCTCCCCCCTTGGGGGTCCCATACCCCCCCCAGGAAGGTTTTTGGGGGGCAGAGGGGGTCCCGTCCCCCCCCAGGAAGGTTTTTAGGGGGCAGAGGGGGTCCCGTCCCCCCCCAGGGTGGTTTTTGGGGGGCAGAGGGGGTCCCGTCCCCCCCCCCCCTCCTTTCGTAACTTATGTTTTTATACGGGGCGAGGAATAAAAACAGCAGAAACGGGGCCACGATGTCGTGGGGGGGCAGAGACCCATAGCGACCCATAGAGACCCCACAGTGACCCATAGACGACCTACAGAGACCCATAGATACCCCATAGGCACCCATGGAGACCCATAGATACCCCACAGTGACCCATAGACGACCCATAGACACCCCATATAGACCCCACAGATATGACACAGTGACCCATAGACGACCTACAGAGACCCATAGAGACCCCACAGTGACCCATAGCGACCCATACATACCCCATAGGGACCTATAGAGACCCCACACTGACCCACTGACACCCCATAGGGACCCCCATTCCCCATAGAGATCCACAGAGACTCGCGCCGCCCCATAGGGACCCACAGAAACCCCTGGAGGACCCATAAAGACCCATAGATCCCATTCGGTGACCCATACACACCCCATAGAGACCCCATAGGGCTCTACAGTGATCCATACACACAGGAGAGACCCATAACGACCTACAGAACCCATAGATAGACCACAGAGCCCCATAGAGGCCTCTGGTGACCCGTAGAGCCCCATAGAAGGGCTTTGGGGGCAGCGCCTCCCCGACCTTTAGGACCCAGCGGAGCCGCGTGGGAGCGCGCGGTGGAATGAATGGGGAGGGGGGCGGGAAGTGAAGCGGAGGCCGGAAGTGTGGCATGGAGCTACCGGAAGTGAGTGCAGTGGCGGGCGGAAGTGTGGCAGTCCTAGACCGGAAGTACTGTCTTGAAAGCGACAGACCGGAAGTGCGGCAGCAACCAAGAGGCGGAGCAGCGGCCAAAGACCGGAAGTGTGGCATGAAAAGACCGGAAGTGCCGGTGCCTCACGCGGCGATGGCGGCGCGGGGCTCGGCGCGGCGGCTGCGGCCCCGAGGGCGGCGGCGGCGGCGGGAAGGGGGACCGCGGGGAGGAGCGGGGGAAGAGGAGGAGGAGGACGGAGCGGGAGAGGGGCCGCAGGTTTACGTGCCGGGTTTGGCGCCGCCGCTGGAGCCGGACGAGGAGCTGGTGATGGACGAGAGCGCCTACGTCCTCTATCACCGCGCGGGAACCGGTGACCAGCGGGGGCGCCCCTCCCCCCCTTTCTGCCCCCCTCCTGAAGCCGCTCCCCACTCGCCCCTCCCCCGCCCTCCGCCTCTCCACCCCCTCTAACCCGCCCCTCCCCCTCTCTTGCCCCCCATTCTGCCCCTCCCCCACTGCCCCACCCCTATGACCCCTCCCCCTCTGCCCCTCCCCCCGTTTGCCCCCCCATCCCGACCCCTCCCCCTTCTCTGCCCCCCCCGACCCCCCTCTGATCCCTCCCCCTCTGACCTCTCCCCCTTCTCTGACCCCTCCCCTCCCCCCAGGTGCCCCCTGTCTGACCTTTGACCTCATCCCGGACGCTCTGGGGGAGGGGCGGGAGGTGCCCCCCCTCTCGCTCTTCCTCTGCGCCGGCACTCAGGGACCCACGGCGGCCGCCAACAGGTGGGGCTGCCCCAAACCGACCCATAGCGACCCCACAGTGACCCCCCTGCCCCATAGAGACCCCCACGGTGACCCATAGATACCCCATAGAGCCCCATAGGTACCTCCTCGTCTCCCATAGAGACTCCCCCTGACCCATAGTGACCCATAGAGCCCCACAGGGACCTCCTGTCCCCCATAGAGACCCATAGATACCCCACACCAACCCATAGAGACCCCACAGAGACACACAGAGACCCATAGAGACCCCACAGCGACCTATAGAGCCCATAGGGACCTCCTGTCCCCTACAGAGACCCCTTAGCGACCCATAGATCCCCTGTAGTGACCCATAAATACACCACAGAGACTTATAGAGATCCATAAATACTCTATAGGGACCCCCCCACCCCCCCCAGAGACTCATAGAGATCTATAGTGACCCCATAGCGACCCACAGATACCCCACAGGGACCTCCCGTTCCTCACCAGAGACTCATAGAGACCCATAGATCCCCGTAGCGACCCACAGGTCCCCTGTAGTGACCCATAGATCTGCTATAGAGTCTCATAGACACCCCTTAGTGACCCCATAGGGACCCCTGAGGCGCCCCCCAAGCTGTGGGGCAGCCGTGGGGCAGGCGCTGAGGCCGCTGCCCCCCAGAGTGCTGGTGATGAAGATGCAGAACCTTCACGGGCTGCGGCGGCACCGGGACGAGGAGGAGGAGGAGGACGAGGAGGAAGAGGAGGACGAGGATGAGGAGGAGGAGGCGCGGCAGCCGCAGCTGCTCCTGGCCATGGCGCCCCACTTGGGGGGCATCAACCGCCTGCGGGTACCGCCTGCCCCCTAACCCAGCCCCGCGACCCATAAGTGACCCCCCCAGACCCAGAACTGACCCATAAGGGACACCTCAGACCCAGAAATGACCCATAGCTGCTCCCCTGGGCCTATAACTGACCCCTAAGTGACTCTCTGGACCCATAAGTGACACCTCAGACCCATAACTGATCCCCCTGACCCATAACCAAGCTTCCTCCAGCCCCCATTGAACCCCCCTTAGAGCCCCCACAGTTCCCCCTCCAGCCCCCCCATGTAACCCCTTAGGGCCCCCAAACTCCCTCCCCCCCCCCCCCCCCAGCCCCCCATTGAACCCCCTTAGAACCCCCCAAAATCCCTTTAGAACCCTCCAGCCCCTTATGTAACCCCTTGAGACCCCCCAAATCCCCTTAGAACACCCCTAAACCCCCTTAGAATCCCCCCGCCCCTCATGTAACCCCTTAAGACCCCCCCAAACCCCCTTAGAACCCCCCAAACACCCCCGTTTAACCCCTCCCTGCCCAGGTGGCGGTGCTGGGCGCGGGGCCGGTGGCGGCGCTGTGGTCGGAGCTCGGCGAGGTGGAGATCGTGGACCTCGGGGGGGCCCTGGGGGTACTTGGGGGGCTGGAGGAGGGGGGGGCGCCGGGGGGACTGGTGATGCGCGAGCCTGGGGCGCTGCCCCCCCTCCACACCTTCCGAGGCCACTTGAGCGAAGGCTTTGCCATCGACTGGGCCCCCACCGTGCCCGGTGAGTCGCCGTGGGGCTGGGATGGGGGGACGCTATGGGGCTGCGGGGAAGCTGTGGGGCTGGGATGGGGAGCTATGGGGCTGGGGGGATGCTATGGGGCTGGGGGGGATGCTGTGGGGCTGGGAGGACAGAATTGGGGGGCTGTGGGGCTGGGCAGAGGATAAATGGGGCGATGGGGATGCTGTGGGGCAGAATTGGAGGATCTGTGGGTCGGGGGGGCTCTAGAGGTGGCTCTATGGGGTAGGGGCTGAGCTGTGGGGCAGAGGGGGTCTCTGTGGGTCTGTTCTCTGCTGAGCTGTGACTGTCACGAGGGGAACGGGGAAGATCCATAGATCCGGGGGGGGCTCTGGGGCGAATCTATGGGTCAGGGGTTGGATCTGTGGGGCAGGGGCTGAGCTGTGGGTCTGCCCCCCAGGCCGCCTGCTGAGCGGGGACTGCCGGGGGGCGCTGCACGTGTGGCGCCCGCACGAGGCCGGTTGGGCCGTGGATCAGCGCCCGCTGCCCGGGCACCGCGGCTCCATCGAGGACCTGCAGTGGTCGCCCTGCGAGGAGTCGGTCTGTGGGGCAGAGAGGGGAGGACATGTGGGGCAGGGGAGGGAGGGGGGGGGTGCTATGGGGCTCTGGGGTGCCCTGTGGGGCTCTGTAAGGGGCACTGTGGGGCTCTGGAGGGCTCTGTGGGGCAGGACGGGGCGCTATGCGTCGCTGTGGGGCAGTATAGAGTGCTATGGGGTCTATGTGGGGGGACGTATGAGCCTCTGCGGGGCACTGTGGGTCTCTACAGGGTCTCTGTGGGGCGCTATGGGTCTCTATGAGGCACTCTGGGGTTCTGTAGGTCTCTGTGGGGCATTGTGAGTTTCTGTAGGTCACTACAAGACACTATGGGGTCTCTGTGGGTCAGTACAGGCTCTGTATAGGTTTCTATGGGTCAGTACAGGTTCTCTGTGGGGCTCTCTGGGGCACTACAGGCTCTCTGTGGGTCTCTATGGGTCAGTAGAGGCTCTCTCTGGGGCTCTATGGGTCAGTGGAGGATCTCTGTGGGTCTCTATGGGTCCCCGCGGGTCCCCCTCCGGCCGCGAGGGGCGCTGTGGGCGGTTCCGCCCTTGGTTCGCTCCGGCGCGGGGGGGCGCCGCTCTCTCTCTCTCTCACTCCCCTCACTCCCCCCTCTCAGGTGTTCTGCTCCGCTTCCGCCGACGCCTCTGTGCGCGTGTGGGACGTGCGCGCGCCCCCCCCCCCGCGCCTGTCAGCTGACCGTCGAGCGCGCGCACGACGGGGACGTCAACGCGCTGAGTTGGTGCCGCCCCGCCCCGCGCTTCCTGCTGAGCGGCGGCGACGACGGAGCCCTCCGCGTGTGGGACCTGCGGCGGATCCAGGTACCGGGGGAGGGGGGTAACGGGGACACATAGGGACCCATAGAGAGCCACAGGGAACCATAGAGAGATATAGGAAACCATAGAGAACCATAGAGAGATATAGCGTTCCATAGAGAGCTATAGGGAACCATAGAGAGATATAGGGACCCATACAGAGCCATAGGGACCCATAGAGCTTATATTGACTCAGAGGCCCAACAGAGAGCTTATCCTGACCCATAGCAGTCCATAGGGAGCCTGTACTGACCCATAGCGAGCTTATAGCAACCCATAAGTAGTCCCTATTGCTGTGTGGATCTGGGACCTGCGGAGGATCCAGGTGGGGCTGCCCCATAGCAACCCCCCACCCCACAGTGACTCCTCCCCACCCCATAGGAAGCCATAATGACCCCTGCCTGCCCCATAGTGACTCTTTCTGCCCCATAGCGCCCCCCGCTTCTGCCCCATAGTGACCCTTTACTGCCCCATATAGTGACTCCCTCTACCTCATTGTGACCCCTTCCTGCCCCATAGGAACCCATAGTGCCCCCCCTACTGACCCATAGTGACACTCTCTGCCCCATAGCGCCCCCCTACTGCCCCGCAGTGACCCTTTACTGCCCCATAGCGCCCCTCAGCGCCGCCCTCTCCCCACAGACGGGCAGCGCGGTGGCGACCTTCAAGCAGCACTCAGGGCCGGTGGTGTCGGTCGAGTGGCACCCGAGCGAGAGCGGCGTTCTGGCGGCGGCCGGTGCCGACGACGTCCTCAGCCAGTGGGACCTCGGGGTGGAGCGCGACCCCCAAGTGGGGGGCGAGGAGGGGCCGGCGGCGGCGCTGCCCCCACAGCTGCTGTTCCTGCACCAGGGCGAGCGCGAGCTCAAGGAGCTGCACTGGCACCCGCAGTGCCCGGGGCTGCTGCTCTGCACCTCCCGCAGCGGCATCGCCGCCTTCCGCACCATCAGCGTCTGACCCACAGGTTGGGGGGCGCCCCACAAGTGTCAGCAACCTCCCTGCGCCATTGGCTGAGGAGATCGGGGACCCACGAGTTGGGGGCTGAGAAGATCAGGGACCCACAGGTGCTGCCCCCCCTGCACCATCGCCACCTTCTGCACCATAAGCGTCTGACCCACAGGTTGGGGGGCAGCCCCACAAGTGCTACCGACCTCCCTGTGCCATCGGCTCAACAGATCAGGACTCACAATTTGGGGGGCAGCTCCCCAAGTTGTGCGGCAGGAGGGTCCCGGGTTAGGGGGCAGCCCCCCAAGTACCACCCTTTGTCCCACCAGGCACTCAGCAACCCCCAAGTTGTGAGGGAGCCCCACAAGTGCTTCCCACCCCCAATTAACCCCCCAATCACCCCGTAATGGCCATCAGGGCCCCCCAAGTCGTGGGGCAGCCCCCGAGGTCGGGACCCACTTGGGGGGCGTGGCGGCCATTTTGGTTTATAAAGGGTTTTATATAAAACAATCGCTGTGGAGTGATCACGGAAGGGGAGGGGCTCTGCCCCACAACTTGGGGGGCAGAGAGTGGGGGTGAAGGGGGGGATCGTGGCCTGACCTGGATGTGGGGCTGGAGGTTGCGGGGTCACAGTTGAGATCAGAGAGGCCATTGAGGTCCCACATCATGGAGGTCACAGGGGTCATGGCAAGGCCAAAGGTCATGGTTAAAGTCTCGGAGGCCTCGGGATATCACGGAGGTCACGGTCGAGGTCACGGCAGGAGATGATGGAGGTCCTGTAGCTCTGGTCAAGGTCCGCCATCATGGAGGCCATGGGGTCACATGAGTGTTGACATCACGGAGATCCCACGGCCACGGTCGATGTCCGAGGTCGTGACCCCATGGATTGTGATTGGGGGCCAAGATGGTGGTGATCTTGCGGTCCTGTCTGAAGTCATGGAGGTCACAGTTGGGGCCCAAAGTCATGGAGACCCCCAGAGATCGCATTTGGGGCCCAAAATGGTGGAGATCGCAGAGTCCTGCTCAGCGTCCGCCATCATGGAGGCTGTGGGGGTCAAGACTGACGGATATCATGGAGACCCCAAAGGTTGTGGTCCCAAAATGGTGGAAATCCTGTTGTGACCAAACTCTGAACTTAGATCCCAGAGTCCTGCTCAGCGTCCACCATCACGGAAGTCACGGAGATCCCAAAGATGGTGGTTGGGGCCCAAAGTCATGGAGATCCCAGAGATGGTGGTTGGGGGCCAAGATGGTGGAGACCCCACGGAGCCGCTCCGTGTCCAAAGCTGCAGCGGTCACGGTTGGGGCCCAAAGTCATGGAGGTCATGGAGACGACAAGGATTGCGGTTAAGGCCCAACATGGTGGACACCCCATGGTCCCACTCAGTTGTGGGGGTCACGGTTGAGGCCCAAAGTGACGCACATCATGGATCACGTACCAGAGACGGCGGTTGGCGCCCAAAGATGGTGGAGACGCGAGTCCTGATCAGTGTCTGAGATCACCACAGTCGCGGTTGAGGCGCGAAGTCATGGAGTCATGGTCGTGGAGCGCCCAGAGGCCGCGGTTGGGGCCCAAAATGGTGGACACCCCGGAGTCCCGCTCTGTGTCCGAGGCCACGGCCTGAACTCGCGGGGGGGGGTGTCACGCGGCGAGGTCGCGGCGCCACTGGACGGAGGTGAGGGCGAGGCCGGCGTCGAGGCCAGGGTCGGGGTCGCAGAGCGCCAGAGTCTTGCGCACGTGAGCGCCGAGTCGCGCGGCCGCCACCAAGGCCGGCAGTGGGAGCCGAGCCGAGCGCCGCGGCACCACGAGCAGTGCCGCCGCGTGGAACCGCTCGGGGGGGCCTGAACAGCACCATCACAACATGAACAACCCCCACTGCCCCTCCCCCATCATTTCCCTCCACCCCATTCCCTTCCCTTTGCCCCTCTCCCTTTCTCCCTTTGCCCTTTCCCCTTTGCCCTTTCTCCCTTTGCCCCTCCCCCTTTCTCCCTTTGCCCCTCCCCCTTTCTCCCTTTGCCCCTCCCCCTTTCTCCCTTTGCCCCTCCCCCTTTCTCCCTTTGCCCCTCCCCCTTTCTCCCTTTGCCCCTCCCCCTTTCTCCCTTTGCCCCTCCCCCTTTCCCCTTTGCCCCTCCCCCTTACCGGGATACACCAAGAGGTCTCCCCCGAATTTTCCGCCGCCGGTGACGTGGAGGCCCCTCCCCCACAGCGCCCGGAATGCGCGGAGCCGCCGGGAGGGGGAGGGGCGGCCGCGGGGGGAGAGGGGCGGGGCCGGCGCTGGGGGAAGGGAGGAGTCAGAGGGGGGAGCCCCACCCCATAGGACCCAAACCGCCCCATAGAACCACCCCCGCCCCGTAGGACCCTCTCCAGCCCCACAGAACACCCCCCCCCGCCCCATAGGACCACCCCTGTCCCATAGAACTGCCTCCAACCCATAGGACCCCCCCAGCCCCACAGAACTGCCCCACAGAATACCCCCCCACCCCACGGAACCGCCTCACTGTCTCATCTGCCCCAAAGAACCCCCCACACCCGCATTGCCCCACAGCCAACTCCTGCCCCACAGCACCCACAGGCGCACCAGTTCCTGCCCCACAGCTTCTGCCCCACAGTACACACCCCCAATTCCTGCCCCACAGCACCCACAACCCCCTCAATCCCTGCCTCATAGCGCTGCCCCTCAACTCTCCAGCTTCTGTCCCACAGTCTCCTGCCCCACAGCGCTGCCCCATTGCACCCAGAACCCCCCCCAATTCCCGCCCCACAGCGCTGCCTCACAGCACCCACAGCCCCTCCTGCCCTATAGCGGTGCTCCCCCCACAGTGCCCCCACTCCTGCTCCACAGTCCCCTTACTTGTGGGGCCGCCGGGGGGCTGCGGGTCCGAGTTCGCCTCCTCCTGGGTCTGCAGCAGCTGTGGGGCAGCACGAGGATCAGCACCTGCCCCATAGCGCTGCCCCATACATGGCTGTTACTATTTCAGCTGCTTTGTGTCCCTCCAAACTCCCCCTCAGCCCCATAACTGCCCCATAACCCCTTCATCGCCGGCCTCTCCCACCCCACGGCTGCCCCACAGCCCCCCACTCTCCCCTCAGCCCCATAGCGCCCCCGTTTCTCCCCTCACCGCGCTCCCGCCGCTCTCCCGCAGCGCCGCCGCCTCCTCCGGGCGCAGCAGCAGCGGCAGCCGCGGCCCCGCCCCGCCCCGCGGGGTCCCGACCAGCGTCCCCCACAGCCGGTGCCGCTCCCGCAGCGCCCGCGCCGCCCCCGCGTCCCAAACGAGCTGCGGAGAGGACGGAGGGAGCGGCGGGAGCGGCACCGGCGCCTCAATCGCCTCTTGTCCCGACGCCATCTTGTCCCGCCCTCCGGCCATTTCCGCCCGCCATTTTGTCCCGCCCTCTAGCCCCGGCCCCGCCCACCGCCTTCCGCCATTTTGTTCCCGCCTTCCCGCCATTTTGTTCCCGCCCACTGCCATTTTTTCCCGCCCACCGCCATTTTGTTCCCGCCTTCCCGCAATTTTGTTCCCGCCCACCGCCATTTTGTTCCCGCCTACCGCCATTTTGTCCCCGCCTTCCCGCCATTTTGTCCCCGCCCACCGCCATTTTGTTCCCGCCTTCCCGCCATTTTGTTCCCGCCCACCGCCATTTTGTTCCCGCCTTCCCGCCATTTTGTTCCCGCCCACCGCCATTTTGTTCCCGCCTTCCCGCCATTTTGTTCCCGCCCACCGCCATGTTGTTCCCGCCTACCGCCATTTTGTCCCCGCCTACCGCCATTTTGTTCCCGCCCACCGCCATTTTGTTCCCACCTTCCTGCCATTTTGTTCCCGCCCACCACCATTTTGTTCCCGCCTTCCCGCCATTTTGTTCCCGCCCACCGCCATTTTGTTCCCGCCCACCGCCATTTTGTCCCGCCCCCGCCGCCCCCTTCAGTGCCTTTTTAAGCCGTTCTGTCTCATTTTGAAGTCTCACCATTGCATCTTCTGCTCTATAACGTCTCTTTTCTTCCAACAGTGGATCCCCCCTAAACGCTCTTTTGTCCCACAGCCGTTGGGGGGTACACTATGGGGCTGGGGGGTCACTGGGGGGCGCTATGGGGCAGCCGTGGGGCGGGGGGGTCATTGGGGGGCGCTATGGGGCAGGGGGGTCATTGGGGGGCGCTACGGGGCAGCCGTGGGGCGGGGGGGTCATTGGGGGGCGCTATGGGGCAGCCGTGGGGCCGGGGGGTCATTGGGGGGCGCTATGGGGCAGCCGTGGGGCGGGAGGGGGTCATTGGGGGGCGCTATGGGGCAGCCGTGGGGCGGGAGGGGGTCATTGGGGGGCGCTATGGGGCAGGGGGGTCATTGGGAGGCGCTATGGGGCAGCCGTGGGGCGGGGGGGTCATTGGGGGGCGCTATGGGGCAGCCGTGGGGCCGGGGGGTCATTGGTGGGCGCTATGGGGCAGCCGTGGGGCAGGGGGGTCATTGGGGGGCGCTATGGGGCAGGGGGGTCATTGAGGGGCGCTATGGGGCAGCCGTGGGGCCGGGGGGTCATTGGGGGGCGCTATGGGGCAGCCGTGGGGTGGGAGGGGGTCATTGGGGGGCGCTATGGGGCAGGGGGGTCATTGAGGGGCGCTATGGGGCAGCCGTGGGGCAGGGGGGTCATTGGGGGGCGCTATGGGGCAGCCGTGGGGTGGGAGGGGGTCATTGGGTGGGCGCCCCACCCACCAATAACTATCCCGTTGCCTAAGGGGGGGTGGTCAATCATTGGCTCCGCCCCTTTTGCGCTCTATCACTGGCAGAAGGCGTGGCCGAGCCCTCCCACGCCTCTTCCCTGTCAAATAACCCGGTGTGGGGCGTGGCCAAGTCCTGACCCCGCCTCCTTCCGTATTGAATGACTCTGTGATGGGCGTGGTCACGCCTTGGCCCCCGCCCCTTCCTCGGTCGATACAGTGAATGGGCGTGGTCAAGCGCTGGTCACGCCCCCTCACGCCGCGCTACCGCCCACGCCCGGCGCTCTCTGAGGGGGCACCGGGACTTGGGGGGGGGTCCCCAGCGGTTTGGGGGGGATCCAGAGGCTCGAGAGGGATCTGGGGTTCGGGGGGGCACAAGCGTTTCGGGGGGACTCGCGGCTTCGGAGGGGACCGAGGTGCTCGGGGGCGGTCCCAGGCGTTTGGGGGGTGCAGGGATTTGGGGGGGGTCCCAGGGATTTGGGGGGCACCCAGGAATAAAGAGGGGGGGCAGAATTTTAGGGGAGATTCAGGCGTTTCGTAGGGGAGCAGAGTCTTAGGGGTGTTTCGGGAGAGGGAGCAGAGATTTTTAGGGGGGTCCCAGGGATTTGGGGGGGACCCAGGGGTTCGGAGGGGTCGCAGAGATTGGAGGTCCCAGGGTCCCCCCAAACCCCGCCATGACCCCCGAGGAGGTGACGTACCTGTCCGTGCTGCTCTTCTCCATCCCCATTGGTTTCCTGTTCAAAGATCTGAGTGAGTCTGGGGGGGTTCTAGAGGAATTTAGGGGGGGTTGGGGGGGTCCTAGAGGAATTCTGGGGGGAGCTGGGGGAGTCCGGGGGGGGTTAGGGTGCCTGGGGGGGGGTGGAGGGGCTGGAGGGGTCCTGGAGGGATTTTGGGGGGGCTTTAGGTGGGGCTGGAGGGGTTTAGGGGGTCCTGGAGGGGTTATAGGTGTCTTGGAGGGGTCGTGGAGAGGTTTGGGGGTGGCTGAGGGGGTCCTGGAAGGGTGGGGGGCCTGAGAGTGAGCTGGGGGAGTCCTGGATGTGTTTTGGGGGGGCGGGGGGGGGGGGTCCATTTGGGTTATTTGAAGGAGTTTAGGGGGACCTGGGGGGTGGGAGGGGGGCCTGGAGGAGTTCAGAGGGGCCTTGGGGAGGGTTAAAGGGATCTGGGGGGTTCTGAGTGGATCTGGGGGGGTCCAAGGGGAGCTTAGAGGAGTCTGGGAGGGTGTACGGAAGAGTTTAGGGGGGGCTTGGGGGGGTCTGGATGAATTTAGGGGGGAGTTTAGGGTCTGGGGGGGGCCTTCAAGGGATCTTGGGGGGGTCCCGGAGGGAGTCCGGGGGTTTGGTGGTGCTGGGGGATCTGAGGGGGGGGGGGGGTTATGGGGGTGTTCCTGGGGGGCTGTGCCCCCCCTGAGCTTTGCTGTTTGCCCCCCACAGGCCCCCAGGCCCGGCGGTGGGGGGGGGCGGCGGTGGGGGGGGCACTGTCCCTGCTGACGTGCGGCCCCCACGTCCTGCACAGCCTGGTGACCACCCTGGGGGCCTGGGGGCTGCTGCGCCTCCTGCCCGGGTAGGGGGCTGTGGGGCAGGGGGGGGCTGTGGGGCAGGGGGAGCTGTGGGGCAGAGGGGGGGCTGTGGGGCAGGGGGGGGCTGTGGGGCAGAGGGGGGGCCGTGGGGCAGAGGGGGCTGTGGGGCAGGGGGGGGCTGTGGGGCAGAGGGGGCTGTGGGGCAGAGGGGAGTTGTGGGGCAGAGGGGGCTGTGGGGCAGAGGGGGGGCTGTGGGGCAGGGGGGGCTGTGGGGCAGAGGGGGGCTGTGGGGCAGAGGGGGGGCCGTGGGGTGAGGGGGGGGGCCGTGGGGCAGGGGGAACTGTGGGGCAGAGGGGGCTGTGGGGCAGAGGGGGGGCCGTGGGGTGAGGGGGGGGCCGTGGGGCAGGGGGAACTGTGGGGCAGAGGGGGCCGTGGGGCAGGGGGAACTGTGGGGCAGAGGGGGCTGTGGGGAAGAGGAAGGGCTGTGGGGCAGAGAAAGTTTATTAATCCACTAATGTTCGTTATTGCCTCACAGCTTAATTGGGGGGGCAGGAAGGAAAAGGCACAAAGCATTGTGGGAAGGGGGGAGCAGGGATGATTGGGGGGCAGAGGGATTGTGGGGGGCAGGGGGATGTCTGTGGGGCAGGGGGCGCTCTGTGGGGCAGGGGGGTTTCTGTGGGGCATGGAGGGCTCTGTGGGGCAGGGCTGACCCCGTGCCCCCCAGGCGCTGTGGGGCAGAGGGGTTTCTGTGGGGCAGGGGGGCCTCTGTGGGGCAGGGCTGACCCCGTGCCCCCCAGGCGCTGTGGAGCAGAGGGGTTTCTGTGGGGCAGGGGGGGCTCTGTGGGGCAGGGCTGACCCTGTGCCCCCCAGGCGCTGTGGGGCAGCCACCCTGGCCTGGACGTTCGCGTATCTGCTGTTCTTCCGCTCGCTGTGGGTCTGGGGGCTGCCTGAGCCCCCCCCGTACGCCAACGCCCTCCAACTGCTGCTCACCCTCAAGGTGGGGGGGGGGCGGGAATGGGGAGGGTCCTGGGGGGCATTAGAGGGGGGTTGGGGGGGGTCCTGGGGGGCAAATCAGGTTGGAAAGGGGTTTTGGGGGGAGTGGGAGCACTGGGGAGGGGCACTGGGAGTACTGGGAGTCCGGGGGGGGCAGTTGGAGGGATTGGGGGCACTGGGAGAGGGCACTGGGAGCCCTGGGGGGGGGGGCACTGGGAGCACTGGGAGCCCTGACACCCTCCTGGTCAGCCTGGACTTGGGGGGGCTCAAGGGCACTGGGAGCACTGGGTGAGACACTGGGAGCACTGACGCCCCCCCAAGCCTGGAACTGGGGGGGGTTCAGGGACACTGGGAGCGCTGGGGGGGGCACTGGGAGTGCTGGGGGGGCACTGGGAGCACTGGGAGCCCTGACGCCCCCCTCCCCCCAGCTGGTCAGCCTGGCCATGGACACGCAGGAGCCACGGGGGGGGGACGACCCTGCGGTTTTGGGGTCCCTAGGGGCCCCCCCCGGGCTGGCGGAGACCCTCAGCTACAGCTTCTGCTACCTGGGGCTGCTCACGGGTGAGGGGGGGCCCAAACGGGGGGGGAACCCCAAAACCTGGGGTGGGGGGAACGACAAAACCTAGGGGGGCAACATCTGGGGAGGCTAAAACCAGGGGGGGCAAAACCTGGGGGAGACCCTGAAACAAAGGGGGGGCACAAAAAGGGGGGGGGGGTCTGTGGGTCCCTCCTGTTCCCTATGGGTTCCTGCGGGTCTCTATGGGTCCCAATGGTTCTCCCCACAGATCTATGGGTCCCTATCACTCCGCATGGGTCCCAATGGTTTCCTATGGATCTCCCCACAGCTCCTTATAGTTCTCTCTGGGTCTCCCCACGGATCTATGGGTCCCCATTGCTCCTTATGAGTCCCAATGGTTCCCTATGGTTCTTTATGGGTCCCTATGGGTTTCCCCACAGATTAATGGATCCCTATTGCTCTCTATGGTTCCCAATAGTTCCCTATGGGTCTCCCCATGGATCTATGAGTCTCTATTACTCCCTATGGGCCTCCCCACGGATCTATGGTTCCCTGTGGGTCTCCCCATGGATCTACAGGTCTTTATTGCTCCCTGTGGTTCCCAACGGTTCCTTATGAGTCTCCCCACAGATCTATGGGTCCCTATGGCTCCTTGTTGCTCCCTATGGACCCTTATATCTTCCTGTGGGTCTCCCCACAGATCTATGGTTCCCAATGGTTCCCTGTGGGTCTCCCCCTGGATCTATGTGTCCCAATGGTTCCCTGTGGGTCTCCCCACGGATCTATGGGTCCCAATGGTTCCCTGTGGGTCTCCCCACAGATCTGTGGTTCCCAATGTTTCCCTGTGGGTCTCCCCACAGATCTATGGGTCCCAATGGTTCCCTGTGGGTCTCCCCATGGATCTCTGGGTCCCTATTGCTCCCTATGGCTCCCTATGGGTCTCCCCATGGATCTATGGTGGTTCCCTATGGGTCTCCCCACGGATCTGTGGTTCCCAATGGTTCCCTATGGGTCTCCCCACGGATCTGTGGGTCTGTGCCCCGCTCTCCCCGCAGGCCCGTTCTACCGCCTGGGCACTCACCGGGACTGGGTGCTGGGCCCGGTGGCGGCTCCGCGGTGGCGCCGGGTGCTGACCCACGTGCGTTGGACGCCGGTGCTGGGGGCGCTGGGCGAGGCGGCGTCACGGTTCTTCCCGCTGGACGCGGTGCGAGATCCCGGCTTCGCTCGACATCCCTTCGCTTTCCGCCTTTTCTACATGGTTCCCGTCTTCTTCGCCTTCCGCATGCGCTTCTACGTGGGCTGGCTCTGCGCCGAGGCCGCCTGCATCGCCGCCGGCCTCGGGGGGTACCCGCCCGCTGCGCACCCCAAACCCGGCGCCGGACCCACGCGGCCCTGCCCGCGCCCCACACGGTGAGGGGACGGCGATGGGGGGGTGACACGGGGGTCCCTGGGGGGATGTGGGGGTCGCTGAGGTCCCTATGGGGTCCCTGGGGGCATGTGGGGGTCCCTATGGGGTTCCTGGTGGGATGTGGAGGTCCTTGAGGTCCCTATGGGGTCCCTAGGGGGGCGACACGGGGGTCCCTGAGGTCCCTATGGGGTCCCTGGGGGGATTTGGGGGTCCCTGAGGTCCCTATGGGGTTCCTGGCGGGATGTGGGGGTCCCTGAGGTCCCTATAGGGTCCCTGGGGGGATGTGGGGGTCCCTATGGGGTTCCTGGCGGGATGTGGGCGTCCCTGAGGTCCCTATGGGGTCCTTGGGGGGATGTGGGGGTCCCTGAAGTCCCTATGGGGTCCCTGGGGGGATTTGGGAGACTATGGGAGGGGATGTGGGGGGGACATTAGGGTCCCTGAGGGGACATAGGGGGTGTCATTGAGGGACATGGGGGGCTATGAGGGGTCTCTGGGGGTCCCCTGGGGACATGGGGGCCTGTGGGGCTGTCCTGGGGGGGTCCCTGGGGACATGGGGGGCTGTGGGGGTCCCAGTGGGGGTCCCTGACCCCCGCGCCCCCCAGGGCGGAGGCGGAGGCGAGCGAGACGTGGGATTTCTCGGCCGTGCGCACGATCGACCCGTGGGGCACCGAGCGGTGCCGGCGCTTCCGCGAGGGCATGCGGCACTGGAACATGAGCGTCCAGTGGTGGTTGGCACAGTACGTCCACCGGCGCGCCCCACGGCGGCCCCCCGCCCTCAGGTACCACTGGGGGGCACTGGGAGGGCACTGGGAGGGCACTGGGAGGTTTATTAGGACACTGGGAAAGAAGAGGAGGGGATTGGGATGGACTGGGAGGAGTTTTGGACCGACTGGGAGACAATTGGGAGGTTTATAGGAGCACTGAGAGGGGACTGGGAGCGACTGGGAGGGGATTGGCATAGACTGGGAATCGATTGGGAGGTTTATAGGAGCACTGGGAGGGACTGGGAGGGGATTGGGATGGACTGGGAGGGGATTGGGAGGTTTATAGGGGCACTGGGAGCGCATTGGGATGGACTGGGAGCGATTGGGAGGGGATTGGGAGGTTTATAGGGGCACTGGGAGGGACTGGCAGCGGATTGGGATGGACTGGGAGCAATTGGGAGGGGATTGGGATGAACTAGGAGGGGATTGGGATGGACTGGGAGCGGATTGGGAGGTTTATAGGGGCACTGGGAGGGACTGGCAGCGGATTGGGATGGACTGGGAGCAATTGGGAGGGGATTGGGATGAACTAGGAGGGGATTGGGATGGACTGGGAGCGGATTGGGAGGTTTATAGGGGCACTGGGAGGGACTGGGAAGTGATTGGGAGGTTTATAGCGGCACTGGGAGGGGATTTAGAGCGACTGGGAGGGGATTGGGATGGACTAGGAGGGGATTGGGAGCAACTGGGAGGGGATTGGGAGGTTTATAGGGGCACTGGGAGGGACTGGACTGGACTGGGAGGGAGATTTGGGCTCACGGTGTGATTTGAGGTTGGATTTTTGGTGGATTTTCGCATCCCGGTGGATTTTGGCGTTGATTTTGGGTCCTAATGGATTTTTCAGTAGATTTTTGCATCCGGTGGATTTTTGGGTTGGATTTCGGGGTTGATTTTGGGTTGGATTTTGGGTTCCGGTGTATTTTTGGGGTGTGTTTTTGCATCCCGGTGGATTTTTGTGTCAGATTTTGGCCTTCCAGTGGATTTGGGGGTTGATTTTTGGTTGGATTTTGGGTTCCGGAGGATTTTTCTGTCAGATTTTGGGCTCATGGTGCATTTTTGTGTCAGATTTTTGGCTCCCGGTGGATTTTTGTGTCAGATTTTTGGCTCCCAGTGGATTTTTCTGTCAGATTTTTGGCTCCCGGTGGATTTTTGTGTCACATTTTGGGCTCCCGGTGGATTTTTTTGCCCGATTTTGGGCTCATGTTGGATTTTTGTGCCCGATTTTGGGCTCCCGGTGCATTTTTCTGTCTCCCAGTGTATTTTTCTTTCCGATTTTACCTCACAGGATCGTTTTTGAGTGAATTTTGGGTCTGATTTTTACATCCTGGTGGCTTTTGGGCCGTCCCGGCTTATTCTGGGATGGATTTTTCGCCTCCCATTCCTTTTTTTGGGTGCCATACCGCCCGGTTTTTCCCGTCCCCAGGAGCGTGTGGACCATGCTGGCCTCGGCCTACTGGCACGGGCTTCACCCCGGCTTCTACCTGAGCTTCCTCAGCGTCCCACTGTGGCTGGCGGCCGAGCGGGCGGCCGAGCGAGCCCTGCGCGGCCGCCTGAGCCCGCGGGGGTGGTCGCTAGCCGCCGGCCCCCACTGGTTCCTCAAGATGCGCGCGTACGATTACCTGTGCATGGGCTTCGTGCTGCGAGACGCCGCGGCCACGCTGAGCTACTGGGCTTCCATCTACTTCTGCCTCCACCTCTTGCCCCTCGCCATCCTCCTCCTCGCCGCCATCGCCGGGCCGGGGCCTGAGGGAGACAGCGAGGGGAAAAAAGGGGAGCGGGAGGCGAACCCCGACGACGGAGACCCCGATATTGCAAAGAAAAGGGATTCCTCTACCCTCAGGGACCCTAAAATTGAGGAGGGGGGGGATGATCCGAGCGCAAGGGACCCCAAAATCCAGGAGGAGGGAGGGGGCAGCAGCGTGAGGAAGAGGAGGGACCCCAGAATCCAGGAGGGAGGGACCCTTCCATCCTTGGGGGTCTCCCCTTAGCCACAGACGCCAGAATTGAGGAGAAAGGGGACCCCCGATCCACAGGAACCCTGAAATTGAGAAGAAAGGGGGGTCCCCCATCCCATGAGACCCCAAAACTGAGGGGGCGACACAATCCCATCAGTGGGTATCCCAAAATTGAGAAGAAAGGGGGAACCCCATCCTCAGGGACTCCAAAATTAAGGGAGGGGAAAAATCCCATCCCCAGGGACCCCAAAATTGAGATGAAAAGGGACCCCTAGCCCCAGGGACCCCAAAATTGAGAAGAAAGCCCCCCCATTCCCAGAGACACCAAAATTGAGGAGGGGGGAACAATCCCATCCCCAAGGACCCCAAAATTGAGGGGGGACACACACAATCCCATCACTAAGGATCCCAGAATCCAGGAGGGGGGACAACCCCTCATCCTTAGGGCCCCCAAATTCCATTATGGAGGGGGTGGGATGGGGGTTGGGGGCAGCAGGGGGGTCAGGGAGGTTTTGGGGTGCAGGGAGGAGCTTTGCTTTCTGCAAGGGGGCAGCATCGGGGGGGGCCCAGTGCAGGGACCCCCCCAAAACTGAGACCAATAAAGCTCTGGAGCGACACCCCCCCCCTCCAGCACTGGGTGTTTTTGGGGACCCGGGGGGGGGGTCAGATTTGAGGAGGGGGAACCTAACACTGAGCCTTGAGCCCTAAATTGAGGCAAACTCCCTAAATAGACCCGACACCCCCAAAAAAACAACAGTCTGCACCCCCCAAAACAGAGCAAACCTCCCAGAACCAACCCGGCACCCCCAAATTGACCAAATAGACCCTAAAACCAATCCAGCAGCTCCTAAAACCAACCTCACACCCCCTAAATCCAACCCTTCACCCCCAAACTGCCCCAGCACCCCCTAAAACCAACCCAAAATGCCCTAAAATCAACCCTGCAAACCCAAACTGTCTAAAGTGGATCTTTCACACCCAAACTGCCCCAATACCTCCCAAAACGGACCAAACACTCCCTAAATCTGACCCCAAACACCAGAAAACACACTTAAAACCAACCAAAATCTCTCTGAAAGACTTTTTGCCTCCAAAATGGTCCAAACGCTCCCTAAAACTCCTAGTCTGATCCTAAACGCTCTAAAATCAACCCACAATACCCCAAAAACAACCCAGCGCTCCCCAAAACCAACTCTTCACCCTCAAACTGACCCAAATACCCCCGAAATGACCAAACAGTCCAATAAAACAGTCCCAACACCCCCTATAATTGACCCAGCCCCCCCAAAACCAGCCCCAAACCCCCTAAGAACCCCAAACTCTCTAAAGTTGGGCTTTCTCCCCCAAACTGACACAGTGCTCCCTAAAATTATGAGAACCTCCCCTAAAAAGCCCAAGCTCCCCTGAACTGAGCTGTCAATCCGACCTTTCAGCCCCAAAGTGACTCAATATCGCCCTAAATGGGTGCGGCACCCCTTAAGCGTGACCTCAAGTACCCTGAAAACGACCCAAACCACCCCAAAAAATGACCCAAACGCCAAAGCGAGTGCACAGCCCCCAGAAAAGCCCCCAAAACTCAACCCAAAATGCCCTTAAACCAATCCAGCGCTCTCTAACCTCAACCCCTCAGCCCCAAAGTGACCCAAACTCCCTCTAAAATGGACCCAAACAGAACCCATTTTTGCCTGAGGTAAAACCCGAGGTAAAATTGTGCTAAACTTGTTTTCGGGGGGACCCTCGGGGCGTTCCCGGCCCCTCCAAAACCACGAAGCGCCTTCCCGCCCTCACCCCTCGCCTCAGCGCTCAAGATGGCGTCGCTTCCGCGAGTGAGGCGGGAAGGCGCGGGGCGGGCGGACTGGACTACAACTCCCAGCGTGCCTTGCGGCAAGGCGGTTCGCCTACGACTCCCAGCGTGCCTCGCGGCAGCGGCGCGAACACAGCTGAGCCAATCACAGCGCGGGCGGCGGGGCGCGTGCACTACAACTCCCGGCGTGCCTTGCGGCAGCCAATCAGCGTGCGGTCAGGGCGGGCAGGCGCAGCCCGGGTTTCAGCCTCCCCGCCGCGGCCCTGAAGCCTCTGCCGCCATGAACATCCTCCCGAAGAAGTCGTGGCACGTGCGGAACCGCGATAACGTCGCCCGGGTGCGGCGAGATGAGGCGGAGGCCGAGGCGGAGCGGAAGAAGCGAGACGCGAGGGCGCTGAGGGCCGAGCAGGAGGCGAGCGCAGGGCGCGTGCGCGGGAAGGGGGGGCGCGAACGCGAACCGCGCATGCGCGGGCGGTGCCGGGCAGGGCTTGAGGGCGCCACTAGCATTGTGTGGGCGGGGCTTAGCACGGACTCTTGATAGCTTTAAGGAGCGTGGCTTTTTGTAGGGGCGGGGCTTGGGAGTGACGTTATCCGTGGGGGCGGGGATTGGGGCACTTAACATTGAGTCCCCCCTCCCCCCAGTGACCCCATAGCCCCTAAAACCGACTCCGAACCCCTAAAACGGATGCAAAACGCCCTAAAGTCAACCCTTCAGCCTCAAAATGACCCAATATGACCCAATATTCCCCTGAACCTGACATTTAAATACGCTAAAACGGAGCCAGAAACCCCCAAAACCGACACAAAATGCCCTAAAATCGACCCCATAGCCCCTAAAACCAACCCCGCACCCCCTAAACCTCACCCTTCACCCCCCAAACAGAAGAAACCACTCTTGAAAACGACCTAAAATGATCGAATCAATCACCAGGTTGGAAAGGACCCACCGGATCTTCGAGTCCAACCGTTCCCAACGCTCCATTAAACCCCAAAGCACTTCACCCACCCGTTCCTTAAACACCTCCAGGGAAGGTGATTCCACCCCTCCCTGGGCAGCTGTTCCAGTGCCGATGACTCTTTCCATGAGGAATTTTTTCCTGATATCCATCCTGACCCTCCCCTGGTGGAGCTTCAGGCCATTCCCTCTTGTCCTGTCCCCTGTCACTGGGGAGAAGAGCTCAGCTCCCTCCTCTCCACAACCTCCTTTCAGGCAGTTGTAGAGAGCAATAAGGTCTCCCCTCTTCTCCAGGCTAAACAACCCCAGATCCCTCAGCCGCTCCTCGTCAGACGTTCTCCAGCCCCTCACCAGCTTCGTTGCTCTTCTCTGGACACACTCCAGAGCCTCAACATCCTTCTTGTGGTGAGGGGCCCAGAACTGAACACAGTATTCGAGGTGCGGTCTCACCAGCGCCGAGTACAGAGGGAGAATCCCCTCCCTGGCCCTGCTGGTGACCCCATTTCTGATACAAGCCAGGATGTCATTGGCCTTCTTGGCCCCCTGGGCACACTGCTGCCTCATGTTCAGTCGGCTGTCAACCAGCACCCCCAGGTCCTTCTCTTCCGTGCAGCTCTCCCCCAGTCTGTAGCACCACACAGGGCTGTTGTGCCCCAAGCGCAGCATTCAGCGTTTGGCCCTGTTGAACCTCATGCGTCTCAGCCCATCTTTCCATCCTGTTCTGATCCCTTTGGAGAACCTCAAAGCCCTCCAGGAGATCCGCACTTCCTCCCAGCTCAGTGTCATCCATAAACTTGCTGAGGGGCACTCAATGCCCTCATCCGGGTCATCGATAGAGACACTGCGCAGGGCTGGACCCGTTCCGAGCCCGGAGGAGCCCCACTGGTGACCGGAGTTACCTCCATTGACCACCACTCTCGGGGCCATCCAAGCAGTTTTCCACCCAGGACAGTGTGCGCCCATCCAGGCCAGAGGTGACACTCTCTGGAGGAGAATGCTGTGAGAAACCGTGCCAAAGGCTTTAGCGAAGCCCCAGAGGACTCCATCCACAGCCTTTCCCCCATCCGGGAGTCACTTTGTCATGGAAGGCGATGGTATCGGTTTGGCAAAGATCTGCCCTTCGTAACCCCGCGTTGAGGGGACGGATCACCCACTCCTCTTCATGGGCTCCATGACAGCTCCACGATCTCCCGTTCCATGACTTTCTCCGGCACTGAGGTCACACTGGAGTCCCCCGGATCCTCCCCGCGACCCTTCTTGGAGACGGGCACATCCGCCACCCTCGTCCAATCGACCCCCAAATTGACCCAATAACCCCTAAAAACACACAGGGGGGCGATTGGGGGGTGAAACCCTTCAAGGGGGGCAGATCCTTGCGGGGGGTGGGGGGGGTGAAGCTTATGAGGGGGTAGATTAGGGCCACCCATGGGGTAAATCCCCCCCGGGAGGGGCAAATCTGGGAGGGGGGGGGCAGCTTTTGGTGTTTTGGGGGAACATTTTGTGGGGGGGGTCCCTGAGCCCCCCCTCTGTGTGTGTTTTTCCCCCCCCCAAGGCTCGCACGGAGCTCCTGAGGAAGAAGGCGCGAAGTGGGGGGGACCTGGGGGCCCCCCTCAAGTCCTCATCCGACCCCCCCGTTTTGTTCCCTCCCCCCGGAGAAAGTGGGGGGGGCCCCAACCGGGAGCACGAGGAGGAGAAACGGCAGGAGGAGGTGGGGGGGGTAGAAATCGGGGTTCAGAGGGGGTAAAGGGATGGAAAAGGGGGGGGAAAAGGGGGGAAGGGGTTCAAAAAGGGGGGTGGAAAGGGGATAAAAGGATGGAAAAGGGGGGGTGAGAAAAAAGGTGGAAAGGGGGTAAAGGGCTGGAAAAAGGGGGGGCCAAAAGAGGGGAAAGAGGTTTGAAAAGGGGGGTCAAAAAAGAGAGGAACGGGGGGAGCAGAAAAAGGGGGGGCAAAGGGAAAAAGGGATGGAAAAGGGGGGGCAAAAGGGGGAATGAAAGGAGAGTGAAAAGGGGGGTTCAAAAAAGGGAGAGGGCGGAAGGGAGTGGGGGGGGTCAGAAATTTGGGGGTGGAAAGGGGGAGGAAGGGGGTGAAAGGATCATAAAGGGGGGTCAGAAAGAGGGGGTGAAAGGGGGCAAAATGGGGGTAAAGGGGGGGCAATAGAGAGCACTATTTTGCAAAGGGGGGGGCTGGAAAATGGGTCCAAAAGGGGGGTGAAAAGGGGGGGGTGATGCCAAAATGGGGGGTATTTCATAAAGGGGGGGATATTTTGGGAGGGAGGGGGTGATTTCAGAAAGGGGGGAGCCCAGAGGAGTCTGGGGGTGCCCCCACCCCCCGTTTTTGCCCCCCCAGGAGCGGCGGGCGCGAGCGCTGGGCGCCCTCACCTATCTCGGGCAAAGCGCCGCCGAAGCCCAAACCAACCCCCCCTGGTACCAACGGCCCCCCCCGGGCCGAGGGGGGGCAAAACGGGGGGGCAACACCCAAGAAAGGGGGGGCGACCATGAGGACGTCGCCGAGGGGGGGCGCAAAGCCGCCCTCGACCCCCTCCTCGCCATCCAGCGCGGGCTCGGCCGCCGCCGCAGCGCCCCCGACGCCCCCTCGGCCCCCCCAAAACGCAGTAAAACCAAGTAAGACCCCCCCTTTTATTTATTCATAACCACCTTAATGAACGAATTAACACCGGTAATTAATTAATCCCCCCCCTCCCCCCAGGCCGTCCATCGAGGAGCTGCGGCGCGAGCGGCTGCGAAGGGAGGAGGCGGAGGCGGCGCGAAGTCGGGCGTTATTGGGGGCACTGGGGGCCCCCCCAAATCCAGAGCCCCTCCCCGACGACCGAGAGCGTCCCTACAACTCCCAGTTTCACCCCCATTTGGCCAAGGGGGGGCGAGGACCCCCCAGGACGCGATAAACGCCCCCCCCAAAAAACCTGTTATACCCCCAATTTCATTAAACACTCCAACACCTCAAGTTTTGGGGGGGTTGATGCGGTTTTGGGGGTCAAAACGCACCCCCCCCCCCCCGCTAAGAGGAGGAGGAGGGAAATGGGAAGGGGGGGCTGTACCCCTGCAACTCGAGCACCGCCCCCCCAAAAACCATTGCCCCCCCAAATCCATTAAATACCCCCAGACCTCAAATTTTGGGGGGGGCTGTTGGAGTCTTTGGGGGGATCAAACCATCACCCCGCTAAAGAGGAGGGGGAAAATGGGGACCCCCTCAAGTCTCATTAACCCCCAAAACCCCTTCACCCCCCTCCCCAACCCCGTTGAACCCCTCTAGTTTTGGGGGGGTCAAACCTAAAGGGAGGGGGGAGATGGGGGTGGGGGAGGTTGGGTCCCCCCATAACCCCTCTCTCAATCCCATTTACCCCCTCAGACCCCCCCCCCAAAACCAGGGCTCCCCCTCAGGTGATGTGGAAAGCAGCACAGGCCACGCCCCCCGCTTTGACCACGCCCACACCGAGCGCCCCGTCTTGGTCCCGCCCCCTTTCCTCTTGGCCACGCCCCTCACAGCGGCCGCGCGGTTTCTAACCTCTCTCATGGGTTCGGCCAATGAGGAGCGTGATCACGTGGTATCGCCTGACCTCGCCCCGCCTACTCCTCACGTGACCAGGGCAGGGCGCGGCTGGGACCTTAGGTACAGCGATGTCACGTGACGTCGTCACGTGACGCCGGCGCCCGGACCACGTGGTGCGCGGGCGCCATGGCGGCGGCGGCGGCGGCGGCCCAGAGGGGCGGCGGCGGAGGCGGCGGTGGCGGTAGCGACGGGGGCGGAGGAGGAGGAGCCGGTGGCGAGGCCGGGGGCAGCTCCGGAGGCCGCGAGCCCGACCCGCCCCCCGGGGCCGGTGGTGAGTGCGGGGCGGGCGGCGAAACGGGGTCCGCGGGACCGGTGACCCCCTCCCCCCTCCTCTCCCGCTCCCGGGCCGGTATCGGTGCCCTCTTTGCTCCCTGCCCGGCACCGGGGTTCCCTCCCCCCCTGTTACCGGTGTTCTTTCTGCCCCTCCGCGCCCTCCGTTATCGGTCCGTTATCCGGTACCCCGTGACACATCCCCTTATCGGTCCCGGTGCCCCTTTACACCCCCCTTATCGGTCCCGGTGCCCCTTTACACCCCCTTTATCGGTCCCGGTGCCCCTTGACCACCCCGTTACGGGTCCCGGTGCCACTCGATCCTCCGTTATGACTCCCGGTGCCCTTTGACTCCCCTGTTATCAGTCTCGGTGCCCCTTGACCCTCCGTTATCGGTCCCGGTGCCCCTTTTCCTTCCTTATTATGGGTCCCGGTGTCCATTTATTCCCTCCGTTACAGGTCCGGGTGCCCCTTTACCCCCTCCGTTACCGGTCCCGGTGCCCCTTTACCTCCTCCCGTTACAGGTCCCGGTGCCCCTTTACCCCCTCCGTTACCGGTCCCGGTGCCCCTTTACCCCCCCCCGTTACCGGTCCCGGTGCCCCTTTTCCCCCCGTTACCGGTCCCGGTGCCCCTTTTCCCCCTCCGTTACCGGTCCCGGTGCCCCTTTTCCCCTCCGTTACCGGTCCCGGTGCCCCTTTTCCCCTCCGTTACCGGTCCCGGTGCCCCTTTTCCCCTCCGTTACCGGTCCCGGTGCCCCTTTACCCCCCGTTATCGGTCCCGGTGCCCCTTTTCCCCTCCGTTACCGGTCCCGGTGCCCCTTTACCCCCCCCGTTACCGGTCCCGGTGCCCCTTTACCCCCCCGTTACCGGTCCCGGTGCCCCTTTACCCCCGGTCTCCGCAGGCGCCTCCTCGGATCAGATCATGCAGACGGGGGCGATTCTGCTGCGGGGGTGAGTGAGGAACGGGGGGTACGGGGGACCCCAATCTGCCAGAATGGGGACATGGGGACCCCCTCAATGGGGACAGAGAGATATGGGGGGACCCCAATCTGACTGTATGGGAACATGGGGACCCCCTGAGCAGGGACACGGGGAAACAGAGATATGGGGGGACCCCAATTTGCCTGAACAGGGACAAGGGGACCCCCTGAATGGGGACACGAGGGTATGGGGGGACCCCAATCTGCCAATATGGGAACATGGGGACCCCCTGAATGAGGACACGGGGATACAGAGATATGGGGGGACCCCAATCTGACTGTATGGGGACACGGGGACCCCCTGAGTGGGGACACGAGGGTATGGGGGGACCCCGATCTCTCTGTTCGGGCACACGGGGACACCTGCGGCCACACTGAATGGGGTCCTGGGGACCCCCATCTCCCCTCTATGGACACAGGGACCCCCTAAATGGGACTTGGGGGGCACGGGGAACCCCAAAGTGACCTCCCAGCCCCTTGGGGTCCCCCTGACCATGTCCTGTCCCCCACGTGGGGCCATGAGGACCCCCTAAGTGGGACTTGGGGGGCACGGGGACCCCCAAATGGGACATGGCCATCATTGGGACCCCCCTCAATGGGATTTGGGGGGCACAGAGACCCCCTCAAAGAGGACATGGGAGGCACAGGGACCCCCAAATGGGATTTGGGGGACACAGAGACCCCCCAACCCTCCCCATACAGGGATGTGGGGGGCACGGGGACCCCGGATGGGACATGGGCATCATTGGGAACACATGGGGGGCACAGAGACCCCCCCGAAGGGGACTTGGGGGGCACGGGGACCCCCTGAACGGGGACGTGGGACCCCCAGGTTCATCCGGGACCGCGTGGCGCGGTGCGGGGACGCGCAGGCGGTGGCGCTGAGCCTATCGGAACTGGGGGGGCCCCAACCCTGCACCCCCGACACCAAACGGCTCAGCGAGTGCCTGCGGCGCATCGGCGACGAACTCGACAGCAACACCGAGCTGCAAAGGTGGGGTACGGGGGGGATTGGGGGGTACAGGGGGATTCGGGGGGCACGGGGAGGATTGGAGGGTACGGGGGAGTGGGGAGTACGGGGGGATATTGGGGGGATTGGGGGACACTGGCGAGGATTGGGGGGCACCGGTGAGGATTGGGGGGCCCTGAGGGGTTTTGGGGGGCCCCATTTCCTCATGGCCCCCCAAGGCTGTTTGAGCAGGGCAGGTACCCCAGGAGCTCTTTGGGCTTTGAGGGGGTCCCTGGGAGTTTTGGGGGGCCCCTATTCCACTGTGTCCCCCCAGGCTGATCGAGCAGGTCGGGTACCAGGCTGCCAAGGAGCTCGTTGGGGTGTCCTTGGGGGTTTTTGGGGTGTCCTTGGGGGGCTTTGGGGTTCCCCTGTGGTTTTGGAGTGCCTACTGCCCCACATCCCCCCAGGATGATCGAGCAGGTTGGGTACCAGGCTGCCAAGGAGCTCTTTGGGGGTTCCCCTGGGGGGTTTTGGGGTTCCCCTGGGTTTTGGGGTGCCCACTGTCCTGCGTCCCCCTGGGATGATCGAGCAGGTCGGCTGTCAGGCCCCGAAGGAGCTCTTTGCAGTGTTCCTGGGGGATTTTGGGGGTTCCCTGGAGTATTTAGGGGGTTCCCCTGGGTTTTGGGGGTTCCCCTGGGTTTCGGGGTGCCCATGGATTTCGGGGTGCCCCTGCGTCCCCCAGGATGATCGAGCAGGTCGGCTGTCAGGCCCCGAAGGAGCTGTTTTTCCGCGTGGCAGCCGAGATGTTCGCCGACGGCACTTTCAATTGGGGCCGCGTCGTCGCCCTCTTCTACTTCGCCTGCAAACTGGTGCTAAAGGTGGGGACCCCCCTTCCCCCCCCCCCAGCAGGGGCCCCCCAAAACCCCCCCTGAACCCCCAAAACCCCCCTCTGCCCCCCGTTTCTGCAGGCGCTTTGCACGAAGGTGCCGGAGCTCGTCCGGACCATCCTCACGTGGACCATGGAGTTCGTGCGGGAGCGCGTGCTGGCGTGGATCCAGGCGCAGGGGGGCTGGGTGAGCACCCCAAAACCACCCCGAACCCCAAAATCTCCTCCTCTCAGTCCATCTGAACCCCCAAAACGCCCTCGTGTCCTCCAGGAACCCCAAAACCCACTCATGTCCCCTCTGAACCTCAAAACCACCTCAGTCCCCCCTGAACCCCAAAACTCAGAGTTACCCAAACACCCCGAGTCCCCCCGAACCCCAAAATTCTCCCTGAACCCCAAAGCTCTCTCGTATCTTCTCTGAGTCACCCCTGAACCCCAAAACTCCCTCATGTTCCCCCTGGAACCCCCCAAGTCCCCCCAAACCCCCCCTTCTCTGAGTCCTCCCTGCACCCCAAAACCCCTCCTGACCCTCATTCCTCATTTCCCATCCCGGGGGGGAGCACTCAGACATCCATTTCGGTTTAAGGGGGGCTCAGGGGGACCCCAATATATGCCTGAGCCCCCTTTTGCGCCCCCACATTCCCCTTTGCACCCCTAAACCCCCCCTTTTCCCCTCCTCTCTGCCTCCCCCTCCCCTTATTCCTCGTTTCCCACCCCGGGGGGGGGTACCCCGGTGTCCGTTTCGGTTTGGGGGGGCCCTGGGGGACCCCAATATATGCCTGACCCCCCCTTTTTGTCGCCGCCCCCCCAGGAAGGTCTCCTCTCTTACTTCAGCACCCCGACTTGGCGAACCATCACCATCTTCACCGCCGGCGCTCTCATGGCCTCTCTCACCATCTGGAAGATGTCGTAGGGTTTTGGGGGCCCCCCCTGACCCCCCCCCAGGACTGTGGGGACCCCCCCGACCCCCCCAGATTGGCCCCTGCCGGCAGGGATGGTGCTGACCCCCCCCTTTTTTCCAGCTTTTCGGTGCCTTCCAGGATATCGGGGGGTGGTTTTTAATAGGACTTTTAGGATTTAAATTCGGGGGGGGCCCCCCCAAAAAAATCCCTCCCCCCAAAAAAATAATGTGTGTGTCCCCCCAAAACAACATCGGCCTTTGTTCTTGGGGGGCCCCAACGCGGATCTGGTGGGGTTTGGGGGGGGGGGGCACAGCTTCACCCCAACCTCACAGCGGTTTGACTTAAGGGGGGGCTGTGAACCCCAAAAAAAGGCGGGGGGCTGTGGTTGCAATTTGACCCCCCCCAATGTGATGGGGGGGGTCTTTGTGACCCCCAAAAATGGGGGGGGGGGCGTTTCTATGGTCGCATTCCTGTTCCCTTTATTGGGGGGGGGGTCTGTGACCCCCCAAAAACAAACCGGGGGGGGGCAGGTTGGGTATTTATTGGGGGGCTGTGACCCCCCCGGGCGGTGACGTCATGAGGTGATGACGTCACGGGGGGGGTTCGGCCCTTCCCCTCCCCCAACTCTGCTTTTTTGGGTTTTTTTTCTCTCTTTTTGTTGTTTTTGTACCTTCTTTTGTATCGGGGGGGGAGGGGCGGGGGGGGAATAAAGGAGGAAAGAGAATGGTGTGATGGCACTGACCCCCCAAAACCACCCCCGGGAACCCCAAAATCCCCCCCGGGAACCCCTGATCCCCCCCCCAGGAACCCCAAACCCCCCCCAGGGAACCCCTGACTACCCCCAGGAACCCCAAAACCCCTCCAGGAACCCCCTGATCCCCCCAGGAACCCCAAACCCCCCCCAGGCACCCCCTGATCCCCCCAGGGACCCCAAAACCCACCCAGGGACCCCCTGATTGCCCCCCAAAACCCCTCAGGGACCCCCTGAACCCCCCAGAACCCCCGGGGTGGTGGTGGGGGCGTCACAATGGTTCCCTCCCTCCTTGTGGAGCCGCCGATCACCCCAAAAACACCCCCGGGGGTGCCCCAATATCTCCCCACGCCCCCCCCCCAACGCTGACTCAGCACTTCCCAGTTCCTCTTCCTCATTCTCCCGGGGGGTGTGTGAAGGGGTACAGGGGGGTTTGGGGGAGATTTAGGGGTACAGAGAGATTTGGGGGGGTCGGGGGGAAGATCAGAGAGGTGGGGGGGGTCACAAGGGGATGGGGGGACAAAGGGGGTTTGGGGGGGTATATGGGGGGCAGAGGGGTTTGGGGGGACAGGGGGAGGTTTGGGGGGGACACAGGAGGGTACAGAGGGGTTTGGGGGCACAAAGGGCTTCAAGGGGGGCGCAGAGGGGTTTGGGAGGGACAAAGGTGTTCCAGGGGGCGCAGAGGGGTTTGGGGGTGTTCGTGGGGTGTTTGTGGGACACAGGGGGTTCGGGGGGGCTCAGCCCCCCCCTCTGCCCGGACACTGACGGAGACCTCGTGACAAAGGGGCGAAGGACACCAAGGGCCTTTCTGGGGGGGGGACACCCCCAAAGGGCTCTGAGACACCCCCGGATTGTGGGGGCCCCCTCATAGGGTCATGGGCCCCACCATGGCCCCCATCACCATGACCCCCATGGCCACCATCTCCAAGACCACCATGACTATCATGACCATGGCCACCATGACCCCCCCCATGGCCACCATGACCCCCATGGCCACCATGACCATCATGGCCATCATGACCCCTATGGCCACCATGGCCACCATGACCCCCATGGCCACCATGACCCCCATGGCCACCATGGCCACCATGGCCCCCCCATGGCCGTCATGACCCCCATGGCCATCATGACCACCATGACCCCCATGGCCACCATGACCATCATGGCCCCCCCATGGCCGTCATGACCCCCATGACCATCATGACCACCATCACCTCGACCATGGCCACCGTGACCCCCGTGACCCCCCCATCCCCCCATCCGCCTCCTGCACCCCACGGCGCTTCCGCCCCACGGCGCTTCCTCCCGGACGTGGAGCCGCGGGCGCTGCCGGAGGTGCCCCACGGGGGGTCGGGGGGGGCTGAGGGGGTCCCGGGGGGCTGTGGGGGGATGGGGGGGGCTGAGCCTCTGTCCCCCCCAGAGATGAACCCCAAAATCTGCCTGAGCCTCAGCAGAGCCTTCCTCGGCCTCATCAACCTCCTCTTCTTCGTGAGTGGGGGGAGCACTTGGGGGGCAGAGGGATGGGCTGTGGGGCAGGGGGTCATTTGTGGGGTAGTTGTGGGGCAGCCGTGGGGCAGTCGTGGGGCAGCTATGGGGCAGTTGTGGGTCAGGAAGGCAGTCGTGGGGCAGTTGTGGGTCAGGAAGGCAGTTGTGGGGCAGCCGTGGGGCAGTTGTGGGGCAGCCGTGGGGCAGGGTGTCACGGGCCGCCCCGCTGCCCCACAGGCTCTCGGCTGCCTCCTGTTCGCCATCGGCCTTTGGCTGTTCCTCCACCGCCAGAGCTTCGCTGCCCTCCTGGGTGAGAGACGCGCTGTGGGGCAGCTGTGGGGCAGCCGTGGGGCAGCCCGAGCTGCGGGGACCCTCAGTGTGTGGGTCAGCCTGTCACGGGCCCCCCTGAACTGTGGGTCACCCCAATGTGTGGGGCACCTCAATGTATGGGGCACCTCAAGCTGTGGGTCACCCCCGGCCATAGGTCCCCTGAGCAATGGGTCACCCCAATGTGTGGGGCACCCCAAGCCATGGGGCCCCCAAGCTATGGGTCACCCCAATGTGTGGGTCTCCCTGCCATGCAGCCCCCAATATGTGGGTCACCTCAAGCCGTGGGTCACCTCAATGTGTGGGTCACACTAATGTGTGGGTCCCCCCAATATGTGGGTCCCCCGCAATGTGTGGGTCCCCCCGCGTGGGGGTCCCCCCGCGTGGGCCGGTGGCCGTGGGTCGCTGACGGGTGCTCCCCCTCTGCCCCCCAGGATCGCCGCTGTGGGGGCTGCGGGTCTGGGCCTGGGGGGCGGTGGGGTTTGGGGCGCTGGCGCTGCTCTTGGGGGGCCTCGGGGGGATCGGGGCGCTGCGCGGGAGCACCACTCTGCTGGCCATGGTGAGGGGGCACCTGGGGGGCACTTGGGGGGCAGGGGGATCGATGGGAATTGGGGGGTCTGGGGCACTTGGGGGGCAGGGGGTGATCTATGGGAATTGGGGGGTCTGGGGGAGTTGGGGGGGAATTGGGGGGTCTGGGGGAGTTGGGGGTGTCTGGGGGAGTTGGGGGGGCAGGGGGTGAGGTGGATCTATGGGAATTGGGGGGTCTGGGGGAGTTGGGGGGCAGGGGGTGAGGTGGATCTATGGGAATTGGGGGGTCTGGGGGAGTTTTTGGGGGCTGTGGGCAGTTGGGGGTTGGGGGCTCTGGCAGAGTTGGGGGTCTTTGGGATGTGGGGTTCTGGAGGAGTCAGAGGGGATGGGGGGTTCTGTGTGGCTGAGGGATCAGGGGGGGTCTGGGGGTTTTGGGGGGTCTGGGGGAGTTGGGTGTCAGGGGAGGGTCAGGGGGCCATAAGGTTGTGGGGTTCAGGGGGGTCTGGGGGGATCTGTGGGGCGCACAGCACTGCCCCCCTGCCCCCCCCCCCGCCGTGGGTCTGGGGGGGCCCCACTGCCCCCCAACTTCCCCCCCAGTACTTCGGGCTCCTCGTGCTGCTCCTGGCGGCCCAAGTGACGCTGGCGGTGATGGGGTACACACAGCGCGACGGCGTGAGTGGGGAGCCGTGGGGCAGCTATGGGGCAGGGCTATGGGGCAGCTGTGGGGAGCTGTGGGGCAGTGCTATGGGGCAGCTGTGGGGAGCTGTGGGGCAGCTGTGGGGCAGTGCTATGGGGCAGCTGTGGGGCAGACTGTGGGGTGCTGGCAGTGTGGGGCTGTGCTATGGGGCAGCACTATGGGGCAGTGCTGTCGGTGTGGGGCAGCGCTATGGGGCAGCACTATGGGGCAGCGCTGTCGGTGTGGGGCAGCTATGGGGCAGCGCTATGGGGCAGCGCTGTCGGTGTGGGGCAGCGCTATGGGGCAGCCCCTCTCCCCACAGGTGGCGGCCGCGGTGGCGGCGTCGGCACAGGGGCTGATTCGGGGGTACCCATCTCTGGGCCCCCCCGGGGACCCCCACGAGAGCTGGGACGCCCTCCAGCAGCAGGTGAGCCGCCCCCCAGCCCCACGGCCGCCCCACGGCTGCCCCACAGCCGCCCCACGGCCGCCCCACTGCCTCCCCCCAGCTGGGCTGCTGCGGCTGGACGGGGCCGCAGGACTGGGACCCCCCCGGGGCTGTCGCCTGCTCCTGTCTGCGGGTGCCCCACGGGCGCCCCACGGCGCTGCCCCACGGCCGCTGCCCCACGGCGGACCCACGGCAGCTGTTCCGCACGGTGAGGCATGGGGCGAGGGGGGGACATGGGGGTCCTGTGGGGCTCACAGGGGGGAGCGGGGGGGGGGGGTCCCGGTCTGCCCCCCAAAAGTCACCCCACATCCCGCAGGGCTGCGCCGACGCCGTGTGGGGGTGGATCGCCGAGAACCTGCTCACCGTGGTGGGGGGCAGCGTAGGCCTCGGGCTCCTGGAGGTGTGGGGCAGCTATGGGGCAGCTATGGGGCTGGGGCTGGGGGGCAGCTATAGGGCTGCTATGGGGCTGGGGGGCAGCTATGGGGTTGTGGGGTGTGGGGCAGCTATGGGGCTGTGGGGCAGCTATGGGGCTGGGGGTGAGGGGGCAGCTATGGGGCTGTGGGGCAGCTATGGGGCTGGGGGTGAGGGGCAGCTATGGGGTTGTGGGGTGTGGGGCAGCTATGGGGCTGGGGGGCAGGAGGAGGTGGTTTGGGGGAGACATGGGGTGGTTTGGGGGGGCTGTGGGGCAGGATTGGTGGTGTGTGGTGTGATGGGGGGAGATATGAGGTGGTTTTGGGGCAGCGCTGTGGGTCCGCTATGGGTCAGCTATAGGGCCACTATGGGACCGCTATGGGGCCGCTGTGGGGCCGCTATGGGGCACCTATGGGTCCGCTGTGGGTCCGCTATGGGTCGCTATGGGTCCCGCAGCTGTTCCTGGCGACGCTCTCGATGTTTCTGGTGCGGCACTGCCCCGCGGATCGCTGAGGGGGGGGGGGAGGGGCAATAAACCGCCCGAAGGCGCCAATGAGACACCGCGGCGGCTCCGCGCCCTTTTCCTGAGGGCGGGAACGGCTCACGCCCCGCCCCCATCTTTGGGCGGGAACACCTCACGCCCCGCCCCCATATTTTGGGCGGGAACGGCTCACGCCCCGCCCCCATATTTTGGGCGGGAACGGCTCCAGCCCCGCCCCCTCTTTGGGCGGGAACGGCTCACGCCCCGCCCCCCTCTTTGGGCGGGAACGGCTCCAGCCCCGCCCCCATCTTTGGGCGGGAAGGCGCCTCCACTGCCCCTTTTGGCGGGAACGCCTCGCGCCCCCTCCCCTCTCCCCTCCCTCCGCGCTGGGCTGAACGCCTCGAGCCCCGCCCCCATCTTTTGGCGGGAACACTTCACGCCCCACCCCTCGCACTCTTTTGGCGGGAACACTTCAGGCCCCACCCCTCGCACTCTTTTGGCGGGAACGTCTCGCGCCCCACCCCTCTTTTGGCGGGAACAGTCGAGCCCCGCCCCCCTCTTTTGGCGGGACCCCCCCCCCCCGCGCAGGGCGGGAACGGCTCTCTCGCGCCATCTTTTGGCGGGAGCGGCTCCGCCCGCTCCGTTCCCCCTCAGCCTCGTGAGGAGAACGCGGCTCCTCTGTCCTCGTGCCCTCCCCTCTCCTCTCACCCCTTTCTTCCCTCTGCTCCTCTCCTCCCTCCCCGTTTCCCGCCTGTCCCGCACTCCTCCTCATCCTCTCCCTCTCTCCCACTGTTTCGCTTTCCCTCTGTCCCCCATTTCCCCCCGACTCCCCCTTTCCCCCTCTGTCCTCTCCATCCTCTCCTCTTCCCCTTTTCCTCACTTTCCCCCTCATTCCCTCCTCATCCTCCCTGTTCCTCTTTTCCCCTCTGTCCCCTCTTCCTTTCATATCCCACATCTCCCCCTTTTTCCCCTCTCTTTCCTCCATCCTCTCCTCTTCCCTGTTCCCCCATTTCCTCCCTTTCCCCCTCTGTCCCTCCTTATCCTCCCTCTTCCTTCCTCTCCCCCTTTCCTTCTCTGTTTCCTCCATCCTCTCATCTTCCCCCTTTGTCTTTCTCTGTGCCCTTTTCCTTCACTTTCCACCATCTTCCCCCTCTGTCCCCTCCATCCTCTCATCTTCTCCATCTCCTCCTCTCCTCCCTTTCCCCTCTGTCCCTCCTTATCCTCCCTTTTCCCCTCTCTCCTCCCCTTTCTCCTCTCTCCCCTCATCCTTCCATATCCCCCATCTCCCCCTTTCCCCCTCTGTCTCCTCTATCCTCTCATCTTCCCTATTTCCCTCTTTCCTCACTTTCCCCCTCATTCACTCCTTATTCTCCCTGTTCCCCTTTTCCCCTCTGTCCTCCCCCTTTCCCTCCCTGTCCCCTCCATCTTCCCCCTCTCCCCCTTTCCCCCTCTGTTCCTCCTTTCCTCACTTTTCCCCTCCATCTTCTGCTTTCCCTTCTGTCCCCCCAATCCTCTCATCTCTCCTGTTCCCCCATTTCCTCACTCCCCCCATTCCCTCATTCTCCCTGTTCCCCATCTCCCCTTTTCCCCTCTCTCCTTCTCTTTCTCCTCTCTCCCCTCATCCTTCCATATCCCACATCTCCCCCTTCTCCCTCTGTCTCCTCCATCCTCTCATCTCCCGTTTCCTCACTTTCCCCCTCATTCACTCCTTATTCTCCCTTTCCCCTCTGTCCCTCCTTTTCCCCTCTGTCCCCCCGTTTCCCCTCTTCCCTTTCCCCCATCTCCCCCTTTCCCTTCTGCCCCCATTTTCCCCCATTTCTCCCCCATTTTTCCCCCATTTCCCCCCATTTCTCCCCCATTTCCCATTTTCCCCCATTTCCCCATTTCTCCCCCATTCCCCCCATTTTACCCTCATTTCCCCCCATTTCTCCCCCATTTTCCCCCCATTTCCTCCATTTTCCCCCCTTCTCCCCTCACCCCCATCCCTCCCTCCCCAGAGGGGACCCCCAGACCCCCCTGCACCCCGCATTGCCGCCATGGCTGCCGAGGAGCCCCCCGACCCCGCTGCGCCCCTCGAGGAGGAGTCGCCGCCGCCACGTGGGTACCGCAGCGAGGGACGCGGTGAGCGTTTGGCGCCGCCGTAACCGCCCTCGTGCCCCCGTCCAGCGCGACGCGGCGACAGCCTCGGCCTCCAGGAGTTCGTCCTCGACCGCCTCTTCGCCGCCTGCGACCCCGCGGACACAGGTAGCGACGGCACACGCCGCCCCGGCACCACCGCAGCCCCCGCGTACGGCGTCACGGCAGACATGTGCGGTGTCGTGGAGTCATGGCAGCCATGTGTGGAGTCATGGCACCCATGTGCCATGTCGTGGCACCCACATATGGCATCGCTGCACCCACTTACGGCATCATGGCACCGCCATATGGCATCATGGCACCCCCATATGGCATCATGGCACCCACATAGGGCATCGTGGCACCCACATACGGCCTCGTGGCACCCACATATGGCATCGTGGCACCCACATACGGCATCATGGCACCCCCATATGGCATCGTGGCACCCCCATAGGTCATCATGGCACCCCCATACAGCATCGTGGCACCCACATATGGCATCGTGGCACCCACATGTGGCATCATGGCACCCCCATAGGGCATCGTGGCACCCCCATACGGCATCGTGGCACCCCCATATGGCATCATGGCACCCACATGTGGCATCATGGCACCCCCATATGGCATCGTGGCACCCCCATAGGGCATTGTGGCACCCCCATAGGGCATTGTGGCACCCACATAGGGCATTGTGGCACCCACATGTGGCATCGTGGCACCCCCATACGGCATCGTGGCAGCCGTGAGGGCTCTCCCAGCTCTGCCGCTGCGCAAACCCTCGGCCCCGGGATGTGGACGCCGTTGAGGTGCCCGCACCAACCTCCGCTGTCGCGGTTGGCGTCGCTCACGCCCGCCCTGTGCCGCAGGGCTGGTGCCGGCGCAGCGGGTGGTGCGGTACCTGCAGGAGGTGACGGGTCAGAGCGGCGAGGAGTGCCGGCTGCGGGTGCTGCACCGCATGCTGGACCGCGAGGCCGCCGGCGCGGCGCTGGATTTACCCGCCTTCCTCGCCGTCATGAGGCAGTGGATCGCGCTGTGCCAGCACGACGGGTCAGTGGCCGCCAACCGCCGCCGGAACGCGGTTCCTGACGGGCCGGACGGCGTTACCGGCGCTTCCCACCTCCGCAGGGACTCGTGGTTCACTGAGGAGAGCGCCGCGCCGCCGGACGACCTCGGCCTTGCGCTGGCGGGTGGGGAGCGGCGCCCGCTGGGGCCGTGGTGGCGACGGTGGGATCTGGCGAGCGCCGTCGCGTCCCCCCTGAACCCCGAGAGTGCGGCGCAGCCCCTTCTTCTCATCCGGCAGAGGCGGAAGGACTGACGGCGCCGGCGGCTGCGCCGCTGGAGGACGACGGCAGCGACACGGACACCGCGAGCCCGTAAGTGCCGCCTCACCAGGAACATCGTGTCGGCTCCGCGCAGTGCCGGAGTCTGTGGCGATTCCGGCATTGGCGCTTCCCCACAGCAGCGAAGCCGCCATCCTGCGCAGCCGTGCCGAGCAGCTCGCGGCCCGCAACGCCAAACTGCAGCGCGACGCCGAGTCGGCCGAGGAGCTCAACGCCCGCCTGGCCGAGGAGACGGCACAGCTGGCGGCGCAGCTGCGATGGTGCGGCACCGGCGCGGCGGGAGCTGCGGGTGGGAGCTGCCGCGCTCCGGCAACGCTCCAAAGAGCCGCGTGGGGCTGTCCGGCAGCAGCCAACGGGCGCTGGAGCACGCCAAGGACGCCGCTGCAGACATGGACGAGCTGCGGGCGACGGCGAAGGCGCTGGCGGAGGAGAACGGCGAGCTGCGGCGGCAGGCGCGGCACCTGGTGAGGGACGCGGCGTCCGACGCCGAGTGGTGTGGGGCCACGCGGCTCAGCGCCGTCGCTCCGCAGGAAAAGGAGCAGCGGGAGCTGCGCTCGCGCGCCGACGGCCTCTGGGACGAGGTGAGGCAGTGGCTCTGCACCGGCGCGGCGATGGCGGCATCACGGCGAACGCCAACTCCGTTTGTCCCGATCAGAACCAGCGGCTGCTCGGCGAGGGCCGCGGGCTGCGGGAGCGCGTCGGCGCGCTGGCGGCCGAGACCGCTGACATGGGGGTGAGCGGCGGCGCCGCGTTAAGCGCTAACGAAGCCGGTGCCCATCCGCCCTCCCGGCAGCGGTGTCTCCCTGCGCTCAGGCTCAGCTACGGCACTGCGCGGCGGTTCTCTCCGAACGCAACGCGGCTCTCACCGAGGTGGGAGACGCGCACGGCTCCGGCGCCGCTGATGGATGCGCCGAAGCCTTCACCGCCGCCCGTTCGCAGGCCGAGCGTCGCGCCGAGGAGATGGCGGCGGCGCTGGAGGAGCGCGAGCGGGAGCTGCAGGTACGGCGTCGAGGCGCCGCCGTGGGTTTGGAGCCAAACACGGGCAGTGGCGGCCGCGGTTCCGGCGGCGAACAGAACACTCGTGGGTTGGAGTCGGCGACCGAAGCGACGGCACTGGGAAACGCTCGTGCCGGGGAGGGAAGGGCGGGCGGCGCCCTCGCCGCACTCTCACCGCCGCCCTCAGAAAAGCCATTGCGCTTCAGCGCCGATGGCGCGGCCTGAAAGTGTCGTTCCGCGCAGGAGCTGCGGCAGGAGGCGGCGCGGCGGCGGCGGCAGGACGCCTCGGCCACGTACGTCACCGCATCACCGCGCCCATTCCCTCGTCCTTGTGGCTCCGGAAGCTTCCGGAAGCGTGAGAAGCGGGACGGCCGCGGAACGCCGTCGTGGTGCCGCCTGTGCCGTTGCTTCTTCCAACGATGGCGCCTCGTTGCCGGGAAGCGCCGTCCGCTCCCTCACGCCTCCGCTTCCCCCCGCAGCCGTCCCCGGCAGTGTCTCGGCGTCGCCGACGTACCGGCGCAGCCGCTTGGCGCCGAGATGGAGGCGACGCTGCGGGTACGGAGGGCGCCGCGGCGGTGCCGGGGACGGGCGCTTCCAGCGCTGACCGTCATCCCGCGCAGGAAATGGCGGCGGCAGCGGAGGACGATGGTGCGGTGGCGTCGCCGGGAGCGGTGGGGGGTGACGGTGCGGCGCCGGATGAGCCGCGGCGGTACCGCGATGGCGATGGGAGGTGAGAGCGCGAGCGGTGAATGCAGCGACGCGGCAGAGGTCGAGGCCTGCGGTGAGCGGCACCGCTCGGTCCCTCCCAGCAGAGCCCCGGTGCCACCGCTGCTGCGCTTACTGGTGTTACTGGTGTTACTGGTGGGACTGGTGGGAGTGGGGCTCCTGCTCCGCGGCAGAGTCCCCTGGCCCCAACCTGGCCTGCGGCACCGCGGACCCCCACCCGCCTGACCGCCCCGGCACGGCGATCCCAGTCCCCCCAGTTCCCCCCAGTTCCACCCAGTTCCCTCCCAGTTTCCCTTCTGCCTCTCCCCAGTCCAGCCCAGTGCTCCCAGTTCCCTCCCAGTTCCTCCCAGTTCTCTTCTGCCTCTCCCCATCCCATTCCAGTGCTCCCAGTTCCCTCCCAGTTTTATCTCTGCCTCTCCCCAGTACAGCCCAGTGCTCCCGGTTCCTTTCTGCTTCTCCTCATCCCACCCCATCCCAGTGCTCTCAGTTCCCCTCTCCCCAATCCAGCCCAGGGCTCCCAGTCCCTCCCAGTTCCCTCCCAATTTCCTCCCAGTTTCCCTTCTGCCTCACCCCATCCCATCCCAGTGCTCCCAGTTCTGTCCCAGTTCCCCTCTGCATCTCCCCAGTCCAGCCCAGTGCTCCCAGTTTCCTTCTGCCTCTCCCTCTCCCCATCCCAGTGCTCCCAGTTCCCGTCTCTCCCCATCCCAGTGCTCCCAATTCCTGTCTCTCCCCATCCCAGTGCTCCCAGTTCCCGTCCCTCCCCATCCCAGTGCTCCCAGTTTCCCCAGTCCGCGCTCAGTCGGGGCTCTCAGTATCACCTTTATGCCTCCCCATTCCCTCAGTTCTGGGGGGTCCGGGGGGTCCCCACTGGGGGGGGGGGAGACCCCAGAGACCCCCCTGGACCCCCTCAGACCCCCCCCGACCCCCCCAGAGCTGATTCCGTCCCGGCCGCTCACGTCCCGTCCTGCTCCGATTCCGGGGGCCCCTGGGGGGGAGGCACCACACTGAGGGGGTACCCAGTGCTCCCAGTGCCTCCCAGTACCTCCCAGTGTCCCCCCAGTGCCTTTAATACATCCCCCCAGTGCTCCCAGTGCCCCCCAGTACCTCCCAGTGTCCCCCCAGTGCCTTTAATACATCCCCCCAGTGCCTCCCAGTCCCTCCCAGTGCTCCCAGTGCCTTTAATACATCCCCCCAGTCCCTCCCAGTGCTCCCAGTGCCCCCCAGTACCTCCCAGTGTCCCCCCAGTGCCTCCCAGTCCCTCCCAGTGCCCTTAATACATCCCCCCAGTGCCTCCCAGTGCTCCCAGTGCCTTTAATACATCCCCCCAGTCCCTCCCAGTGCCTCCCAGTACCCCCCAGTGCCTTTAATACATCCCCCCAGTCCCTCCCAGTGCCTCCCAGTGCTCCCAGTGCCCACCTGGGCGCAGGGCCGTCTCCGCAGGGCCCAGGCGGCGGCCGCCAGCCCCACCCCCCCCACGACCCCCCCCAGCAAAACCAGCCCGTGGTGCCGGGGGGGCTCGGGGGGCCCCAACCGGGCCGGGGGGGGACCCGGGGGGGACATGGGGGTCACGGGGGTCTGGGGGGGCCCCAACCGGGCCGGGGGGGGACCTGGGGGGGAACATGGGGGTTACGGAGGTCTGGGGAGACCCCAACCGGGCCGGGGGGGGGCCTGGGGGGGGACCTGGGGGGGAACGTGGGGGTCACGGGGGTCTGGGGGAGCTTTGGGGATCGGGGGGGGGGTATTAAGGGCACTGGGGGGGTTGGGGGGTCACAGGGATGGGGGGATTTGGGGTGGTCTCAAGGATGCGGGGGGGGTTGGAGGTCTGGGGGAGTTTGGGGGGGTCTCGGGGACACGGGGGGGCTTTGGGGGGTCTCGGGGATAGGAGGAGGTTTGGGGGGTACCGGTGCGGCAGCGCAGGCGGGCGCAGCCGGGGAAGTTGGGGGGCCGCCCCCGTAGCCCCCCCAGATGCTGCTCCAGGGCCGACAGCAGCTGCGATGCGTTCACCGTCTCCAGGCGGACGCAGCGCTGTGGGTCCTGGGGGGGCCCGGGGGGGTCACAGCGGCCCCAAACACCCCCCGGGGCACCCCCAAACCACGGCAGCATCCCCAGAGACCCCCAACCCCCCCAAGATACCCCCCGAGACACCCCCCCTGGGACCCCCAAACCCCTCAGAGCCTCTCTGAGTCCCCAGAGCCCCCCCCGAGACCCCCTCAGAGCCTCACAGGGTCTCCAGGAGCCCCCCAGACCCCCATAGGGTCCCCAAAGAACCCCCAGAATCCCCCAAGACCCCTCCTGACACCCCTAGACCCCTGTAGGGACCCCAGACCCCCTGAGCCCCCCCAGACACCCATAGGGTCCCCAGAGCCTCTTGAAGACACCCCCAGACCCCTATAGGGTCCCCAGAGCCCCCCGAGGACTGCCCCCAGACACCCCCAATCCCCCACAGGGTCCCCAGAGCCCCCCCGGACACCCCCAGACCCCTACAGGGTGCCCAGAGCCCCCCGAGGACTCTCCCAGGACACCCCCAGACCCCCCCCCCGGCCCCCCCACTCACATGGATTCCGCACTCGGCCACGAAGGCGAGGTGTGCGGCCAGGGCTCGGATTTGGGGGGCCAATGCCCCCCCCGCGGCCCCCGCCATGCGCCCCAACGCCGCTGCCCCGAAGTGCAGCCCCCACAGGTCTGAGCAGCGGCTGTCCTGGGGGGGCACGCGGGCTGGGGGGGGCGGGACCCCCAGAGACACCCCAAAGTCTCCAGAGACCCCGGGAGCCCCCCAGGACCCCCCCACCAGAGCCCCCCCAGGGTCCTCAGAGTCCCCCATGGACCCTCAGAGCCCCCCCCGGGACCCCCAGAGCCCCCCCAGGGTCCCCAGAGCCCCCCCAGGGTTGCCAGGTCCCCCCTCCAGTTCCCTTGGGACCCCCTACAGCCCCCCATAATCCTCCCAGATCCCCCCTAAGAAGCCCCCCCTTTTCCTGGGACCCCCCCCCGAGCCCCCCTAGATACCCCAGAGCCCCCCCAAAGTTCCCAGACCCCCCCAGTGACCCCCGAGATCCCCACCCCCCTCGCCAGGCCCCCAAATTCCACCCCCCCCGAGTTACTCTCAGCTCCCCAACCCCTTCCATGATCCCCAAAAGCCTCCCCCCGGGACCCCCCAAGTTATGGGGGGGGTCGGGGCTTTGGGGGGGCTCTCACCGCCTCCAGGTTGCCCGGCATGGCCACGGGGTAGTCCAGGAGCAGCCAGGGGGTCTGGTGGGGGGGGGGGCCGAAATTGGGGGTGTCCAAAGGGATTGGGGGGTCCCAGGGGGGTTTGGGAGGTTCGGGGGGGTCCCAGAGAGCTTTGGGTTTTTTTGGGGGGGTGCTGGGGGGGGTCTCAACAGGTTGCGCAGGCAAGTGGGGGGGATTTGGGGAGTTTGAGGGGATCCTGGGGGGGTTTGGGGGGTTCGGGGGGTCCCGGGGGGGGTTGGGAGGTTCGGGGGTTCCCGGGGGGGGGTTGGGGGTTCGGGGGGTCTCACCAGGGCGCGCAGGTGGGTGAGGGGTTTGGGGGGCTTGGGGGGGTCCCGGGGCGGTTTGGGGGTTCGGGGGGGTTTGGGGGGCTTGGGGGGATCCCGGGGGGGTTCGGGGTTCCCCGGGGGGGTTTGGGGGTTCGGGGGGGTCTCACCAGGGCGCGCAGGCGGGCGCTGAAGGTGCTGCTGATGGGGCTGAAGTCGAAGGAGCAGCAGCCGGTGGGGGGGGGGGGCGGCCAAGAGGAGCAGCAGTGGCACCTGAGGGGGTACGGGGGAAAAAGGGGGTACGGGGGGAAAAGGGGGGGGAAAAAGGGGGTACGGGGGGGGAAAAGGGGTGTAATGGGGGAGCAAAAGGGGGGAACGGGTGAAGGATGTGGGGGGGGGGACTGGGGGGGGGGGCACCTGACGGGAAGGGGGGAGTTTGGGGGGGCGGGGGGGGGGGGGCAGAGGTGGGGGGGACACCGGAGGGGGTTTGGGGCAACCAGGGGACCACCAGGAGACACTGGGGGGGGGGCGGGGGGGGCACTGGGGGAAGAGAAGAGGAGGGGTAACCTTTGGGGGGAGGACATTATGGGGGTATGGGGGGGTGGAAATATGGGGGGGGCGGGTCCTGGGGGGTTTGGGGGGCACTGGGGGTGTTGGGGGGCGGTTTGGGGGACACTGGAGGATCGGGGGGGGCACTATGGGGTCACGGGGGGAGCGGGAGCACAGCGGGGGGGGGGGGAGGCGGGTCCTGGGGGTGTTGGGGGGCCCCGCGCTTACCATAGCAGAGGAGGGGGGGGCCGGGCCCATGGCGGGGGGGGGCCGGGCCGGGGGGGGGAAACCGGGGACCCCCCCGGGACCCCCCCGGGAATCCCCGGAGCCCCCGAACGTCCCGGGGAGCGGCGGAGAGAAAGTGAAAGCGGCTCCGAACGGGGCGGGGGGGGGGAACGGGGGGGCACCCAGGATGGGGGGGGGCACCCAGGATGGGGGGGGCACCCAGGATGGGGGGGGATGGGGAAAGGGGGGCACCCATGATTGGGGGGGGGGGATGGGGAAGGGGGGGGCACCCAGGATCCGGGGGGGGATCTGGGATGCAGGTGAATGGGATGGGGGGGGGAATGCAGCATAAGGGGGACCCCCCCCCCCCACTGGGATGTATTCCCCCCCAGAGACACGGGACCCCCCCGGCCCCCCCCAAAAAAACAGTCAGAGGCGGTGGAGGGCGTTATTGCGGTTTATTGGGGTTTATTGGGGTTCATTTCGGTTGGGTATTGGGGGGGTTATTGGGGTTGGGGGGGTTATTATGTTTTATTGAGCTATTGGGGTTTATTGGGGGGTTGTTGGGGTTTATTGGGGTTTATCGGGGGTTATTTGGGGTTTTTGGGGTGGGGGCTCAGTCAGGGCCCCCCCCGGGCAGCCAGAGCCGCCGCGGGCGGGTGCAGCGCAGCTGCAGTTCCTCCTCCGCGCCGGGTGGGGGCGCCCGTCCGGGCCCCCCCAGGACCCCCCCCGGCACCCAGACCTGCGCGGAGCCCACCGAGGACCACGAGAGGTGCTGGGGGGGCAGGGGGGGATGGTGAGGGGGGGGAGGGACCCCGAGAGAGGGGACCCCCCCCAAGGAACCCCCCCAGGGACCCCCCCCAGTGACACCACCCCCCCCCAAGGAACCGCCCCAAGGACCACCCGGCCACAAGGCCCCCCCCAGAGACCCCCCCCTCCAGTGACAGGCCCCCCCAAGGAACCCCCCCAGGGACCCCCCTGGCCACAAGGACCCCCCTCAACCCCGGACCCCCCCCTCAGCCGAGGACCACCCCCTTGAAACAGGACCCCCTCCCAGTGACCCCCCCCTTTGAAACCGGGCCCCCCCCCCCCCCCCCCAAGGAACCCCCCAGTGACCCCCCGGCCACAAAGACCCCACCCCCAGGGACCCCCCCCCTCCAGTGACAGCCGCCCCCAAGGAACCCCCCCAGTGACCCCCCCTCACCCAAGGACCCCCCGAGTTTGAAACAGGGCCCCCCCCTCACCCAAGGATCCCTCTACAGGGACCCCCCCTCCTTTCCCAGACCCCCCCTGAGCAATGAGTGACCCCCCCATCACCCTGCACCCCATCATTTACTGCCCCCCGTGCCCCCCTTTACAGCCCTCCATTACAGCCCCCCCACTCACCGTAACCCCCTTTGCCCCCCCTTTTTGCCCCCCACTCACCGTGCCCCCCCCGCACAGCCACAGCCCATCGGGGCGCTGTTTCGCCAGTGCCTCCTCGGCCCCCCTGGACCCCCCCGGCAGCACCGCCAGAGCCCCCCCCGGCAGCCCCGCGGCCTCCAGCGCCTGTGGGGGGCACATGGGGTACGGGGGGTCAAATGGGGGTATGGGGGGGTCAAATGGGGGGGCGGGGGGGCACATGGGGGTCCGGGGGGGTCAAATGGGGGGGCGGGGAGGGCACATGGGGATGAGGGGGGGCACATGGGGGTCCCGCGGGGATCAAATAGGGCTGCCAGGGGTCAAACGGGGGTGTGGGGGGAGCACATGGGGGTCTGGGGTCAAGGGTGGGGTCTGGGGGGGTCTCAAGGGTGGGGTTTGGGGGGTTCAGGGGGTTCCCAGGGTGGGGGTCAATGGGGGTTTGGGGGTCCCCACCTGGCGCAGGCGCAGGGCCCCCGGGAGCCCCTGGGGCGGCGCCACCAACACGACGCCGTTGCCGAGGGCGAGCGCGGGGGGGAGGAGGTGGAGCGCCAGAGGAAGGGGGCGGGGCCCCGACCAGGCCACGCCCACCACGCCCAGGGGGCGGCGCGACAGCAGGGACCACCCCCCGGGCTGCACCTGTGAGGAATTAGCCACGCCCACTGTGGTCCCGCCCATCGCCCGCTTAACCACACCCACCAAAGCCCCGCCCCCTGTCCAAGGCTGCAGTCCCGCCCCTGTGCAGGTAGCCCTGCTCTCCAGTGCCCCAGGCCCCGCCCACCCGTATAGCCCCACCCATCATGTAACACCACTTGTCAGGCCACGCCCTCTGCTCAGCCACACCCACCATGCCATTAACCCCGCCCACCCCATGCACTGTCGCCTCAGGCCCCGCCCCCTCTCAGGCCCCGCCCCTCCCAACTCCAACTCCTTCACCCACTGCCCCTCCAGGCTCCCCTCACTTGTCCCTGCCCCCTTTAGGCCACGCCCCCTCCGGAGCACGCCCCTTTAGGTCCCACCCCTCAACCCCTCACCCACTGACCCCTGCCCATCCAGGCTCCGCCCCATTTAGGCCCCACCCACTCATGCTCCGCCACCTCAACGGCCCCACCCCATACACCCCTTCAAGCCCCGCCTCCTTTAGGCCCCGCCCCTCCAAAGGCCCCGCCCATCTCCCTCCCAAGCCCACGCCCATCTCAGTCCACCCTTCACCCCATCCAGGCTCTGTTGCTTTAGGCCCCACCCAGCCAGCGCCCCACCTCTTATGCCCCCGCCCCCGAGGCCCCGCCCACACCGACCCCACCCCATAAAACTCCACCCCTTCACGAGGCCACGCCCACACCGACCCCACCCCGTCAAGACTCCACCCCTTCTCGAGTCCCATCTCAGCCCCACCCCTCTCACCCCCTTTTAGGCCCCGCTCCCTTCATAGTCCCCACAAAGCCCCCCCACCCTTTAGGCCCCGCCCACACACCTTATGTCCCACCCCTAGCCCTGCCCCTTCAGGCCCCGCCCCTATATAGACCCCGCCCCCACAGCCCCCCACCCCTTTGGCCCCACCCCACACTCCTTTACGCCACACACCCCAGCCCCGCCCCCAACCGTTAAGCCCCACCCCCTCTCTAGGGGCACGGCCCCGCCCACCTGCATAGCTCCGCCCCCCATCTCCGCCCGCGCCGCCCAGCGCAGCAGCGCCTCCCGCAGCCCCTCCGTCGCCTCCTCCGCGTCCGCCTCGAGCGCCGCCACCGCCCCCCGGAGCACCCGCGCCCGAGAGCCGCCCGGGAGGAGCCCCCACCTGCGGGCACCGCCCCGTCAGACACCCCGGTACCCCAAACCGACCCCGGGGACCCCCAAACCAACCCCCCCGGTACCCCAAACCAACCCCTGAACCCCAAACCACCGCCGGGGACACCCAAACCACCCCAGGAACCCCAAACCCCCTCCCAGGACCCCAAACTCCTCCCCCAGGGACCCCAAATTCCCCCAGGGACCCCCAACCAACCCCCAGGGACCTCAAAATCCCCCAAGGGACCCCAAACCCCCCCAGGGACCCCCAAACAACCCCAAGACACCACCCTCCCAAATAGTGACCCCCAAATTCCCCCCTGAGACCCCCACAACCCCCGTGGTCACTTCAGGAGTCTCCAACCCCCCCCATTTGCCCCCCCACCCCAAGGCCCTCCCATCCCTCCCTCACCCCAGAGCCCCCCCTGTACCCCCATTTCCCCCCCCTCACCGCAGCCCCCCCCGCCGGGCTCCCTCCACGGCGGCCGCGATCTCAGCAGTCTCGGGGGGCTCCGTCACCCCCCCCGGGATGGGCTCCGAGCTGGGGGGGGACAGGAACAGGGCTCGGGGGGGGTCCCCACATTGCACATGGGGGGAAGGGGGGGCATTTTTTGGGGGGGGAAGGGCATTACCTGAGCTCCTGCTCTGGGGGGGGCTCAGGGGGGTCCCAGGGGGGGCGCCCGAACTCCCGCAGCACCTGAGGGGGGCACAGCCCCATGGCAGTGGGGCACGGCCCCCCCAAACCATCCCTGGGACCCCCCAAACCACCCAGGGACCCCCCCAAACCATCCCTGGGATGCCCCCAGTTCCCCCAGTAGCCTCAGCCCAGCGCCCCGGGACCCCTCCAGTTCCCTCTCAGCCCCCAATTCCCCCCAAATCACCCAGGGCCCCCCCCCCCAATCCATCCCTGGGAACCCCCCCAGTTCCCCCAGTAGCCTCAACCCCACCCCCCTGGGACCCCCATCCCACCTCAGAGCCCCCCCAGTCCCCCCCAGACCTCCCAGTAGCCCCAATCACCCTACCCAGTCCCCCCCTAAACCACCCAAGGACCCCCCCAAACCATCCCTGGGACCCCCCCCCGGCCCCCCAGTTCCCCCAGTAGCCTCAACTCACCCCCCGGGACCCCCATCTCACCTCAGAGCCCCCCCAAACCTCCCAGTAGCCCAGTTCCTCCTCCCAGCCCCCCCCAAACCACCCAAGAACCCCCTAAATCATCTCTTGAACCCCCCCCAGTTCCCCCCCACCTCCAGGCCGGCGCCCCCCGTCGGGTCTCCCGGCTCGAGGCTGTTGAGCCACACGAGGCCATGGGGCAGCCTGGGGGTCAAGGTCAGGGTCAAGGGTCAGGGTCAAAGGTCAAGCGAAGGTCAGAGGGAGGGGCCCACTCGCCTCTCGGCCGCGTCCAGCGCGGCGCTGATGTCCTGCGCCCAAACGGCAGCGGCGGCGACGCTCGGCACAGATGAGGCCACCGCGACGGCGTCCGACGCGCAGCGGACGGGGAGCAGCGGCAGCAGCGGCGCCTCGGACTGGGAGCAACTGGGAGTGACTGGGAGCGACTGGGACCCCGACTGGGAGCAACTGGGTAGGACTGGAACCCCAACTGGGAGCGACTGGGAGCAACTGGGTAGGACTGGGAGTGACTGGGATGGTCTGGGACCCCGACTGGGAGCAACTGGGAGCGACTGGGACCCCCCTGAGCCCCGACTGGGATGGACTGGGACCCCGACTGGGAGTGACTGGGAACAACTGGGACCGTGACTGGGAGCAACTGGAACCCCAACTGGGAGCGACTGGGAGCAACTGGGAGCGCGACTGGGAGTGACTGGGATCCTAACTGGGAACTGGGCCCCCAAACTGGGAACTGGAACCCCTAAACTGGGAACCGGGACCCCAAACTGGGAACTGGGACCCCAAACTGGGAACCGGGACCCCTAAACTGGGAACTGGGCCCCCAAACTGGGTCCCCACCCACCGTTTCGCGGACGCAGCGCGAGGTGGGGGCGACCCCCGAGATCAGAGTGGGGGGACAGCAGTGCCCCCCCGTGGGCAGCGGCGCCTGGAACACCTGGGGGGGCAGAGGGGATGGGGGCACCCCAAAACCCCCCCGAACCCCAGAGACTCCCCGGGACCCCCAGAGCCCCCCAGGAACCCCAAACCCACCCCCAGAGCCCCCCCAGAAACCCCCAAACCCACCCTCAGACCCCCCCAGATGCCCCCAGGGACCCCAAAACCCACCTACAGACCACCCCAGGAACCCCCAAACCCACCCCTGACCCCCCAGAGCCTCCCCAGGAACCCCCAACCCTCCCCCGAACCCTCAGACCACCTCAGGAACCCCCAAACCCACCCCTAGATCCCTCCAGAGCCCCCCAGGAACCCCCAACCGCCAGACCTCCCTATACCCCATGTCCCCCCCGTACCCCAACATCCCCCCATACCCCAACATCCTCGTGTCCCCCTATGTCCCCCCACACCTCCATGGCCCCCCCACACCCCAATATCCCCCCACGGCCCCCCCTCACCTCGGCCCCCTCATCTCTTGCCGCCCTCAGCAGCTCCTCGGGATGGGGGGCGCTGCCCTGGTCAGTTTGGGGGTGCAGGGGGGGATCCCCGAGGCGCAGCCCCCCCAGCCGGGCGCGCAGCCGCCGCTCCAGGGGCGCCATCACTGACTCCTGCGCCAGAACCACACAGCCCCCCCCGGGCCGCTGGGGGGGCGTCAGACACCCCAAAACTCCTAGGGACCCCCCAGAGCTCCCCAAAGCCCTGGGAACCCCAAAAACCCGGGACACCCCCCCAGGACCCCCAAAACCTCCGGGACGCACCCTGAAATCTCCAGGACTCCCCCCAACCCCCCCCAAGGCCCCCCCAAAACCCCTGGCACCCCCTCTCTCGAAGAACTGGAGGGGGTCAGGGAGATCTTGGGGTGCTCCCTTCTCCAAACTCTCTGGGAGCCCCCCCAAAGAGCTGGTATAAGAGGGTTAGGGACTCCCAAAAACCCTTAAGACCCCCCAAAAGAACTGGGGGGTGTCAGAGAGGTCTTGGGGTGCTCCCCCCAAACCCCCTGGGACCCCCAAAACCCCTCAAGGATCTGGGATAAGAGAGTTGGGGACACCCCAAAACCCTTGAGACCCCCCAAGACCCCTTAAGCCCCCCCCCAGGAACTCGAGGGGTGTCAGGGAGATGTTGGGGTGCCCTCACCAGTGCGGGGGGGGTCCGCAGGCTCCCCACGATGGCGGCGGCCGCGCTGTCCAGGTCGGCCGAGTCGAGGACGATGACGATGACGCGACCCCCACGGACCCCCCAAAAACGGGGACCCCGACCTGGGGACCCCCACATCATCTTCTGCATTTCCTCCTGAAGAGGGGGACACACGCGGGTAAGGACCCCCCCAACCACACCTACCCCCGAATATGGGGACCCCCAACCCCCCCCCCATATAGGGACATGGGGATCCCCAACCCCCCCAATATGGGGCTATAGGGGATATGGGGACCCCCACACCCCCATACGGGGACATAGGAGCACAGGGACCCCCACAACCACACCTGTCCCCCAATATGGGGACATGGGGACCCCCCCAACCACACCAGTCCTCTAATATCAGACATGGGGGGTATGGAAACCCCCCCATATGGGGACATGGGGGACACGGGGAACCCCGACCCCCCCATATAGGGCCATAGGGGTCATGGGGACCCTCAACTCCCCCATATGGGGGCCATCGGGAGACCCCCTCATACGGGGACATAGGGACCCCCCTGTATGGGGACATGGGGACCCTCAACACCCCTATATGGGGATATGGGGAACCCCGACACCCCCATACAGGGCCATAGAGGCCATAGGGACCCTCCCCCAAACCCCCCTGTACAGGGACATGGGGACCCTCAACCCCCCCATATGGGGACATGGGGTACACAGGGAACCCCGACCCCCCCCATAGTGGGCCGTGGGGTCCCCCCCATAGTGGGCCGCGGGGTCCCCCCGTACCGCGCTGGTGCCGAGGAAGGCGATGGCGGTGATGGGGGGGCGGCAGCGCAGCGCTCGGCACAGTGCGGGGGGGTCTCCGCTCACCACGTTGAGCACTCCGGGGGGCAGCGCCCCCCCCTCACTGCTCAGACACCCCAAAAGCAGCGCCGGCAGCGCCGCCTCAACCCCCGACAGCACCAGCGCTGTGTTCCCTGCGCGGACACGGGGGGGTCGGGGGGGGGGCCCCCAAAACCCCCCGGGACCCCCCCAAAGCCCCAAGAGCCCCCCAAAGTCCTGGGACCCCCCCCCAAAGCCCCGAGACCCCCCAAAACCCCTGGGATCCCCCCCAAAACCACTGGGGTCTTCTCAAACCCCTGGGCCCCCCCAAAACCCTGGGATCCCCACAAAGCCCTGGGACCCCCCCAAAACCCCCGGGACCCCCTTAAACCCCTGGGATCCCCCACAAAGCCCTGGGACCCCCCCAAACCCCCGGGAACCCCCCCCAAAAACCCCTGGGACCACTTCCTAAAAGCCCATTGTGCCCCCCAAAACCCCTACGCCCCCCCTCAGGTTTGACCCCCCCAATATCTGTCCCAATAAATGCCCCCCCGATATCTGTCCCCAATATCTGCTTCTTCAATAACCGCCCCCCCACGTTGCCCCCCCAGTACCTGCCCCCCCCCCCGTTTCCACCCCCGGTTTGCCCCCCAATCCCTGCCCCCCAATATCTGCCACCCCAATCCCTGCCCCCCCCAGTTCGCCCCCCCTCACCCATGGCCAGGATGGCCCCCAGGCTCCAGAGGAGGGGGGGCAGAGCACAGGGCCCCCCCAGAACGACGGCCACCACTCCTGGGACAGCGGAGGGGGGGGTCAGGGGGGCTTTTGGGGGGTGTTGGGGGGGGGTTTGGGGGGGGTGTCCCGTAGGATTTGGGGGGGGCACTCACCGAGCGGTTGCCATTCCTCCAGACCGGGGGGGCCGAGCTGTGCCCCCCCCGCCGCCGCCCGCAGCAGCCGCAGCCCCAGGTCCAGGTTGGGGTCCGGGGGGGGGTGGGCGAGGGGGTGTCCCCCCCCGAGAGCCACCATCGCCCCCAGTGCCGCCGCCCCCCCCTCCAGAGCCACCGCCAGCCTGGGGGGCACCGGGGGGACATGGGGGGGTCAGGGGAAAGATGGAGGGCAGGGGGGCACCGGGGGGAGATGGGGGTCAGGGGGCATTGGGGGGAGATGGGGGGGTCAGGGGAGAGATGGAGGGCAGGGGGGCACCGGGGGGACATGGGGGGGTCAGGGGGGCATTGGGGGGAGATGGGGGGGTCAGGGGGCATTGGGGGGGGTTGGGGGGCATTGAGATATGGGGGTGAGGGGGACATTGGGGGGAGATGGGGGTCGGGGGGCATCAGAGGGGATATGGGGGCATTGGGGGGGTCAGGGGGCATTGGGGGGAGATGGGGGTCAGGGGGGGAGATGGGGGTCAGGGGGCATTGGGGGGTCAGGGGCATCGGGGGGGGTCGGGGGCATTGGGGGGAGATGGGGGGTTTGGGGACACAGGGGGGACATGGGGGGGTCGGAGGGCATTGGGGCACAGGGCATATGGGGACATTGGGGAGCACTGGGGGGGTCAGAGGTTTGGGGTCAGAGGTCACCCGAGGTCAAAGTGTGGGGGGTGACACACAAAGGGGGGGGGTCACACGGGGGGGGTCCCCGTCTCTCACCGCTGCAGCCGCCGCCCCCGCTGCACCCCCCTCATCCGCCCCCACTTCGCCGCTGCCGCCGCCGCCGCCCCCACGGCCGCCCCCACCTCGGCCTCAGCGCCCCGCGGGACCCCCGCCAGCAGCCGCCCTGGGGGGCACATTGGGGACCCCCAGAGCCCCCCCGGACCCTTAGGGACCCCCAGAGCCCCCCTTGAACCCCCAGAGTCCCCCGGAACCCTTAGGGATCCCCAGAGCCCCCCCTTGAACCCCCAGAGTCCCCCGGAACCCTTAGGGATCCCCAGAGCCCCCCCTTGAACCCCCAGACTCCCCCAGAACCCTTAGGGACCCCCAGAACCCTCTTAACCCCCCTTCTTTGTGCCCCCCCCATTCTTTGTGACCCCGGTTTTTTGTGCCCCCCTTGTGCCTCTCACTTTGTGACCCCCCTTGTTTGTGACCCCTCCCCTTCTTTGTGGCCCCCCCTTTCTGACCCCCCATTCTTTGTGACTTCCCCCTTTTTGTGTCCCCCCCCATTCTCTGTCCCCCCCTTTTCTGTCCCCCATTCTGTGTCCCCCTCTTTGTGCCCCCCCATTCTCTGTCCCCCCATTCTCTGTCCCCCCCATTCTGTGCCCCCCCCACTCTCTGTCCCCCCCATTCTGTGTCCCCCCCATTCTGTGCCCCCCCCTACCCGTGGCTCTCTCCCTGCACTCCAGGGGGGGTTCCCCCCTCGGGGCCATCAGCCACGATCCGTCCACCCAATGGCCGAGGACTCTCCCGCGGGCCTCGAGCCACGCCTGGGGGGGACCCACATATCGGGGTGTCCCCCACACCCAACACATCGGGGTGTCCCCCCCCAACACGGCATTTCTTCGGGGGGGGGGGAGGGGAGGGCAAGGGTCCCCCCAGAGGCTGCGGCACCGCGTGCTGTCGCTCCTCCCCACACCCCAACCTTTGCCCTGCGGCACCCGGGCCCCCCCAGACCCATGGACACCCCCCCAAAACCACCCGATGGAGCCCCCCCAGACCCATGGGTCCCCAAAAACCACCCGATGGAGCCCCCCCAGACCATGGATCCCCAAAAACCCCCCGATGGAGCCCCCCCAGACCCATGGGCCCCCCCAAACCCCCCGATGGAGCCCCCCCCGACCCATGGGCTCCCCCCAAACCCCCCCCCGATGGAGCCCCCCCAGACCTATTTGTTCCCCCAGGTCCCCCCAAGAACCCCCAGAGCCCCCCCAAACTCCCTATGGACCCCCCAAACCCCCCCGATGGAGCCCCCCCAGACCTGTTTGTTCCCCCAGGACCCCCTAGAGCCCCCCAAAACCTCCGATGAAGCCCCTCCAGACCCATTTGTTCCCCCAGGACCCCCCCATGGTCCTGTTGTGCCCCCCAAGAACCTCTCCAAGACACCCTTCCCCCCCAGCCCCCTAAGAGCCCCCCGAGATACCCCAGCGCCTCCCGTGGGCCCCTCCAGGGTCTCCAAGTGCCCCCCCCAAGGCTCACTTGTTCCCTCAGGACCCCCCAAAAGAATACCCAGAGCCCCCTCAGGACCCCCTTATGGCCCCCCCCATGTCCTCAGAGCCCCCCCAAGATCCCCAATATCCCCCCAGCCCCCCCCCCCCCGATCCCCAGCAGCCCCCCCCCTCCGTGCCCCCCACCTCCCCCGGCCCGGTCCCCCCGGACCCCGGTCCCTCCTCCATAGTAACGAAGAGCTGAGGGACCGGGGGGGGTCCCAGTGCCGCCATCGCCGCCACCGAGACCGGAGCGGGAGGGGGGCGGGGCTAGAGCGAGGGGGCGGGGCTAGAGGGAAGGGGCGGGGCCAGAATGAAAATACCGTCGGAAAGGTGAGGAGGCGGGGCCAGAGCGGAGGGGGCGTGGCCATAGAAATATGGGTATGTTCAGTGAGTGATCATGTGACAATGGGTGGGGCTCGGCCAACGGGGCGTGTCCATGCGTAGATTGGGGGTGTGGCCACGGCACCGGAAGCGGAAGCGGCACGAGGAGCGGGAAGGGAGCGAAGGGAGGTAATGGAGACGGGAACTGAGGGGACTGGGAGGGATGGGGAAGGGACTGGGGAGACTGTGGAGGGAGGAGGGGGAACTGGGGGGGGCTCTGGGGAGGACTGGGGGAAACTGGGAGGGCTCTGGGGCAGAACTGGAGGAATTGGGAGGGCTCGGGGCAGGATTAGGGGAGCACTGGGAGGGCTCTGGAGTGGTACTGGGGGCACTGGGAGGGAAGGGGGACACACAGAGGCTCTGGGGAGGCTCTCGGGGGAGCTGGGGGCACTGGGGGGGCTCTGGGGGGCAGCTGGGGGCACTGGGGGGGGCTCTGGGGGGGAGCTGGGGGCACTGAGGGAGAGACTGGTGGCACTGGGAAGGTTCGAGGGGCTCTGGGGGAGGGCAGGAGGGGCACAGGGGGTCTGGGAGGGAACTGGGGAGACTGGGAGGGCTGTGGGGGGAACTGGGGAGGGGCTCCGGAGGGGAGTCCCCCCCATTTCCTCACGTTCCCCCCCCTCAGCCCATGGCGGCCCCCCCGGACCCTTCGCTGCTCTCGGCTGAGTTGGAGGCAGAGGAGGAGGAGGAGGATGCGCTGCAGCGGCTGCTGCTGCAGGTGGGGGGGAACTGGGGGGACTGGGAGGGAAAGAGGGGGCTCGGGGTGGGGCTGGGACAGCCCTGGGGGGGAACTGGGAGGGTCCTGGGGGTGAGCTGGGGGTGCTGGGAGGCCATTGGGGCTGAACTGGGGGCGCTGGGAGGGTCCTCAGGGGTAACTGGGGTTGCTGGGAGGGTCCTGGGGGGGAACTGGGAGCACTGGGGGGGAACTGGGAGTGCTGGGAGAGTCCTGGGGGAGAACTGGGAGCACTGGGAGGGCTCCCTGAGGCAAAGGGGGGGTCCTGAGGCAAAGTGGGGGGTCCAGGAGTTGGGGGTGTGTGTGGAGATCTCCAGGCCAAAAGTGGGGGGTCCCCTGAGTTTTGGGGGTGGGGGTCACAATCCTGATCCCCCCATCCCTTCCCCCCCCCCCCCCAATAGGCAACTCAGGAGGATGAGCGGCGCCCCCCCTCAGGCCCCCCCCGTGCCGTCACCCCACAACCAGGTAAGGGGGGGGCTTTAAAGGGGGGTGGATTAAAGCGTTGGGGGGGCTTCCAGCTTCTTGACCCCCCTTTTTTGTGTGTGCCCCCCCCTTTTTCCAGGCCTTTGCGTCAAGACCCGTGCAGGGGAGGACAAAGTGTTCATCAATGTGTGCCACTCGGCGGAGGTGCCGGCGCCGCCCCCCCTGTCCCCCCCCGCGCTGCGGCGCCTCCTCTGCGCACCCCCCGACGGCTTCCGCATCCCCATGAGCCTCGGGGAGCCCCACGCCGAGATCGACCGTGGTGAGGGACACCCCCAAACTTCCCTGATTGCCCCCGACACCCCCTGAGCCCCCCCAAACCTCCCTGATTGCCCCGAGACTCCCTTGATCCCCCCTAAACTTCCTTGATTGCCCCCAGGACCCCCCCGAGACCCCCAAACCTGCGCTTTGACCCCCCCAATGCCCCTTTAAAGCCCCCCAATCCCCCTTTAGATCCCTAAACCCCTCTTTAACCCCCCAAATCCCCACTTTGAGCCCCCCCTTTGACCCCCAAATGCTCCTTTGATCCCCCCCATCCCTCCAAATCCCCCCTTTGATCCCTCAGCCCCTCCTCTGACCCCCCAAATCCCCACTTTGAGCCCCTCTTTGACTCCCAAATGCCTCTTTAAGCCCCTAAACCCCCCTTTAACCCCCCAAAATCCCAACTTTGAGCTTCTCTTTGACTCTCCTGCCCCCGAAATTCTTTCTTTGACCCCTAAACCCGCCTTTAACCCCCCAAATCCCGGCTTCAAGCCCCCCCTTCTCCCCGCAGGCGGCCGTGGCTGCACCGCCTACGACGTGGTGGTGAACTCGGGGTTCTTCCGCACTCTACAGGTGAGGGGGGGGGAATTTGGGGGGACGGGTGGGGGTTAAGAGGTTTATTAGGGGGTCTCTGACACCCCTGCGACCCCCAGAGTGACCCCCTGTACCTGGAGTTCTTCCTGACGGTGGCGATGGAGGGGCTGACGGAGAAATACGGCGTAGAACTGGAGCTGAGCGGTGAGGGGGGGAAATGGGGGGCTGGGGGGGGACATGGAGGAGATTGGGGGGGAATTGGGGGAGATTGGGGTGCTTAGAGGGGAAATGGGGGAGATTGGGGAGGAATGGGGAGAGATTGGGAGGAATGGGGGGAGATTGGGGGGCTGAGGGGGAAAAGAGGGGGATTGGGGGGAGATTGGGGGGGAATAGAGATTTTGGGGGGAATGGGGGAGGTTTGAGGGGGAATGGGGAGAGATTGGGGGGATTTGGGGGGCTGAGAGAGGGACTTGGGGGGCTCGGAGGGGGCATGGGGGGAGGTTGGGGGGCTGGGAAGGAATGAGGTGGAAACTGGGGAGCACTGGGGGAACGGGGGTGGCAGAGGGTGGGAGCACGGATGTGATTGGGAAGTGGGGGGGGCGTTTGGGATGGACTGGGGGGCACTGGCATGAATTGGGGGGCACTGGGAGGAGGGGTGTGACCCCCTCGTCCCCCCCAGATTGGAGAGTGTTGAAGAACCGCAAATTCTTGGGCTCCATCGCGGCCCAAAACATCCGCACACGGCCTCAGCCCCACATCGAGGAGCTCGAGGGGTGAGAGGGGCCCCCCCTGCCCCATAGCATTGCCCCATAGATTTCCTTTCATGCCCCATAGATTCCCCCGCAGTGCCCCATAGATTTCTTATCCCCTGGTGCCCCGTAGATTCCCCCCCCCCTCGATGCCCCATAGATTCTCCTCTCCTCCTGGTGCCCCATAGACTTCTGCCTCCCCCCCGGTGCCCCATGGATTTCTTCTTACCCACAGCGCCCCATAGATTCTCCCGTTCCTGCCCTATAGATTCTTTCTTACCCCTGGTACTCCGTAGATTTCCCCCTCCTCTTTCTCTGGTGCCCCATAGCTTCCTCCCCACACCCCCTGGTGCCCCATAGATTCCTTCCGCCCCCACCAATGCCCCATAGATTTTCTCCCCCCAGTGCCCCATAGATTTCTCCCTCCCCACCGGTGCCCCATAGATTTCTTTTTACCCCCTGTGCCCCATGGATTTCTTCTCACCCACAGTGCCCCATAGATTCCTCCCCCCTTCCCCGCGCCCCATATATTTTCTCCTTTTCCATAGATTTTCCCCTATTCCATAGATTTTCCTTTCCCCACGCCCCATAGATTCCTTTCCCTGCGCCCCATAGGCTCCTTTCCCCGTGCCCCATAGATTTTTTTCCCCATGCCCCATAGATTCAGCCCCATGTGCCCCATAGATTCTTCTTTCCGCCAAATGGATCCCCCCATCACTGCCCCACAGAGCCGCCCCCCCCACGCCCCCCAACCCTCCTCACACACTTCTCCCCCCCCACAGCCCCCCCCAGGAGCCGCCGCCGCCCGCCAGGTAGGAGCTATGGGGCTGAGCCCCACAGATTCCCCACCCCAGCCCAGCCCCAGGACCCCCCCCCAGGCTAAGCTGTGCCCCCCCCAGCCCCCCAGCGCCCCCCAAGTTCGTGGTGGTGGCTCAGCCTTCGGTGGAGCGTCCTGAGGTGCTGCAGGCGCGGATCCTCCTGCCCCACATCGTGAGTGTGGGGCGCTGCTGTGGGGCAGAGCGGGAGCGGCGTGGGAGGCGCTGCTGTGGGGGTCTCTATGGGGCTGGGGGGGACCATTGGGGGGGGCTGCTGTGGGAATGGGGGGCTGTTGTGGGGCTGAGGGAGGTTCTGTGGGGCAGGGGAAGGGATTTCTGTGGGGCTGGAAGAGGTTTCTATGGGGCTGGAGAAGGCTTCTATGGGGTGTGGGGCTGTTATGGGGGTTTCTGTGGGGCTGGAGGGCTGCTATGGGGCTGAGGGGGTGTTCTGTGGGGCTGAGGGGGGGTTCTGTGGGGCAGGGGGGCTGTTATGGGGCCGGGGGGGGCCGCTATGGGGCAGAGTTGCCGTTATGGGGGTCACAGTGGGGCTGTGAGGGCTCAACCTGATCCCGAGGAGCTGAGGGGGAGGGGGTGTGACTCCCCTCATTGACCACGCCCCCTTTTCCATATGACCACGCCCCTTCTTATCATCTAGCCACGCCCCTTTTAAATCCCCTTTCATTGCCTGTCTGGTCACGCCCCCTTTCACAACCACGCCCCTTTCCCCTCTGGCCCCGCCCCCTTGGCCCCGCCCCTGACCCCGTTGCCCCCCGGCAGGGAGGGGCGGAGTCTCTGCGGGTGGCGCTGAGTGAGGAGCGGTTGGTGCTGGAGGGGGACGGCCCCGCCCTGCTGGCACTGGGGCTGCCCCTCCCCCCCGACCCCGCCCGCTGCCGCGCCCGCTTCCACCGATGCACCAAGGTGAGACCCCCCCCCCGGACCCTCCCCTTTGGACCCTCCCCTTTGGACCCTCCCCTTTGGACACACCCCCCTTTGGACACACCCCCTTTGGACCCTCCCCCCTTTGGACCCTCCCCTTTGGACACCCCACTTTGGACACACCCCCCTTTTGACACCCCGTTTGGACACTCCCCCAGACACCCCCCTTTGGACACTCCCCCCTTTGGACCCCCCCCCCCTCCTTTGGACACTCCCCCCTTTGGACCCCTTCTTTTGACACCCCCCTTTGGACCCCCCACCCCCCCCTTTTGACCCCCCCTTTCGACACCCCTCCCCCCTCCCCCCCCTTTTTGCCCCTCCCCCATTTTTTGCCCCCCTCCCCCTTTTGGGCCCCTCCCCCATTTTTTGCCCCTCCCCCTTTTGGGCCCTTCCCCCTTTTTGGCCCTCCCCTTCCCCCCCTTTTTGCCCCCTCTCCAACACCCCTTTTTGCCCCCCCCACCATTTTTGCCCCCCCTTTTTCCCCCTCTCCCTCTTTTCCCCCCCTTTTTGCCCCCTTCCCCTTTTTGCCCCCCCAGTTTTGCCCCCTCCCCCCCTTTTTGCCCCTCCCCCTTTTTTGCCCCCCCCTTTTTTGCCCCTCCCCTTTTTGCACATCCCCCCCCCATTTTTGCCCCCCTGATCCCCCTTTCCCCGCAGGTTCTCACAGTGACGATGCCCCTACAGACGTGAGGGGGGGCTCTGTGTGTGTCCCCCCCCCCATCTCCGGACCCCCCAAAATCCCCAATAAAGATTCCGGCCGCCCGCGCAGCTGTTCCTGTGACCCCCCCGGGGGTGGGGGAGGGCGGGGGGGCGCGGGGGGGGGATTTAGCGCTGAGCCGGTGACGGGGGGGGGGGACACGGGGGGGCTCCGAGGGGACCGAGACAGCGGAGAGGAGAGAGACGGCCCCGGGGAGAACGGGACTCCCCAGATTTTTTTGGGGGGGTCATTTTGAGGGGGGGGGAGGGTGTTTTTTTGGGGGGGTCATGGTGGGCTGAGCCGGGATGCAGTTCAACAAGGAGGAATTCCGGAGGCAGGCGGGGGCCGCGCTGGGACGGCTGCACCGGTGAGAGGGGGGGCGCACATCTGGGGGGGCACAGCTGGGGGGGGGGGCACATCTGGGGGGGTCACTGGAATCTCAGGGTGGGGGTGTCCTTAAATCTGTGGGATTCCCACATCTCAGAGGACCCCAAGATTGGAGAGGAGGGAATCTGTTGGGGGGGGCAGGAAGGCAATATTTGGGGGGGGGGGTCATAGAGCCGGGGGGGGGGGGGCAGATTTCTGGGGGAGTCGTCTCAAATCTGGGGGGGTCACATTTCAGGAGACCCCTAATATTATGGGGGTTCTCGGATGTGGGGAATAGATCGGGGGGGGGGGAGGCAGAAAGTATTGGGGGGGGGGGACTTGGGGGAGGGTGTCCCACACTTCCGGAGGGGCCCCAGATATCGGGGGGTGGGGGGGGTGTCACCAAGATCTTGGGGGTCACCCACATCTCAGGAGACCCCAACATTGGGGGGTTCTGGGGAGCTGGGGTGGGGGGGGCAGGAAGTTGTTATTTTGGGGGGGTCTCACAGTTTTGGGGAGGTCACACAGTTTGGGGGGTGTTTCCCGATGTTGAGTGGGTTCTGGGGTACCGGGGGGGGGGGGGGAGCTCCATGCTTTTGGGGTGGTTTCTAGTCCGTGTATATTTGGGGGGGGGCCCCAGTGGGGTCTTGGAGGGGTCGTGTTTGGGGGGGGAACAGGGGTTTGGGGGGTGGGGGGTGCGTAGCTGAGAAAGGGACTTTGATGTGGGGGGGGTCGTTGGTGTCTTGGGGGGGGGGGGGTCTTTGGCATTTGGGGGGGGTCCTTGGCATTTGGGGGGTGTCTTTGGGGGGCTGTTAGTGTCTTGGGGGGGTCTTTGGCATTTGGGGGGGTCTTTGGTGCTTGGGGGGTGTCATTGGCATTTCGGGGGGGTCGTTGGTGTCTTGGGGGGGCTGTTAGCGTCTTGGGGGGTCCTTGGCACTTGAGGGGGGTCCTTGGTGTCTTGGGGGGGGTCCTTGGCATTTGGGGGGTGTCTTTGGGGGGCTGTTAGTGTCTTGGGGGGGGTGTCTTTGGCATTTGGGGGGCGTCGTTGGTGTCTTGGGGGGTCCCTGATGTTGGGGGGGGGGTCAGATCTCTCTATGAGGACCCGAGGTTATATTTGTCCCCCCCAATGCGGCTGTCGCACACGCGTGTGGCCTCGTCCCCGTGTCCCCCCCCCCGTGTCCCCCCCCGTCCGCGGGGGCTCAGACGGAGGATTTAGAGCCGTGTAATCTTCTGCCATAGGGGGGGACACGGGGACACCGGGGGGGGAGGAGGAGAGGGGGGGCAGCAGGGAGGGGGATGGAGGATTGGGGGGCGGGGGGGGGCTGGGTTGGGGATTCGGGGGGTTCCAGGGGTCTGGGAGGGGCTCCAGGCTGTGAGGATGGGGGGGGCTCTGGATTTGGGAATGGGGGGTCTGGGGGGGCTCTGGGTTTGAGTTTGGGGGGCTCTGGGGGGGCTCTGGGTCTGGGTTTGGGGGGTCACAGAAGTCTGGGGGGCCTCCAGGCTGTAGGAATGGGGGGTCCCAGGGGTCTGGGGTATTCTCAGTCTGGGTTTGGGGGTCTTGGGGGGACTCCAGGCTGTGGGGATGGGGGGTCTTGGGCCTCTGGGTTTGAGTTTGGGGGGTCCCGGGGGTCTGGGGGGGCTGTAGGTCTGGGTTTGGGCGTCCCGGGGGTCTGGGGTGGTCTGGGTTTGGGGGGGTCCCAGGTTTTCTTTTGGGGTTCCCCCCACCTCCGCGCCCCCCCAGGCTGTTGGAGCGCCGTCAGGACGATGCAGAGGGGCTGGAGCTCGGCCCCCCGGGGGGCTCCATGGGGGACCCCCCGCGCCCCCCGGTGCTGGACTGCACGTGCTTCGGGCTCCCGCGGCGCTACGGCATCGCCATCCTCTGCGGCATCGGCTTCTGCATCAGCTTCGGCATCCGCTGCAACCTGGGGGTGGCCGTGGTCAGCATGGTCAACGCCGCCCACGGGCAGGTGCGGCCTGGGGGGGCCATGGGGGGCAGTGGGGGGCAATGGGGGGGCTGGGGGGCCGTGGGGCCTTGGGGGGCGATGGGGCCTTGGGGGGCAGTGGGGGGCTGGGGGGGCCGTGGGGCCTTGGGGGGGTGATGGGGTGGTTGGGGGTCAATGAGTCCTTGGGGGGCAATGGGGTGGTTGGGGATCAATGAGGTGGTTGGAGGTCAACGAGGCCTTGGGGGTCAATGGGGCCTTGGGGGGCAATGAGGTGGTTGGGGGTCAACGAGGCCTTGGGGGTCAATGGGGCCTTGGGGGGCAATGGGGTGGTTGGGGGTCAATGAGGCCTTGGGGGTCAATGAGGTGGTTGGGGGTGGTTGGGGGTCAACGAGGCCTTGGGGGTCAATGAGGTGGTTGGGGGTCAATGGGGCCTTGGGGGGCAATGAGGTGGTTGGGGGTCAATGAAGTCTTGGGGGGCAATGGGGTGGTTGGGGGTCAACGAGGCCTTGGGGGTCAATGGGGTCTTGGGGGTCAATGAGGTGGTTGAGGGTCAATGGGGCCTTGGGGGACAATGACTCCTTGGGGGTCAATGAGGTGGTTGGGGTTCAATGGGGTCTTGGGGGGCATTGGGGTGGTTGGGGGTCAATGAGGTCTTGGGGGGCAATGAGGTGGTTGGAGGTCAACGAGGCCTTGGGGGTCAATGGGGCCTTGGGGGGCAATGAGGTGGTTGGGGGTCAACGAGGCCTTGGGGTTCAATGGGGTCTTGGGGGGCATTGGGGTGGTTGGGGGTCAATGAAGTCTTGGGGGGCAATGGGGTGGTTGGGGGTCAATGAAGTCTTGGGGGGCAATGAGGTCTTGGGGGGCAATGAGGTGGTTGTGGTCAATGAGGCCTTGGGGGTCAATGAGGTCTTGGGGGGCAATGAGGTGGTTGGGGTCAATGGGGCTTTGGGGGTCAATGAGTCCTTGGGGGGCAATGGGGCACGAGTGGGGGGGCAGAGAGATCAATGGGGGTCAATGGAGGATCAATGGGGGGACTGAGAGATCAATGGGGGATCAATGGGGGTCAACACAGGCCGATGGGTGTCACTGGGGGATCAGTGGGTGCTGGGGGTCACTGGGGGGTCCCTGGGAGGCTCTGGGGGGTCTCTGGGGGTCCCATCTGTGCTGCCCCCCTCCCCCCAGCGCCCCCAGTTTAACTGGGACCCCGAGACGGTGGGGATGATCCACGGGTCGTTCTTTTGGGGGTACATCGTCACCCAGATCCCGGGGGGGTTCATCGCCCAGAAATTCGCCGCCAACAGGTGGGGGACCCTCCCAGCACGGCCCAGTGCCTCCCAGTATCTCCCAGTGCCCCCCCAGTATCTCCCAGTGTCCCCCCAGTATATCCCAGTGCCTCCCACTCTCTCCCAGTGCCCCCCCGTATTTCCCAGCACCTTCTCATTGACCCCCAGTATTGCCCAGATGCCTCCCAGTGCCCTCCCAGTATCACCCAGTGCCTTCCCACTACACCCCAGTATATTCCAGGACCCTCCCAGTGCATCCCAGTATCTTTCAGGACACTCCCAGTGCGCTCCAGTATCTCCCAGTGTCCGCCATTGTCTGCCAGTGTCCTCCTTTTGCCCTCCCAGTGCTCTCCAGTACCACCCAGGTCCCTTTCAGTGCCCACCAGCGACTCCCAGTATCTCCCAGTGCCCTCCCAGCGCCTTCCCAGTGCTTCCCAGTGTCACCTAGGCCTCTCCCAGTGCTCTCCAGTGCCCTCCCAGGATCACCCAGTGCCTTCCCAGTGCCTTCCAGTGCACCCCAGTATCTCCCAGTGCCCTCCCAGCGCCTTCCCGGTGCCTCCCAGTATCTCCCAGACCCCTCTTAGTGCTCTCCAGTGCCCCCCAGTACGTCCCAGTGCCCCCCAGTACGTCCCAGTGCCCCCGCAGGGTCTTCGGCCTCGCCATCGTCTCCACGTCGGTTCTCAATATGTTGATCCCCGCGGCCGCCAGGACCCACGTGGGCTGCGTCATCACCGTCCGCGTCCTGCAGGGCCTCGTGGAGGTCAGGCGCCCCTCTGCCCTCCCAGTGCCCACCAGTGCCCTCCCAGTGCCCTCCCAGTGCCCACCAGTAGCTCCCAGTTACCCCCCAGGATCTCTCCCAGCCAGCCAGGATCTCTCAAAACTCTCCCAGTGCCTCCCAGTATCTCCCAGGCTGTTCTCAGTGCCCACCAGTGCCCACCAGTATCACCCAAGACCCTCCCAGTACACCCCAGCAGCTCCCAGTGCCCTCCCAGTGCCCCCCAGTAGCTCCCAGTTACCCCCCAGGATCTCTCCCAGCCAAACAGGATCTCTCAAAACACTCCCAGTGCCTCCCAGTAGCACTCGGGACACTCCCAGTGCCCCCCAGTATCTCTCACATCCCTTCCAGTACCCCCCAGTATCTCTCAGGCCCCTGCCAGTGATCCCCAGTATATCCCAGTGCCCCCCAGTATCTCTCCAGCCCCTCCCAGTGCCTCCCAGTATCTCTCAGGCCCTTCCCACTTCCCCCCAGTATCGCCCAGTGCTCCCTGGTATCTCTCAGGCCCCTCCCAGTGCCCCTCAGTGCCCCCCAGTATCTCCCAGGCCCCTCCCAGTGCCCCCCAGTTTCTCTCAGGCCCCTCCCAGTTCCCCCCAGTATCTCCCAGTCCCCTCCCAGTTCCCCCTAGTATCTCCCAGTGCCCCCCAGTATCTCCCAGGCCCCTCCCAGTGCCCCCCAGTATCTCCAAGTTCCCCCCAGTTTCTCCCAGTCCCCTCCCAGTGCCTCCCAGTATCTCCCAGTACCCCCCCAGGGTGTCACCTACCCCGCCTGTCACGGGATCTGGAGCAAATGGGCCCCTCCCCTCGAGAGGAGCCGCCTGGCGACCACCGCCTTCTGCGGTACGGGGGGGCTGGGGGGCACTGGGGGGCACTGGGGGGGCACTGGGAGGCACTGGGGGGCACTGGGAGATACTCAGGGGCACTGGGGGGGCACTGGGAGATACTGGGAGATACTGGGGGGGGCACGGGGAGGCACTGAGGGGGCACTGGGAGATACTGGGGGGCACTGGGGGGGCACTGGGAGATACTGGGGGGAGTACTGGGAGATACTGGGAGGCACTGGGAGATACTGGGGGGCACTGGGAGATACTGGGGGGCACTGGCAGGGGCTGAATTTGGGGCAGGATTGGGGGGGTAGGATGGGGGGTCAGTATTGGGGGGTTGGGGGGCTGTAAGGGGGGGTCAGGATGGGGGGCTGGAGGGGGAGGTTGGGGGGGGGGTCGGTTCTATCGGGGTCCCCCCAGTTTGGGGGGAGTCAGTGGGGGGAGTCAGGATGGGGGGGGTGGTTCCTAATGGGGGTCAGGAGGGGGGATGTTGGGGGGCTGCTATCGGGGTCCCCCCAGTTTGGGAGGAGATCGGTGCTATCAGGGTCCCCCCAGTTTGGGGGGTCAGGAGGGGGATGTTGGGGGGCCGCTGCTATTGGGGTCCCTGCAGTTTGGGGGTTCAGGAGGGGGGATGTTGGGGGGCCGCTGCTATTGGGGTCCCCGCAGTTTGGGGGTTCAGGAGGGGGGATGTTGGGGGGCCGCTGCTATCGGGGTCCCCCCAGTTTGGGGGGGTCAGGATGGGGATGTTGGGGGGCCGCTGCTATCGGGGTCCCCCCAGTTTGGGGGGTCAGGAGGGGGATGTTGGGGGGGCCGCTGCTATCGGGGTCCCCCCAGTTTGGGGGTTCAGGAGGGGGGATGTTGGGGGGCCGCTGCTATCGGGGTCCCCCCAGTTTGGGGGTCAGGATGGGGATGTTGGGGGGCCGCTGCTATTGGGGTCCCCCCCAGGGTCGTACGCGGGCGCGGTGGTGGCGATGCCGCTGGCGGGGGTCCTCGTCCAATACTCGGGGTGGAGCTCCGTCTTCTACGTCTACGGTGAGGGGTCCTACTGGGAGGCACTGGGAGATACTGGGAGGCACTGGGAGGGTCCAGAGAGGCACTGAGCAGCACTGGGAGATACTGGGGGGCACTGGGAGGGGGTTGGCAGACACTGACTGGCACTGGGAGACACTGGTGTGCACTGGGAGACACTGGGGGGGCACTGGGAGATACTGGGAGGCACTGGGAGATAATGGGGGGCCACTGGGAGGGGGCTGGTAGACACTGGGGGGCACTGGGAGACACTGGGAGGGTTCAAGGGGGCACTGGGAGGGTGTGGAGAGGCACTGAGGGGCACTGGGAGATACTGGGGGGGCACTGGGAGGGTCCTGAGAGGCACTGAGTGGCATTAGGAGATACTGGTCAGGCACTGGTCCATACTGGTCCGTACTGGGGGGCCCGCTGGGAGTTTCGGGGTGTGCTGATTCGCTTTCTGGGTGTCCTACGAGAGCCTGGGGGGCACTGGGACATACTGGGGGGCACTGGGAGGGTCCTGAGAGGCACTGAGTGGCATTGAGAGATACTGAGAGGGCACTGGTCTATACTGGTCCGTACTGGGGGGCCCACAGGCAGTTTCGGGGTGTGTTGATTCGTTTTCTGGGTGCCCTACGAGAGCCTGGGGGGCACTGGGACATACTGGGAGGCACTGGGAGGGCCCTGTTCTCTCCCGGGGGGGCCCTGGTCTGTACTGGTCCATACTGGTCTGTACTGGTCCGTACTGGGGGGCCCGCAGGCAGCTTCGGGGTGTGCTGGTTCGCTTTCTGGGTGCTGGTGTCATACGAGAGCCCCGCGCAGCACCCCACGATCTCCCCCGAGGAGCGGAAATACATCGAGGAGAGCATCGGCGAGAGCGGAGGCAGCGCCGGAATGGTGGTGGGAACTGGGGGGCAATGGGGGGGAACTGGGGGGGACTGGGGGGGAACTGGGGGGAACTGGGGGGCAATGGGGGTACCTGGGGGGGACTGGGGAGAACTGGGGGGCACTGGGGGGGAACTGGGGGGCAATGGGGGGGACTGGGAGGGACTGGGGGCAACTGGGGGGGACTGGGGGGCAATGGGGGGGACTGGGGGGCAACTGGGGGGCAATGGGGGGGACTGGGGAGAACTGGGGGGTAATGGGGGGGAACTGGGGGGGACTGGGGGGCAATGGGGGGCAATGAGGGGGAACTGGGGGGGACTGGGGGGGACTGGGGGGCAATGGGGGGGAACTGGGGGGGACTGGGGGGGACTGGGGGGCAATGGGGGGGAACTGGGGGGTAATGGGGGCAACTGAGGGGGGCAATGGGGGGCAATGGGAGGGACTGGGGGGTAATGGGGGGAACTGGGGGGGACTGAGGGGTAATGGGGGGGATTGGGGGGCAACTGGGGGAAATTGGGGGAACTGGGGGGCATTTGGGGTAATGGGGGCAACTGGGGACAACTGGGGGGAACTGAGGGGTAATGGGGGAGACTGGGAGGGACTGGGGGCAATGGGGGGGACTGGGGGTGCAGTGGGGGTAATGGGGGAAACTGGGGGGGCAATGGGAGCAATGGGGGGAACTGGGGGGTAATGGGGGGCAACTTGGGGGGCGCAAATGGGGGGGAACTCAGGGGACAATGGGGGCAGTGGGGGTAATGGGGAGAACAGGAGGTACATTTGAAGAGGGGGTGCCGGGGCGGGTGGGGGTCCCGGTGGGGGTCCCGGGTGGCTCGGGGCCCTGTGGGGGTGTCGGGGGGTCTGGGGGGGTCCCGGGTGGCTCAGGGCCCTGTGGGGGTGTCGGGGGGTCCAGGGGGGGGTCCCGGGTGGCTCGGGGCCCTGTGGGGGTGTCGGGGGGTCCGGGGGGGTCCGGGGGGGTCGCAGGTGGCTGCAGCGCTGCCCCCCCCCAGCTCGCCACGCCCTGGCGCCGCTTCTTCACCTCAATGCCCGTCTACGCCATCATCGTCGCCAACTTCTGCCGCAGTTGGACCTTCTACCTCCTGCTGATCAGCCAGCCCGCCTACTTCGAGGAGGTGTTCGGCTTCGAGATCAGCAAGGTGACCCCCCCGGAGCTCCCAGTATCACCAGTAGCCCCCCGGCCCGCTCCCAGTAGCCCCCCAGCCCGCTCCCAGTATGCCCTCGGTGCCCCCATCCCGTCCCAACTCATCCCATGTAATCCCATCCCAACGTCCCACCCACTTCGAGGAGGTGTTCGGCTTCAAGAGCAGCAAGGTGACCCCCCCCAGCGCTCCCAGTGCTCCCAGTATCACCAGTAGCCCCCCAGCATGCTCCCAGTATCACCAGTAGCCCCCCAGCATGCTCCCAGTATGCCCTCGGTGCCCCCATCCCATCCCAACTCATCCCATGTAATCCCATCCCATCCCATCCCATCCCAATGTCCCCCTCACTTCGAGGAGGCGTTCGGCTTCGAGATCAGCAAGGTGACACCCCCAGTGCTCCCAGTGCTCCCAGTATCACCAGTAGCCCCCCAGCATGCTCCCAGTATGCCCTCGGTGCCCCCATCCCATCCCATTCCCAATGTTTCACCCACTTCGAGGAGGTGTTCGGCTTTGAGAGCCGCCAGGTGACCCCCCCAGTGCTCCCAGTACCCCCCCATTAGGCTCCCAGATCTCCCAGTGCCCCCCCAGCCCTCTCCCAGTGCTTCCAGTATTCCTCCTGTTCTGCTCCCGGATCTCCCAGTACCCCCATCACTTTCCCAGTGCCTCTACTCCCACTCCCAGCGCCCCAATCCCATTCCCAGTGCTCCCAGTTCCCCTAATCCCACTCCCAGTGCCCCAATCCCACTCCCAGTGCTCCCAGTGCCCCCAATCCCATCCCAGTGCCCCTAATTCCACTCCCAGTGCTCCCAGTGCCCCCAATCCCATCCCAGTGCCCCCAATCCCACTCCCAATGCCCCCAATCCCACTCCCAGTGCCCCCAATCCCATCCCAGTGCCCCCAATCCCACTCCCAGTGCCCCCAATCCCATCCCAGTGCCCCCAATCCCACTCCCAGTGCCCCCAATCCCATCCCAGTGCCCCCAATCTCACTCCCAATGCCCCCAATCCCATCCCAGTGCCCCCAATCCCTCTCCCAGTGCCCCCAATCCCATCCCAGTGCCCCCAATCCCTCTCCCAGTGCCCCCAATCCCATCCCAGTGCCCCCAATCCCTCTCCCAGTGCCCCCAATCCCATCCCAGTGCCCCCAATCCCTCTCCCAGTGCCTCCAATCCCACTCCCAGTGCTCCCAGTGCCCCCAATCCCTCTCCCAGTGCCCCCAATCCCATCCCAGTGCCCCTCATCCCATCCCAGTGCTCCCGCTGTGGGGTGCCCCCCCCGCTGTGGGTCCAGCCCCCCCTTTTTGCCCCCCCCCCCAGGTGGGGCTCCTCTCGGCGCTGCCCCATTTGGTGATGACGATCGTGGTCCCCATCGGGGGACAAATCGCCGACTTCCTGCGCTCTCGGGGGCTCATGTCCACCACCAACGTCCGCAAGATGATGAACTGCGGCGGTGAGGGGCGACTGGGGGGTCCTGGGGGCAACTGGGGGGAGTCTGGGGGCAATTGGGGGGAGTCTGGGGGCAACTGGGGGGGTCCTGGGGGCAACTGGGGGGGTCTGGGGGCAATTGGGGGGTCCTGGGGGCAACTGGGGGGAGTCTGGGGGCAATTGGGGGGTCCTGGGGGCAACTGGGGGGGTCCTGGGGGCAACTGGGGGGGTCTGGGGGCAACTGGGGAGTCCTGGGAGCAATTGGGGGGTCCTGGGGGCAACTGGGAGGAGTCTGGGGGCAACTGGGGGGTCCTGGGAGCAACTGGGGGGAGTCTGGGGGCAACTGGGGGGTCCTGGGGACAATTGGAGGAGTCTCGGGGGTAATTGGGGGGTTCATGGGGGCAATGGGGGGTCTGTGGGGGCAGTTGGGGCATTCATAGGGGCAATTGGAGGGTCATATGGGCAGTTGAGGTCCCGGTGGGGCAGTTTGGGGTCCATGGGGGCAGTTTGGGGTCCGTGGGGCAGTTTGGGGGTCCATGGGGCACTTTGGGGTGCTCACAGGGTTCGGGATGGAGGCGTCGCTGCTGTTGGTCGTGGGTTATTCGCGCTCTCGCGCTGTCGCCATCTCCTTCCTCGTTCTCGCCGTCGGCTTCAGCGGCTTCGCCATCTCCGGTGGGAACCCCAGTAGCTCCCAGTGCCCCCCAGTTCCCTCCCAGTGTCCCCCAGTCGCTTCCAGTGTCCCCCAGGGCTCTCCCAGTATCTCCCAGGACTCTTCCAGTATCTCCCAGTATCCTCTACGGCCTTCTCAGTATCTCCCAGTAGCCTTCCAGTGCCCCCCAGTATCCCCAGTCCCCTCCCAGTGCCCCTGAGTATCTCCCAGTGCCCGCCCTGTACCTCTCCCAGTTCCCTCCCAGTGCCCGCCAGCATCTCCCAGTTCCCTCCCTGTGCCCCCCAGTATCACCCAGTATCCCCCAAGGCCCTTCCAGTATCACCCAGTATCTCCCAAGGCCTTCCCAGGGCCTCCCAATATCTTCCAGGATCCTCCCAGTATCTTCCAGTGCCTCCCAGTATCCCCCAGGGCTCTCCCTGCATCTCCTGGGATCACCCAGTATCCCCCAGTCCCCTCCCAGTCCCCTCCCAGTGCCTCCCAGTATCTCTCAGTCCTCTCCCAGTCCCCTCAGTGCCTCCCAGTGTCTCCCAGTCCCTTCCCAATGCCTTCCAGTCCCCTCCCAGTGTCTCCCACTCCCCCTCCCAGTGCCCCTCAGTGCCTCCCACTGTCTCCCCGTGTCCCCCAGTCTCTTCCAGTCCCCTCCCAGTATCTCCCAGTCTGGGTGACCCCCCCGTGTCCCCCCCAGGGTTCAATGTCAACCACTTGGACATCGCCCCGCGCTACGCCAGTGTCCTCATGGGTCTCTCCAACGGTGTGGGGACCCTCTCGGGGATGGTTTGTCCCCTCATCGTGGGGGCCCTCACCCGCCACAAGGTGCGGGGACGGGGGGGCACTAGGACCCGGGGAGGGGAGGAGATGAGGGGGGCACTAGGACCCGGGGGGGGGGGGGGAGGAGATGAGGGGGGCACTAGGACCCGGGTTTGGGGGGGGGCGATAAGTGATATGGGAGAGGGTACTAGGATCCAGAGAAGGGATGAGGGACAAGGAGGACAGGGGGACAAGGGAGGGGCACTAGGACCCTGGGGTGAGGGGATGGGGGGGAAAGGGGGGGGCACTAGGACCCGGGGGAGGAGGGCTCTGGGGTGTAATGGGGACTCGCAGGCGGGCACCAGGACCTGGGGGGGCGCCACACCCATTGGCCCCGGCCCCTCCCATGACCACGCCCCTCTACTCCACTGGCCCCGCCTCTCGCCATTAACCCCTCCCTCTTCCATTAACCCCTCTCTCTCCATTAACCCTTTCCTCTCCCCATTAACCCCTCCCTCCCCATCACCCCCCCTCTCTCCCATTAACCCCTTCCTGACCGCGGCGCCCTCAGACGCGGGAGGAATGGGAGTGGGTGTTCCTCATCGCCGCCCTCGTCCACTACGCCGGCGTCATCTTCTACGGCATCTTCGCTTCGGGGGAGACGCAGGACTGGGCCGAGCCGGCCCGCGAGGAGGCCGAGCCGTTGGCCCCCAGGGGGGGCAACAGCGACGACGAGGACGACTACGAGGCCGAAGGAATTGAAGATGGAGGAGGAGGGGGACCCCCAGGGGGACCCCCACAAGGATATGGGGCTACGGGGACCACCCCAACCCCTGCGCCGAAGGGGGAGGTGATCGGGTGAAGACCCACCGGAACCACCCAGGACCACCAGGGACCCCCCAGAACCCTTCAAAGACCACCAGGGACCCCTCAAGGACCACCAGGGAGTCCTTAAAGGCCACGCGAAGACCACCAGGGACCCCCAAAAAGCCTTCAAAGACCACCAGGGACCCTTTCAGGACTACCAGAAACCTCTCAAAGACCATCGTCGACACCTCAAAGACCATCAGGGACCTCCCAAAACCCTTCAAAGACCATCAAAGACCCCTCGAAGACCACCAGAGACCCCTCAAGGACCACTGGAGATCCCCCCCAGAAGCCTTCAAAGACCACTTAGGCCCACCAGGGGCCCCTCAAAGACCTCCAAGGGCTCCTCCAGGACCACCAGAGACCCCTCAAAGACCACCAGGAACTCCTCAAAGTCTACCAGGGACCCCTCAGAGACCACCCAGGACCCTCCAGAACCCCTTAAAGACCACCAGGAACCCTTCAAAGACCATCAGGGACCCACCAGGAACCCCTCAAAGACTCCTTAAAGACCACTTAGAACCACCAGGGACTTCTCAAAGACCATCAGAGACCTCCCCAGAAGCCTTCAAAGACCACCTAAGACCACCAGGGACACCCCAAGACCACCAGGGACACCCCTCCACCCCAAAACCCCTCAAAGATCACCAGGGACCCCCCCCAGGACCACCAGAGACCCCTCAAAGACCACCCGGGACCCTCTGGGACCACCAAAGCCTCCCCCAAACCCACGTCCCTCCCTCCTTCCCCCCCACTGTACAGATGCAAATAAAGGGGGGGCTCCAGTTTGTGTGAACTGTGGGCGTGGGGGGGTACTGGGAGATACTGGGAAGGCACCGGGCAGTAACTGGGAGGCATAGAGAGGGTCCAGGGAGGCATTGGGCGGCACTGAGAGATACTGGGAAGGCACCAGGCAGTACCTAGGGGATACTGGGAGGCACGGAGAGGGTCCTGGGGGGTACTGGGAGATACTGGGGGCTAACTGGGGTGCACTGGAAGGTATTCTGGAGATACTGGGGGATAACTGGTGGCACTGGGAGATGGTGTGGGGCACTGGGAGGTAACTGGAGGGTCCTAGGGGATACCGGATGGTAACTGGGGGGCACTGGAAGATACTGGGGGATGTTGGGAGGCACTGGGTGGCACTGGAGGCGTCGCGGAGGGCTTTAGGACCCAGCGGACGGGAGGGAGTGCCGTCCCTGCAAGCTCCGCCCCCACCCTCGCGTGTCGTCACTTCCGCCCCTTCGCACCGGAAGGGACGACCCCGTGTGGCGCGCGGGGCGGGGCCTCTTTGGCGCTCGAGCGGCGGCCATGGCGGAGCCGCGGGTGCGGGCGGGGGGCGAGGGGCGGCCCGGGGGCACTGGGAGGGGACTGGGGGATACTGGGCGGTAACTGGGGGGCACGGGGGGACCGGGGGGGGGCACGGGGGGGCGCTTGGGGGGGGCGGGGGGGGTGAGGGGAGCGCGGGGAGAGCGCGCACGTGGGGGCTATGGGGGCACTGGGAGGGACTGGGGAATACTGGGGGGCACTGGGAAGGTCCTGGGGGGCACTGAGAGGGAACTGGGGGGCACTGGGAAGGTCCTGGGTGATACTGGGGGGTAACTGGTCCGTACTGGTCCCCCGTGTGGCAGGTGCTGGTGATCGATGGGCGCGGACACCTCCTGGGGCGGCTGGCGGCCATTGTGGCCAAGCAGGTGCTGCTGGGTGAGTGCGGGGGGATTTTGGGGACCCCCCCCAAGCTTCGAGTCCTCCCCCTCATGGCTTTGGGGAACCCCCTCGAGCTTTGGGACCCCCCCTTTGGCTTTGAGGACCCCCCATAATAACCTTTGGAGGTCCTTCCCGTGAGCTTTGCCCCCCCCCTTGACTTTGGGAAACCCTTCTTGGCTTTAGGGACCCCCCCTTGACTGTAGACCCTCCCCCTCATGGCTTTGGGGAACTCTCCTTGGCTTTGGGGAACCCCCCCATGACTTTGGGGTCCCCCCCGTGTTCCCCCTCCCGCGCTGTGATGATCCTTTTGGGCTGTTGAGCCTCACGGCCATGAGAGGCGCCACATGCACCTCCAGCTGAGCGCGGCCGTCCGTCCGTCCCCGTGTCCGTCCGTCCCCCCCTTCCCTGTCCGTGTCCCCCCCCCCCCCCCGTGTCCGTCCGTCCCCCCCGTGTCCGTCCGTTCCCCCCCCCGTGTCCGTCTGTCCCCGCTGCTCCATGGCCCCGTGTCCGTCCGTCTGTCCGCAGGTCGTCGCGTCGTCGTCGTTCGCTGTGAGGGCATCAACATCTCCGGCAACTTCTACCGCAACAAACGTGAGAGACCAGTCCCTCCCAGTGCCTCCCAGTATCTCCCAGTGCCTCCCAGTATCTCGCAGTCCCCTCCCAGTGCCTCCCAGTATCTCCCAGTCCCCTCCCAGTGCCTCCCAGTTCCCTCCCAGTGCCTCCCAGTATCTCCCAGACCCACCCAGTATCTCCCAGAGCCTCCCAAGACACCCCCAGTGCCTCCCAGTCCTCTCTCAGTGTCTTCAAAGATGGCTATAACGCTTTTTAGTACCTTATAAGGCTTCTTTCGCTCCTCTTTAATATCTCTCAGTGCCCACCAGTAGCTCCCAGTTCTCTCCAGTCCCCTCCCAGTGCCCCCCAGTATCTCCCAGTCCCATCCCAGTGTCTCCCAGTATCTTCAAAAAACTCTATAATGTTTTTTAGTATCTTACAAAGCTTTCGTAGTTGCTCTTTGGTATCTCCCAGTGCCCCCCAGTATCATCTCCCAGTGCCCCCCAGTATCTCCCAGTGCCTCCTTGCGGCTGCCTTTAACCCTTTCCTCCCCAGTGAAGTTCTTGGCCTTCCTCCGCAAGCGCATGAACACCAACCCCTCTCGGGGTCCTTATCACTTCCGCGCCCCGAGTCGCATCTTCTGGCGAACCGTCAGAGGTAAAAAGGATGGGGGGGGTCCCGCACCCCCAAACCTCCCCCCCCCAATCCCTATGACCCCCCCAAACCCCTAAACCCCCCCGTTTTGACCCCCCAAACCCCCCCTCCAGGGATGCTGCCCCATAAGACCAAACGCGGCCAAGCGGCGCTGGAGCGCCTCAAGGTCTTTGATGGGATCCCCCCCCCTTACGATAAGGTGAGAAACGACCCCCCCGCCCCCCAAAAAACCCCAAACCCCCCCTTCGGAGCTCCCCCAAACCTCTCAGGACACCCCAAACCCCTGAGGACCCCCTCAAACCCCAAGACCCCCCCCCGCCCCCCCTTTTGTGTCAATGATGTGGTTTTTTACCTACATTTTTTGATGGTTTGTGAGAAAAACAACAAACTGAGACACAAGAACCTGCGCCCCCCCAAATCAAACCCCCCCTTTGCCCCCCCAAATCAAACCCCCCCTTTGCCCCCCCAAATCAACCCCCCCTTTGCCCCCCCAAATCAAACCCCCCCTTAGAGCCCCCCCAAATCAAACCCCCCCTTTGCCCTCCCAAATCAAACCCCCCCTTAGAGCCCCCCCAAATCAAACCCCCCCTTAGAGCCCCCCCAAATCAAACCCCCCCTTAGAGCCCCCCCAAATCAAACCCCCCCTCTGCCCCCCCAAATCAAACCCCACCTTAGAGCCCTCCTTTGTCCCTCTCTTGTGGCCCTGACCCCCCAAAAGTGCCCCTCCAGCCCCCCCAAACCCCTAAAGGGCCCCCCCAATCCCTCCATTGTGCCCCCCAGCCCCCCAAAATCCCCCTTATTACCCCCCAGACCCCCTAGAAGTGCCCTCTAACACCCCAAATGCCCCTTTATGCCCCCCACCTTCCTTGAAGTGCCCCCCACGCCCCCTAAAGTGCCTCCAGCCTCTGCAAAGTGCCTCCTAACACCCCAAATCCCCCTTTGTACCCCCTGAACTCCTTCCAAGTGCCCCCCACCCTCCCAAAGTGCCCCTCCAGCCCCCTCAAATCTCCCTTTTTACCCCCCCAGCCCCCCAAAATTGCCCCTCAGCCTCCCCAATCCCCCTTTGTGCCCCCCAAACCCGTCCCAAATGCCCCCCACGCCCCCTAAAGTGCCCCCCAGCCCCCTGGAATCCCCATTATAACCCCCCAAAAGTCCCCCCTAACCCCCCAAATCCCCTTTTGTGCCCCCCCAAACCCCCTTTTAACCCCACCCACCCCCCCCTCGCCCCACAGCGTAAGCGTATGGTGGTCCCGGCCGCGCTCAAGATCATCCGCTTGAAGCCCACGCGCAAGGTAAGGTTTGGGGGGGCTCAGGGGAGTTTAGGGGGGACTGGGAAGGGTTTGGGGGCCTCCATTTATCTCTGACCCCCCCCGGACCCCCCCAGTTCGCTTTCCTGGGCCGTTTGGCGCATGAGGTGGGGTGGAAATACCAAGCGGTGACGGCGACGCTGGAGGAGAAGCGGAAAGAGAAAGCGAAGTTACGCTACGAGAAGAAAAAGAAGCTGATGGTGAGCAAAGAGGGGGGGTCCTAAAACCCCGAGGGGGGGCCCCAAAACCCGGGGGGGGGCCCCAAAACCCTGGAGAGGGGTCTCAAAAGTGGAGGGTGGGGGGTCAGAAGTGTGAAAGGAGCCTCCGGAAACGGGGGGGCCTCAAAAAGAGGAGAAAAAGGTTGAAAATGGGAGCGGTAAAAAGGGGGGGCTAAAAAAGGAGGAGGGGCCTAAAAAGAGGAGGGGCCACAGCAAAAAGGGGGGGGTCCCTAAAAGAATGGGAGGAAGGGGCTGAGAAATAAGGGGGACTCTGAAATAAGGGGGAGGGTCCCCAAAAATGAGGAGAGGGGGGCAGAAATCCGAGGGGGGGGCTGAAAAATGGGGGGGTCCCCCCTAAAAAAGAATGGGGGGGTCCCCTAAAAATGAATGGGGGGTCCCAAAACTGAGGGGAAGGCAGAGAAACAGCCCCACAAGTGACGGAGGATGTGGGAAAGGGGGGGGGGTGTCCCCAAAAATGGGGGGGGGGCAGTTATTTGGGGTCCCCCCCGGTTATTGGGGCCCCCTCTGACCCCCCCCCCGTTTCAGAGCCTGCGTCGCCGCGCTGAGCGCAATGTGGAGGCCAAGACGGCGCCGTTCACGGCTGTGCTGCGACAACATGGGCTGCTGCTCCAGTAACCAACTGGGAGGGACTGGGAGCACTGGTCTGGACTGGGGGGGGCTGCTCTGAATAAAGGGATTGGTTCTGTAATGGGAGGACTGGTTTGTACTGGGCTGGAATGGTTTGTACTGGGGTTCTGCTGCTCCAGTAATGGACTGGTTTGGACTGGGGGAGGTTGCTGTTCCAGTAACAGACTGGGCTGGACTGGTTTGGACTGGGAGGGCTGCTCTGAATAAAGAAGTTGGTTCTGTAATGGGAGGACTGGTTTGGACTGGGCTGGACTGGTTTGGAGTGGTTTGAACTGGTTTATACTGGGGTTCTGCCGCTCCAGTAACGGACTGGTTTGAACTGGTGGCGATTGCTGTTCCAGTAACCAACTGGTTTGGACTGGTTTGGACTGGAGAGGTGCCTGTACTGGACAAACTGGGCTGGACTGGTTTATACTGGGAGCGCCAACAGCTCCGGTTTGGGGGTTCCCCCGTTTATTGCCCCGGGGGGGTTACTCCTCACCCCCCTCCTGCCCCCCCTCCTCCCCTCCCAGTTCTCCCAGTACTCCCAGTTGCCCGCGCGCCTCGTCCAGTAGCCGCGCGATCAGCTCGCTCTCGGCCAGCGGCATCACGGGGCTCTCCGTCAGCCCTGGGGGCAAATGGGGGCTCAGCGGCTCCATTTGCCCCCACATTTGCCCCCTGTCCCCCATTTGCCCCCCGCCCCATCTTGATCCCCCATTTGCCCCTGCATTTGCCCTTCTACCCCCCCTTGTTTTGCCCCTTAGACCCCCGTTTTGCCCCCCATTTGCCCCTTAGTCCCACAGTTGCCCTCCATTTGCCCCCTTCCTCCCGTTTTGCCCCTTCCCCCCCATTTTTGCACCCCCGTTTTGTCCCTTCGCCCCTCCCCCCCGTTTTTGCCCCCTCCGTTTTGCCCCCTCCCCCCATTGTTGCCCCCGGTTTTACCCCCTCCCCGGTTTTGCCCCCCATTTTGCCCCCCCCCCCCGTTGTTGCCCCCCCCGTTGTTGCCCCTCACCCCCGTTGTTGCCCCCCCCCGTTGTTGCCCCCCCATTGTTGCCCCTCACCCCCCTATTTGCCCCTCACCCCCCGTTGTTGCCCCCCTCCCCTGTTGTTGCCCCCCCGTTGTTGCCCCCCTCCCCCCGTTGTTGCCCCCCTCCCCCGTTGTTGCCCCTCACCCCCCGTTGTTGCCCCCCCCGTTGTTGCCCCTCACCCCCCGTTGTTGCCCCCCCCGTTGTTGCCCCCCCGTTGTTGCCCCCCCCCGTTGTTGCCCCTCACCCCCCGTTGTTGCCCCCCCGTTGTTGCCCCTCACCCCCGTTGTTGCCCCCCCCCGTTGTTGCCCCCCTCACCCCCGTTGTTGCCCCCCTCCCCCGTTGTTGCCCCCCCCGTTTGCCCCCCTCCCCCGTTGTTGCCCCCCCCCCGTTGTTGCCCCCCCCCGTTGTTGCCCCCCCTCCCCCGTTGTTGCCCCCCTCCCCCGTTGTTGCCCCCCTCCCCCGTTGTTGCCCCCCTCCCCCGTTGTTGCCCCCCTCCCCCGTTGTTGCCCCCCTCCCCCGTTGTTGCCCCCCCCCCCGTTGTTGCCCCCCCCCCGTTGTTGCCCCCCCCCCCCGTTGTTGCCCCCCTCCCCCGTTGTTGCCCCCTCCCCCGTTGTTGCCCCTCACCCCCCGTTGTTGCCCCCCCCCCCGTTGTTGCCCCCCTCCCCCGTTGTTGCCCCCCTCCCCCGTTGTTGCCCCCCCCCCCGTTGTTGCCCTTCCCCCGTTGTCGCCCCCCCCCCCGTTGTTGCCCCCCCCCCCGTTGTTGCCCCCCCCCCGTTGTTGCCCCCCTCCCCCGTTGTTGCCCCCCCCTCACCCCCGAGCAGGCACTCCCGCACGTGTTGGGCCTCGAAGCGCATTCCGGTGCCGTGGGGGAAGTTGAGGGGCTGCGCGGGGGGGGGCAGTGGGAACACCTCCCGGCGCCCCAAAACCCGCAGCTCCGTGGGGCACTGCATGTGGCTCGGGAACTGGGGGGCACGGGGGGGGGGTCGCACCCCCATAGCTCACACACACACACACACCCTCCAGGACCCCCAAATCTGCCCCACACCCCATTCCCCCCCCCAGGACCCCCAAATCTGCCCCACATCCCATTTTACCCCCCCAGGACCCCCATATCTGCCCCACATCCCATTCCCCCCACCCCCAGGACCCCCAAATCTGCCCCCCACCCCGTTTATACCCCCCCAAACCCCTCACTGACCCCCAAGTCTGCCCCACATCCCATTTTCCGCCCCAGACCCCCAAATCTGCTCCCCCATCCCATTGCCCCCCCCACTGACCCCCAAGTCTGCCCCACATCCCATTCCTCCCCGACCCCCAAGTCTGATTTATGCCCCCCCAAACCCCCCATTGACCCCCAAGTCTTCCCTCACCCCATTTATGTCCCCCCCAAACCCCTATTGACCCCCAAGTCTTCCCTCACCCCATTTATGTCCCCCCCAAACCCCCATTGACCCCCAAGTCTTCCCCCCACCCCATTTTTGACCCCCCCAAACCCCCAACTCTTCCCCCCACCCCATTTATACCCCCCCAAACCCCCCATTTATACCCCCAACTCTTCCCCCCCCCCCATTTCCCCCCGTGGACCCCCAAGTCCCCCCCGCGCCGTGGGGCGCACCTCGGCCCACCCGCGGGTCCCCCCCAGCGCGGCGCCCCCCGGCAGCTCCGCCGCCATCGAGCAGCTCAGCACCGCCTGACGGTTCCCGGCGTAGTCCAGCGTCAGCGTCACCGTCTCGTCCACACCTGCCCCACACTTGGGGGTCACTGCCCCATAGCGGCCCCCCCAGGCACCACACATGGGGGTCAGAGCCCCATAGCGACCCCCACGCCCCACATGGGGGGGGCAGAGCCCCATAGGGACCCCCAGACCACACATATGGGGATCAGAGCCCCACACTTGGGGGTCAGTGCCCCATAGGGACCCCAGACCGCCAAACATGGGGATCAGAGCCCCACACTTGGGGGTCAGTGCCCCATAGTGACCCCCCAGACCCCCACACATGGCAGGCTGCCCCCCCATAGGGACCCCCAAACCCCACACATGGGGGTCAGTGCTGCAAGGAACCCCCCCAGTTGCTCCCAGTCCCCCCCAGTGGCCCCCAGTCCCCCCCCAGTGGCTCCCAGTCCCCCCCCCCAGTGGCCCCCAGTCCCCCCCCAGTGGCTCCCAGTGGCTCCCAGTCCCCCCCCAGTGGCTCCCAGTGGCCCCCAGTGGCTCCCAGTCCCCCCCCAGTGGCCCCCAGTCCCCCCCCAAGTGGCCCCCAGTCCCCCCAGTGGCTCCCAGTCCCCCCCAGTGGCTCCCAGTCCCCCCCCAGTGGCCCCCAGTTGCTCCCAGTCCCCCCCCCAGTGGCTCCCAGTCCCCCCCCAGTGGCCCCCAGTCCCCCCAGTTGCTCCCAGTCCCCCCCCAGTGGCCCCCAGTCCCCCCCCAGTGGCTCCCAGTGGCCCCCAGTGGCTCCCAGTCCCGCCCCCAGTGGCCCCCAGTCCCCCCAGTTGCCCCCAGTCCCCCTCCCAGTGGCCCCCAGTCCCCCCAGTTGCTCCCAGTCCCCCCCCAGTGGCCCCCAGTGGCTCCCAGTGGCCCCCAGTCCCCCCCCAGTGGCCCCCAGTGGCTCCCAGTGGCCCCCAGTCCCCCCAGTGGCCCCCAGTCCCCCCAGTTGCTCCCAGTTCCCCCCCCCTCACCAGTGGGGTGCAGGCAGCCCTGGGCGTGCAGGCGCTGTGGGGCGCCCCCGAAGAGCGCGACGGCCATTTGCAGACCGTACCCCCCCAGGTCGAGGAGGGCGCCCCCCCCCAGGCGGGGCTCCCGCAGCCGCTCCACGTTCTGCATGGGGAAAGCCAGGGAGCCCCGCAAAAACTTGGGGTCCCCCAAAGCCCCCTCTCGGGCGAGAGCCTGGAGCCGCTGCCACGCCGGGAAGAAGCGGGTCCAGAACCCCTGAAATGGGGGGAAGAGGGGGGAATGGGGGGGCAGTAATGGGAAATGGGGGGAATGGGGGACAATAAAGGGAAATGGGGGGAATGGGGGGCAATAATGGGAAATGGGGGGCAATAAAGGGAAATGGGGGGCAATAAAGGGAAATGGGGGGTCTGGGGGGGGAAATAGGGGATATGGGGGGTAATAAAGGGAAATGGGGGGGAAATGGGGGGGCAATAAAGGGAAATGGGGGGAAATGGGGGGGGCAATAAAGGGAAATGGGGGGAATGGGGGGGCAATAAAGGGAAATGGGGGAAAATGGGGGGGCAATAAAGGGAAATGGGGGGGAAATGGAGGGGCAATAAAGGGAAATGGGGGAAAATGGGGGGGCAATAAAGGGAAATGGGGGAAAATGGGGGGGGCAATAAAGGGAAATGGGAGGGTAATAAAGGGAAATGGGGATCTGAGGGGGGAAATGGGGGGTGTGAGGGGGGAAATGGGGGATATGGGGGGGCAATAAAGGGAAATGGGAGGGTAATAAAGGGAAATGGGGGTCTGAGGGGGGAAATGGGGGGTGTGAGGGGGGAAATGGGGGATATGGGGGGGCAATAAAGGGAAATGGGGGTCTGGGGGGGAAATGGGGGTCAACAAAGGGAAATGGGGGGTGTGAGGGGGAAAATGGGGGAGCAATAAAGGGAAATGGGGGGTCTGGGGGGGGAATGGGGGAGCAATAAAGGGAAATGGGGGGTCTGGGGGGGAAATGGGGGAGCAATAAAGGGAAATGGGGGGTCTGAGGGGGGAAATGGGGGCAATAGAGGGAAATACGAGGGTCTGAGGGGGGAAATAATGTGGGGGAGTGGGGGGCAGTGGGGGAAATGGGGGTCTGAGGGGGGGCAGTGGGGCAGGAGGGATATCGGGGGGTCGGGGGGCACTGGGATGGGCTCATGGGGAGCCCTGAGATCGAGGGGGTAACTGGGAGCACTGGGATCGCAGTGGTTGGGTACTGGGAGCACTGGGATGGGATAACTGGGAGCCACTGGGAGCCCTGGGAGGGGTCCCCGGGCCGAGGGGAGCGGCGGGCGGACTCGACACCTCCATGAGGAAGACGCCATGCTGCCGGGCGGCCGCCACGAGCTCCCGGACCTGCCGCGCGCCGACGGCCATCGGCTTCTCCATGAGCACCGCCTTCCCCGCCGCCAGGAAGAGCCGCCCGGCCGGCAGGTGCTGCGAGTTCACCGTGCCCACGTAGACCACGGCTGGGGGAGGGGCACTTCCGGGTCACCCCTCCCCCACACTAGGGTTTGGGGGCCATTTCCGGGTCACCCCTCCCCCCACGCAGTGATTTGAAGGCACTTCCTGTTCAGCTCCTCCCCCCACACTGGATTTTTGTGGTCATTTCCGGTTCACCCCTCCCCCCACAGTAGGATTTTGGGTCATTTCTGGGTTCGCCCCTCCCCCACGCAGTGATTTGAAGGCACTTCCTGCTCAGCCCCTCCCCCCACACTGGATTTTGGGGTCATTTCCGGTTCAGCCCCTTCCCTACATCCTGCTTTTCCTTCATTTCCGGTTGCACTCCTTCCTCCCACATGAATTGAAGGCACTTCCTGTTCAGCCCCTCCCCCACACTCTGTTTCTGGGTCACTTCCGGCTCCCCCCTCCCCCCCCATATAAATTCGGGGCCATTTCCGGTTAATTCCCTCCCTCTCCATAGGCTTTTTGATCATTTCCGGTTCCGCCCCTTCCCCCCACCCTGATTTGGGATCACTTCCGCCTCAGTTCCTCCCTCCCACCATGACCTGAAGCCACTTCCCGTTCAGCCCCTTCACCCACATCCGTTTCCCTCCCTCTCCCCATCCATTTCCGGGTTTCCCCATCCATTTCCGGGTTCCCCCTCCCCCCCAATCCATTTCCTCACTCCTTTCCGGCTCCTCCCCATCCATTTCCCCCCTCTTCCGGCCCCTCCTCACCCACTTCCGGGTCGGCGGCCATTTCCCGGTAGCTGCCATAGAAGCGCTTCACTCCGTGGCGCTTCGCGAACGCCTCCGCGCGGGAAATTTCCTGCGCCGCCACCGCCACCACCTGCGGGGGGAGGGGCCTCACTGCCCCGCCCCCACCGCGACCCCTCCCACTGCCTCCCAGTTCATCCCAGTATGTCCCAGTGCCCCCCCACTGCCTCCCAGTTCATCCCAGTGCGTCCCAGTGCCCCCCCACTGCGTCCCAGTTCATCCCAGCGCGTCCCAGCGCCACCCCCACTGCTTCCCAGTTCATCCCAGTGCGTCCCAGTTCATCCCAGTGCGTCCCAGTGCCACCCCCACTGCTTCCCTTTCAACCCAGTGCGTCCCAGTGCCCCCCCACTGCCTCCCAGTTCATCCCAGTGCCCCCCCACTGCCTCCCAGTTCATCCCAGTGCCCCCCCACTGCTTCCCAGCTCATCCCAGTGCACCCCAGTTCATCCCAGTACCGCCCCAGTGCTCCTCCAGTGTGTCCCAGTTCATCCCAGTGCCCCCCAGTGCCCTCCCCAGTTCACCCAGTGCTCCCCCAGTTCATCCCAGGCTCTCCCAGTGCCCCCCATTACACCCCAGTTCATCCCCCCCACCTCTCCCCGGTGCCCCCATTCACCCCCCCCATCTCCACCGGATGTCCTCCCCATTTTCCCGCCCATTTCCCCCCAATCTCCTCCTCATCTCCCCCCATGTCTCCCCCATGTGCCCCCCAATCTCCCCCCTCACCCCCTGTCTCCCCCTCACCCCCTGTCCCCCCCTCACCCCATGTCCCCCCATTTCCCCCCCCACCCCATTTTCCCCCATGTCCCCCCCTCACCCCATGTCCCCCCATTCCCCCCCATTTCCCCCATGTCCCCCCATTTTCCCCCCTCACCCCATGTCCCCCCATTTCCCCCCATTTCCCCCCCTCACCCCATGTCCCCCCCCTCACCCCATTTCCCCCCATTTCCCCCCATGTCCCCCCATTTCCCCCCCTCACCTCATTTCCCCCCCCCCCCACCTGATGCTCCTCCGGTTCGAGGGTCCCCAATGCCACCACAAAGTCGTGACTGATCTTTCCCGCCGCGCAGATCCCCCACCGGGTGGGGCCGGGGGGGGCCCCGGGGGGGTCTCCGGGGGGGTTCCCCTTCGGGGGGTCCCCCGTGGGGGGTTCCCCGCAGGGCCTGGGGGGGTTCCCCCCACTTTCGGGGTGCGACTCGGGCTCCTCCATCGCTGCGTCCGTCTCGGGGCGACCGAGAAGAAAATGGGGGGGCCCCTCCCTCCCTCCCCCCGGGAATATTGAGGGGGGCCCCCCCCGCCCCTCCCCCACGCGTGGGAAGATAGAGCCCCACCCGCCCCTCCCCCACCCACGCCATAGGGTGAGGCCGGGCCTCTCCCAGTTCATCCCAGTTCATCCCAGTGACCCCCCCAGTGCATCCCAGTGCCCCCCCAGTGCATCCCAGTGCCCCCCCAGTGCATCCCAGGCTCTCCCAATACCCCCCAATTCATCCCAGTGCAACCCAGTGCCCTCTCAGTGCATCCCAATTCATCCCAGTGCTCCCAGTGACCCCCATCAGTGCACCCCAGTTCACCCCAGTGCATCCCAGTGCCCTCTCAGTGCACCCCAGTTCACCCCAGTGCTCCCAGTGCCCCCCCCCAGTGCATTCCAGTTCATCCCAGGTTCACCCAATGACCCCCACAGTGCACCCCAGTTCATCCCAGTGCCCTCCCAGTGCATCCCAGTTCATCCCAGTGCCCTCCCAGTGCATCCCAGTTCATCCCAATGCCCTCCCCGGTGCGTTCCAGTTCATCCCAGTGCTCCCAGTGCCCCCCCACAGTGCATACCAGTTCATCCCAGTGCATCCCAGGCTCTCGCAGTGACCCCCCAGTGCACCCCAGTTCATCCCAGTGCTCCCAGTGCCCTCCCAGTGTATCCCAGTTCGTCCCAGTGCCCTCCCTGGTACATTCCAGTTCATCCCAGTGCTCCCAGTGCATCCCAGGCTCTCCCAGTGCCCCCCCAGTGCATCCCAGTGACACCCATAGTGCACCTTCAGTGCATCCCAGTTCATCCCAGTGCTCCCAGTGCCCTCCCAGTTCATCCCAGGCTCTCCCAGTGCCCCCTCAGTGTCACCCCCAGTGCATCCCAGTTCATCCCAGTGCTCCCAGTGCCCTCCCAGTTCATCCCAGGCTCTCCCAGTGCCCCCTCAGTGTCACCCCCAGTGCATCCCAGTTCACCTCAGGCTCTCCCAATACCCCTCAGTGCATCCCAGTGCTCCCCCAGTTCATTCCAGTACTCCCAGTTCATCCCAGGCTCTCCCAGTGCCCCCTCAGTGCCCTCCCCAGTGCATCCCAGTGCAGCTCAGTGCCCCCCAGTCCCTACTGGGCCCTCTCCCAGTGCTCCCAGTGCCCCCCCGGCGGGTCCAGGTCATTCACCGAGGTTCCCGCCACGCGGGATGGGGGCGTGGTTTATATGCAAATGACGTTGGAAGGGGCGTGATCGAAACACGATTGGTAGGCTGACGTCACGGGGAGGCGGGGCCGCACGTTGCCTGGCAACGAGTGGGCGTGGCCTCTGGAGGGCGGGAAGGCGGGGCGCGCGCCCATTGGCTGAGAGGAACTGGGAGGAGCCCCAGTAGGGACTGGGGGTGCACTGGGAGGCACTGGGGGGACACTGGGAGACACTGGGAGGAGATCCAGTATGGCCGGGGGGGCACTAGGAGCACTCGGGGGACACTGGGAGACACTGGGATGAACTGGGAGCACTGGGAGGGGATCCAGTATGGCCTGAGTGGGAACTGGGATGAACTGGGAGCATTGGGGGGGTACTGGGAGCTCTGGGGATGCACTGGAAGAGACTGGGATGAACTGGGAGCACTGGGAGAGGATCCAATATGGTTTGAGTGGGCACTGGTGGGGCACTGGGGGAGACTGGGATGAACTGGGAGCACTGGGAGCAGCTCCAGGATGGCCTAAGTGGGCACTGGGAGGGCATTGGGAGCACTGGGGATGCACTGGGGGAGACTGGGATGAACTGGGAGCACCAGGATGGGCAGGAAGGGCACTGGGAGCACTGGGGGAGCACTGGAAGAGACTGGGATGAACTGGGAGCACTGGGAAAGAATCCAATATGGTCTGAGTGGGCACTGGGAGCACTGGGGGGGCACTGGGGGAGACTGGGATGAACTGGGAGCACTGGGAAAGAATCCAATATGGTCTGAGTGGGCACTGGGAGCACTGGGGGGGCACTGGAGGAGACTGGGATGAACTGGGAGCACTGGGAGCAGCTCCAGGATGGTCTAAATGGGCACTGGGAGGGCATTGGGAGCACCGGGGGGGGCACTGGGAGAGACTGGGATGAACTGGGGGAACTCGAAGGAGCCCCCGTACGGACGGGGGGGCACTGGGAGGGGATGGACTTGTCCCCCCCCATTCCCCCTTATCTCTCCCCTCGCCCCACATCCCCCACAACACGGACTGCCCCACATCTCCCCACATCCCCCCCACCCCCATCTCCCCCCATCTCCCCCCATCTCCCCCCACATCCCCCATCTCCCCCCGTTGTCCCCCATCTCCCCCCGTTGCCCCCCTTTGCCCCCATCTCCCCCCGTTGCCCCCCATCTCCCCACACCCCCGTTGCCCCCCATCTCCCCCATCTCCCCCCGTTGCCCCCCATCTCCCCCCGTTGCCCCCCATTTCCCCCCGTTGCCCCCCATCTCCCCCCGTTGCCCCCCATCTCCCCCCGTTGCCCCCCATCTCCCCCCATCTCCCCCCGTTGTCCCCATCTCCCCCCGTTGCCCCCCATCTCCCCCCGTTGCCCCCCATCTCTCCCCACATCCCCATCTCCCCCCGTTGCCCCCCATCTCCCCCCATTTCCCCCCGTTGCCCCCCATCTCCCCCGTTGCCCCCCATCTCCCCCACATCCCCCCATCTCCCCCCGTTGCCCCCCATCTCCCCCCATTGCCCCCCATCTCCCCCCATCTCCCCCCGTTGCCCCCCATCCCATCTCCCCCGCCCCGCCCCCCGTGGTACCCAGCCCGGTTTCCATGGTAACCGCCTGCATCCCGCGCCCCTCCCCGCCGGGCGGCGCCCATTGGCGGACGCTGCGGCCAATGGGGGGGGCGGGGGGGGGGCGGGGGGGGCGCAGCAGCGCTCGGCGCGATCGCACCGGCGGCTCCTCGGCCGCCTCCGACCCCCCCCGGCGCCCCAAAACTGCCCCCTCGACACCCCCCGACTGCCCCCCCCTCCCTCTTATCCCCCCCTCCCCATTTATTGCCCCCTCATCCCCTTTTATTACCCCCCCTCCCTCCCACAGCCCCTCCAGAACCCCCTCTTTAGGCCCCCATTTTTCGCCCCCCCTTTTATTGCCCCCCACCCCCCTATAACCCCCACCCCTCTATAAACCCCCATTTTTACCCCATCCCTTTTATTGCCCCCTTATAGCCCCCCCTTTTATAGCCCCATCCCCTCTATAAACCCCCATTTTTCGCCCCCCCTTTTATTGCCCCTCTCCCTTTTATTGCCCCCCACCCCCTCTACAACCCCCCATCTTTTACCCCATCCCTTTTATTGCCCCCTCACCCCTCTGTAACCCCCCCATCCCTTTTACCCCCCCATTTCTTGCCCCCCATCCCTTTTATTGCCCCCCCCCCATTTTTTGCCCCCCCCCCATTTCTTGCCCCCCCCCCCCCCGGGATGCCCCCCCCCTCGGCCCCCCCCCCCCGGGGTGCCCCCCCCGCCCCGCCCGGGCCCCCCCCGGTAGGGAGATGCTGCGGCCGCTGTTGCCCCACGGCGTCGCTATGGCCTCGCTCGGCCCCCACGGCGTCCTGGGGGCCCCCCCGCCCCGCGGTGAGTCCGTCCGTCCGTCCGTCCGTCCCCATCTCCATCCATCGCCGCTCCATCCGTCCATCTCCACGGCCGGACGGACGTCCATCGGGCGCCACGTCCGTCTGTCCATCCAGACCCACATCTGTCCTTCCGGCCCCATGTCCGTCTGTCCATCCATCACTACATCCGTCCATCCAACTCCACGTCCATCTGTCCATCCATCACTATGTCCGTCCGTCCATCCAGACCCACATCTCTCCATCCAGACCCACGTCCGTCTGTCCATCCATCACTATGTCCGTCCATCCAACCCCACGTCCCTCTGTCCATCCAGCCCCACATCCATCTGTCTATCCACCACTACGTCCGTCTGTCCGTCCATCACTACGTCCATCCCCATCTCCATCCACTCATCCCCACGTCCGTCTGTCTGTCCCCATCTCCATCCATCGCTGCGTCCATCTGTCCATCCCCATGGCTGTCCGTCCGTCTGTCCGTCCACCACCACGTCCATCTATCCAGCCATCACCACAGCCACGTCCGTCTGTCCATCTGTCCCCATCTCCATCCCTCCCTCCCCACGTCCGTCTGTCCATCCCCCACCGTGTCCGTCCAGCCCCACGTCCGTCTGTCCGTCCATCCCCACATCTGTCTGTCCGTCCCCAGCTCCATCCGGCCCTACATCCGTCCCTCCAGCCCCGTGTCCGTCTGTCCATCCACCCCACACCCATCCAGCCCCACGTCTGTCTGTCCATCACCACCTCCGTCCGTCTGTCCATCCTTATGTTTGTCTGTCCACCCTCACATCCGTCTGTCCATCCACCCGCCCACCCGGCCCCATGTCCGTCCGTCCGTCCCTCCGTCCCCGTGTCCGTCTGTCCCCATTGTCCCCAATCTCCCATTGTGTCCCCGTTCCCCCCCCCCTTGTCCGTCTGTCCGTCCCTCCGTCTGTCCCCGGGCTGGAAAAGATGGGGGAGGGCTGGACTGGACCCCCCCCAGGACCCCCCCAAATCCTTGTGACCCCCCCCAGTCCCCCCCAATCACCCTCACGCCCCCCAAATCACCTCAAGACCCCCCAAAGCCCCCTCATGGCCCCCCCCCCAAATCACCCCATAATCCCCTCTAATAACCCTCACACCCCCCAACCCCCCAATCACCCCATCCCCCCCAAAGCCCCCAAATCACCCCAATTCCTCTCCAAGCCCCCCCAATCACCCCATAACCCCCCCAAATCCCCCCAATTCCCCTCCATAACCCCCCAAATCCCCCCAATTGCCCTCTGAGCCCCCCCAATCGTCCCATACCCCCCCCAAATCCCCCCAATTCCCCTCCAAGGCCCCCCAAATCCCCTCCATAACCCCCCCAGATCCCCCCAATTCCCCTCCAAACCCCCCCAAATCCCCTCCATAACCCCCAAATCCCCCCAATTCCCCTCCATAACCCCCCAAATCACCCCAATTCCCCCCAATCACCCCCTGACCCCCCCAAATCCCCTCCATAACCCCCCCAATTCCCCCCCGAGCCCCTCGAATCACCCCAATTCCCCCCCAATCACCCCATAACCCCCCCAGATCCCCCCAACTCCCCTCCAAGTCCCCCCAGATCCCCCCAAATCCCCTCCATAACCCCCCCAAATAACCCCCAATTCCCCTCTGAGCCCCCGCAATCACCCCATAACCCCCCCAAATCCCCCCAAATCCCCTCCATAACCCCCCCAATCCCCCCAATTCCCCTCCAATCACCCCATAACCCCCCTAATTCCCCTCTGAGCCCCCCCAATCACCCCCTGACCCCCCCAAATCCCCTCCATAACCCCCCAGATCCCCCCAATTCCCCCCCAATCACCCCATAACCCCCCCAATTCCCCCCCAATCACCCCATAACCCCCCCAAACCCCCCCAATTCCCCCCCAATTCCCCCCCAATCACCCCATAACCCCCCCAAACCGCCCCAATTCCCCCCCAATTCCCCCCCAGTCACCCCCTGACCCCCCTTTCCCCCCCCCAGGGAGCCTCCCCGCGGGGCGGGGGCCGCTGCCCCCCCCGTACGCCGTGGTCCTCATCTCCTGCTCGGGGTTGGTGGCCTTCGTCCTCCTCCTCCTCACCTGTCTGTGCTGCAAACGCGGCGACGTCGGCTTCAAGGTGAGACCCCCCCCAAAAAATAAACCAAAAACCCCCATTTTGGGGGGGTTTAAACCTCTCATTCCCCCCTCGACACTCTCCCCCCCCCCCCAGGAGTTCGAGAACCCCGAAGGGGAGGAGGATTCGGGGGAGTTCACCCCCCCCGCCGAGGAGACCTCGTCCTCCCCGTCCCTGCCCGACGTCTACGTCCTTCCCCTCGGGGAGGTGGGGGGGCCCGGACCCCCGCCCCCCCCCGCCGGTAAGGGGCTCTGGGGGGGTCGAGGTCATCTAAGGGGCGGTGGAGGGGTTCCAGGTCATCCAAGTGGTGTTTGATGGGGTTCTAGGTCATCCAAGGGGTGTTGGGGGGGGTTGAGGTCATCTAAGGGGGGTTGGATGGTGTTTTAGGTCATCCAAGAGGTGTTTGGGGGGGGTTCGAGGTCATCTAAGGGGGGCTGGAGGGGTTCTAGGTCACCCATGGGAGGCTTGGTGGTGTTCCAGGTCATCCAAGGGGTGTTGGGGGGTGTTTGAGGGCATCTAAGGGGGGTTGGAGGGGTTCCAGGTCATCCAAGAGGTGTTTGGGGGGGGTTCGAGGTCATCTAAGGGGGGTTGGAGGGGTTCTAGAGCATCCAAGGGGTGTTTGGAGGGGTTCTGTGGGGGTTTGATGGGGTTCTGGGACACCCAAGAGGTGTTTGTGGGGGTTCCAGGTCATCCAAGGGGTGTTTGGGGGGATTTGAGGGCATCTAAGAGGGGTTGGATGGGGTTTTAGGGCATCCAAGAGGTGTTTGGTGGGGGGTTTGTGGTCATCTAAGGGGGGTTGGAGGGGTTCTAGGTCATCCATGGGAGGCTTGGTGGTGTTCCAGGTCATCCAAGGGGTGTTGGGGGGGGTTTGAGGTCATCTAAAGGGGGTTGGAGAGGGTTTTAGGTCATCCAGGAGGTGTTTGGGGGGGTTCTAGGTCACCCAATGGGAGGTTTGGGGGTGTTCCAGGTCATCCAAGGGGTGTTTGGGGGGGTTTGAGGTCATCTAAGAGGGGTTGGATGGCGTTTTAGGGCATCCAAGGGGTGTTTGGAGGGGTTCTGGGGGGCTTTGATGGGGTTCTAGGTCACCCAAGAGGTGTTTGGAGGGGTTCTAAGTCACCCGTGGGAGGTTTGGGGGTGTTCCAGGTCATCCAAGGGGTGTTTGGGGGGTTCGAGGTCATCTAAGAGGGGTTGGAGGGGGTTTTAGGGAATCCAAGAGGTGTTCTAGGTGGGGTTCTAGGTCACCCATGGGAGGTTTGGTGGGGTTCTAGGTCACCCAATGGGTGCTTGGGGGGGTTCTAGGTCACCCAATGGGTGCTCTGAGGTGGGTAAAGGAGGGGTCCCCCCATTTGGGGGGTTCCCAGCACTTGGGGGGGGGGGGTTGTCCTAGAACCGAGCCCCCCCCCTACCCCCGGGGCGCCCCAAATCCGTCACCGGGCTCTGATCAGACGGCGCCGCGCGGCAGCGCCGACATCACCGGCTCAGAACGGGGGGGGGAGGGGGAACCCCAAAACCCCACCCCTTGGGGGGGGCTGAGATCCCCCCCAGACCCCAATCCCTGCACCCCCAAACCCCTCCTGACCCCCCAAACCCCCCTGTTCTCCCTTCTTCGCCCCCCAAACCCCCCCCGTACCCCTCTCTCTGCCCCCCAACGCCCCCCACTCCCCACTCCCTGCACTCCAAACCCCCTCCCGCCCCCCCAAACCCCCCCATACCCCCTCTTTGCCCCCCAAAACCCCCCCTGCACCCCACTCTCTGCACTTCAAACCCCCTCTTGCCCCCCATACCCCCTCTTTGCCCCCCAAACGCCCCCGTACCCCTCTCTCTGCCCCCCAACCCCCCCTACTCCCCACTCCCTGCACTCCAAACCCCCTCCTGTCCCCCCAAACCCCCCCATACCCCCTCTTTGCCCCCCAAAACCCACCCTGCCCCCCATTCTCTGCACTCCAAACCCCTTCTTGCCCCCCATACCCCCTCTATGCCCCCCAAAACCCCCCCGTACCCCTCTCTCTGCCCCCCAACCCCCCCACTCCCCACTCCCTGCACTCCAAACCCCCTCCCGCCCCCCCAAACCCCCCTGTACCCCAATTCCAGACCCCCCGAAGCCGCCGTCCTTGAGCCGCCAACACCTGAGCTACATCCAAGAGATCGGAACCGGATGGTTTGGGAAGGTGAGGGGGGAGCCACGGGGGAAGGGGGGGTTCAAAGGCATGGGGTGACCCCCCCGAACCCCCAAACTGCCCAGGTGATTTTGGGGGAGCTGAGGGGGGACCCCAGCCCCGCGCAGGTGGTGGTGAAGGAGCTGCGAGCGGGCGCCGGAGCCCCCGAACAGCGGCGCTTCCTCGCCGAGGCTCAGCCCTACCGGTACGGGGGGGTCCCCAAGGGGTTTGGGGGGACCCAGGGGTTTGGGGGGTCCCCAAGGGGTTTGGGGGGGACCCAGGGGTTTGGGGGGGGGCAGGGGTTTGGGGGGGACCGGGGGTTTGGGGGATCCCAGGGGTTTGGGGGGGGTCCAGGGGTTTGGGGGGGCCCGGGGGTTTGGGGGGTCCCCAAGGGGTTTGGGGGGGCCCAGGGGTTTGGGGGGGGCCAGGGGTTTGGGGGATCCCAGGGGTTTGGGGGGGGTCCAGGGGTTTGGGGGGTCTCAGGGGTTTGGGGGGGCCCCCAAGGGGTTTGGGGGGGACCCAGGGGTTTGGGGGGACCCAGGGGTTTGGGGGGTCCGGGGGTTTGGGGGGTCCCCAAGGGGTTTGGGGGGCCCGGGGGGTTTGGGGGGGCCCCAAGGGGTTTGGGGGGGACCCAGGGGTTTGGGGGGGTCCCCAAGGGGTTTGGGGGGGACCCAGGGGTTTGGGGGGGGGCCAGGGGTTTGGGGGGACCCAGGGGTTTGGGGGGGTCTCAGGGGTTTGGGGGGGTCCCCAAGGGGTTTGGGGGGACCCAGGGGTTTGGGGGGTCTGGGGGTTTGGGGGGCCCGGGGGTTTGGGGGGGTCCCCAAGGGGTTTGGGGGGGGCCAGGGGTTTGGGGGGATTTGGGGGGCAAAGGGGTTGGGGGTACCAAGCAGGCAGGAGACCCCCAGCCATAAGAAATGGGGGAGCATCAAGGGTTTGGGGGGGCACCAAGGGTTTGGGGGGGGGTCTCAGGGGTTTGGGGGGGTCTCAGGGGCTTTGGGAGGGTCTCAGGGGGTGTTTTGGGGGTGCTGTTTTGGGGGGTCTCAGGGGTGTTTTGGGGGGGTCTCAGGGGGTGTTTTGGGGGGGGTCTCGGGTGTTTTGGGGGTGCTGTTCTGGGGGGGTCCCAGGGGGTGTTTTGGGGGTGCTGTTCTGGGGGGGTCCCGGGGGGTGTTCTGGGGGTGCTGTTCCGGGGGGGTCTCAGGGGGTGTTCCGGGGGTGCTGTTCTGGGGGTGCTGTTCCGGGGGTGCTGTTTTGGGGGTGCTGTTCGGGGGGTGCTGTTTTGGGGGTGCTGTTCGGGGGTGCTGTTCGGGGGTGCTGTTCCGGGGGTGCTGTTTTGGGGGTGCTGTTCGGGGGGTGCTGTTCGGGGGGTGCTGTTCAGGGGTGCTGTTCCGGGGGTGCTGTTCTGGGGGGGTCTCAGGGGTGTTCTGGGGGTGCTGTTTTGGGGGTGCTGTTCGGGGGTGCTGAGCGCCGCCCCCCCGCAGCCTCCGGCACCCCCACGTGCTGCAGTGTTTGGGGCTCTGTGGGGAGCGCGGCCCAACGCTGCTCATCATGGAGTACTGCCAGCTGGTGCGCGGGGGGGGTGCACGAGGGTTTGCACGAGGGGGGTTTGCACGAGGGGGGCTTTGCACGAGGGTTTGTGTGAGGGCGGTTGCACGAGAGGGGGTTTGCACGGGAGGGCTTTGCACGAGGGTTTGCACAAGGGGGGCTTTGCACGAGGGTTTGTGGGGGGTTTGGGTGGAGGGGGGGTTTTTCACGAGGGCCTTTGCACGAGGGGGGGCGGCAGAAGGGGTCGCACGAGGGGGGGTTTTGCACGAGGGGGTGGGGGTGTGTGTGCGAGGGGGGTTTGCACGAGGGCTCACACGAGGGCCTCACACTCATCCCCCCATCCCCAATGTCCCCAATGTCCCCACATAACCCCCCAATGTCCCCTCGTGTCCCCCCCAAATCCCCCATTGTCCCCCATATCCCCCATAACCCCAATGTCCCCCATGGTCCCCAATGTCCCCCATATCCCCCGTGTCCCCCCATATACCCTCATATCCCCCCATGTCCCCCTCCCCCGTGTCCCCCAATGTCCCAATGTCCCCCAATCCCCCCTGTGTCCCCCCAATGTCCCCCATATCTCCAATGTCGCCCAATGTCCCCTTGTGTCCCCCCAAATCCCCCATTGTCCCCCAATGTCCCCAATGTCCCCCATGTCCCCCCTCCCCCGTGTCCCCCAATGTCCCCCAATGTCCCCCCGTCCCCATGTCCCCCCTCCCCCATTGTCCCCCAATGTCCCAATGTCCCCCAATCCCCCGTGTCCCCCCAATGTCCCCCATATCTCCAATGTCCCCCAATTCCCCCCATGTTCCCAATGTCCCAATGTCCCCCCCTGTCCCCATGTCCCCCTTGTCCCCAATGTCCCCCCCTGTCCCCCGTGTCCCCCCCCAGGGGGACCTGAAGCGGTACCTGCGGGCGCAGCGCGGGGGGGACACTGCGGCGCTGCCCCCCCGCGACGCCGCCACTCTGACGCGGTTGGCGCTGGAGGTCACCCAGGGGCTGCGGCACCTGCACCGCCACGGCTTCGTCCACGGGTACGGCCGCGGCACCGCCGCACCGGGGCCACCGCCCCGAGGAGGGCTCAGCCTTTGAGGTCCCACCAGTGGAGGTCCCATTGAGGTCTCCATGAGTTGAGGTTCCATTGTTTGAGGTCCCAGGACTTGAGGTTCCATTGAGGTCTCCATGAGTTGAGGTTCCATTGAGGTCTCCATGAGTTGAGGTCCCATTGAGGTCTCCATAAGTTGAGGTCTCCATGAGTTGAGGTTCCATTGAGGTCTCCATGAGTTGAGGTCTCCATGAGTTGAGGTTCCATTGTTTGAGGTCTCCAGGAGTGGAGGTTCCTGAGGTCTCCATGAGTTGAGATTCCATTGTTTGAGGTCTCCAGGAGTGGAGGTTCCTGAGGTCTCCATGAGTTGAGATTCCATTGTTTGAGGTCCCATGAGTTGAGGTCCCATTGAGATCTCCATAAGTTGAGGTCTCCATGAGTTGAGGTCCCATTGAGGTCTCCATAAGTTGAGGTCTCCATAAGTTGAGGTCTCCAGGAGTTGAGGTCTCCATGAGTTGAGGTCCCATTGTTTGAGATCCCACGACTTGAGGTTCCATTGAGGTTTCCATGAGTTGAGGTTCCACTGTTTGAGGTCTCCAGGAGTGGAGGTCCCATTGAGGTCTCCATGAGTTGAGATCTCCATGAGCTGAGGTTCCATTGAGGTCTCCATGAGTTGAAGTTCCATTGTTTGAGGTCCCATGAGTTGAGGTCCCATTGAGGTCTCCATAAGTTGAGGTCTCCATGAGTTGAGGTCCCATAGAAGTTTCCACAAGTTGAGGTTCCACTGAGATCTCCATGAGTTGAGGTTCCATTGGAGTTTCCATGAGTTTAAGTTCCATTGAGGTCTCCATAAGTTGAGGTTCCACTGTTTGAGGTCTCCAGGAGTTGAGGTTCCATTGTTTGAGGTCCCATGAGTTGAGGTCCATGGGTTGGGGATCTCCATGGGTTGGGGGTCTCCGTGGGTTGGGGGTCTCCGTGGGTTGAGGTCCCATGGGTTGGGGGTCTCCATTGTTGGAGGTCTCCATGGGTTGAGGTCCCCATGGGTTAAAGCCTCCATGGGTTGAGGTCCCCGTGGGTCGAGGTCCTCAGGGGGGTCCTGGTGGCCTCCACAGTGACCTGGCGCTGCGGAACTGCCTGTTGACCTCCGAGCTGACGGTGCGCCTCGGGGACTACGGGCTGGCGCACAGCAACTACCGGGTGGGTGGGGACACGGGGGGACGCGGGGACACGGGGGGACACGGGGGGACCAACGGGGGGGGACCAACAGGGACGGGGGTGGAGATCCTCAGGGATGGAGGACACCGGAATGACCAGAATGGACACAGGGATGGGGATGTGGGGATGGGGACCCACCAGGATGGAGATGTGGGGATGGGGACCCACCAGGATGGGGGATGTGGGGATGGGGACCCACCAGGATGGAGGATGTGGGGATGGGGACCCACCAGGATGGAGGATGTGGGGATGGGGACCCACCAGGATGGGGATGTGGGGATGGGGATCCACCAGGATGGGGGACGTGGGGATGGGGACCCACCAGGATGGGGGACGTGGGGATGGGGACCCACCAGGAAGGGGGATGTGGGGATGGGGACCCACCAGGATGGGGGATGTGGGGATGGGGACCCACCAGGATGGGGGGATGTGGGGATGGGGACCCACCAGGATGGGGATGTGGGGATGGGGACCCACCAGGATGGGGATGTGGGGATGGGGACCCACCAGGATGGGGGACGTGGGGATGGGGACCCACCAGGATGGGGGACGTGGGGATGGGGACCCACCAGGATGGGGATGTGGAGATGGGGACCCACCAGGATGGGGGATGTGGGGATGGGGACCCACCAGGATGGGGATGTGGAGATGGGGACCCACCAGGATGGGGATGTGGGGATGGGGACCCACCAGGATGGGGGATGTGGGGATGGGGACCCACCAGGATGGGGATGTGGAGATGGGGATCCACCAGGATGGGGGGAAGGACCCACCAGGATGGGGGATGTGGGGATGGGGACCCACCAGGATGGGGGATGTGGGGATGGGGACCCACCAGGATGGGGATGTGGGGATGGGGACCCACCAGGATGGGGATGTGGAGATGGGGACCCACCAGGATGGGGGATGTGGGGATGGGGACCCACCAGGATGGGGACGTGGGGATGGGGACCCACCAGGATGGGGGACGTGGGGATGGGGACGCACCAGGATGGGGATGTGGGGATGGGGATCCACCAGGATGGGGGACGTGGGGATGGGGACCCACCAGGATGGGGGGAAGGATCCACCAGGATGGGTTCAGGGGCGTTGGGAGCAGTTGGGGACAGAAAGCGGTGGCTCTGGGGACAGTGGGTGCCACCCCTCTCTCTCCCTGCAGGAGGACTACTACGTCACCCCCGAGCGGGCGTGGGTGCCCCTGCGCTGGGTGGCCCCCGAGCTGCTGGCCGAGAGCCGCGGGACACTGGTGGTGGCCGAGCAGAGCAAGGAGAGCAACGTCTGGTGAGTGGAGAACATCTGGGGGACAGCGGGGACGCGGGGGACACCCGAGGACATGGGGACACCAGAGGACATGGGGGACACCAGAAGAACATTGGGGACAGTGGAGGACATGGGGGACACCGGAGAACATGGGGGACAGTGGAGGATGTGGGGGACACCAGAAGAACATTGGGGACACCAGAAGTCATGGGGGTCACCAGAGGACATGGGGGACACCAGAAGAATATTGGGGACACCGGAGGACATTGGGGACAGTGGAGGATGTGGGGGACACCAGAGGACATGGGGGACACCAAAAGAATATGAGGGACACCAGAAGACATTGAGGACAGTGGAGGACATGGGGGACAGCAGAGAACATTGGGGACACCAGAGGACATTGGGGACAGAAGACACCATGGAGGACACCGGAGAACGTTGAGAACATCAGGACAAGGGGAGGCCCTTGGGGACACTGAGGAGCAGCGTCTGGTGACCGGGGGGGGGGGGGTCCTTGGGGACAATCAGGGACACGGGGGGGGCGGTGCCGGTGTCCCCACGGGGTCCTGGTGGGATGGTGACACTGCTGTGTCCTCGTGTCCCCACGGCAATGGCGATGGTCTTCTGCTGTCCCTGTGGTGTTGGTGTCCCCATGATGACCGTCCTGATGCCCCCATGATGTTGGTGTCCCCATGGCTGTGTCCTCGTGTCCCCATGGTGATGGTGATGGTCTTCTGCTGTCTCCATGGTGTTGGTGTCCCCATGATGATTGTCCTGATGTCCCCATGGTGATGGTGATGGTCTTCTGATGTCCCCATGGTCCTGGTGTCCCCATGGTGATGGTGTTGGTGTCCCCATGGCGTTGGTGATGCTCTTCTGATGTCCCCACGGCATTGGTGTCCCCATGATGATGGTGATGCTCTTCTGATGTCCCCACGGCATTGGTGTCCCCACGATGATGGTGATGGTCTTCTGCTGTCCCCATGGTCCTCGTTTCCCCATGGTGACGGTGTTGGTGTCCCCATGATGACGGTCTTCTGATGTCTCTACGACATTGGTGTCCCCATGGCGTTGGTGATGGTCTTCTGATGTCCCCGTGGTGTTGGTGTCCCCATAATGATGGTCCTGATGCCCCCATGACGTTGGTGTCCCCATGATGACCATCCTGATGTCCCCATGGCATTGGTGATGGTCTTCTGATGTCCTCATGATGATGGTGATCGTCTTCTGATGTCCCCATGGCATTGGTGTCCCCATGGCATTGGTGATGGCCTTCTGGTGTCCCCGTGGTCCTGGTGTCCCCATGATGACGGTCTTCTGATGTCCCCATGGCATTGGTGTCCCCATTGTGTTGGTGATGGTCTTCTGACGTCCCTGTGGTGATGGTCCTGGTGTCCCCATGCCGACGGTCCCGCTGTCCCCGCGGCGCTGGTGGCCCTCGGCGGGTGACGGGCGGCTGTCCCCGCAGGGCGCTGGGGGTGACGCTGTGGGAGCTCTTCGAGTTGGGTCTCCAGCCCTACGCCGACCTCTCCGATCAGGAGCTGCTGCGGCTGCTGCTGCGCGGGCGCCCTCTGCCCCTGCGCCGGCCCCGCCTGCGCCTGCCCCACGCCGACGCCTGGTGAGGACCCATCCCCACGTGGCCCTCACCGCCCCCGCGGCCCCACCTCCGAGGAGCTCCGGTCCTTGGGGCGGCCCCGTCCCACCGTGGTGGTTCCCCATCCCCACGTGGCCCTCACCGCCCCATCTCCCCGGGTTTGAGGTTCTCCAGTCCTCGAGGTGTCTCCATCCCATGGTGGTCGTTCCCCACAGTGGTGGTTCCCCATTCCGTTGGTGGTTCCCCATCCATTGGTGGTTCTCCATCTGTTGGTGGTTCCCCATCCATTGGTGGTTCCCCATCCATTGGTGGTTCTCCATCCATTGGTGGTTCCTCATCCATTGGTGGTTCTCCATCCATTGGTGGTTCTCCATCTGTTGGTGGTTCCCCATCCATTGGTGGTTCTCCATCCATTGGTGGTTCCTCATCCATTGGTGGTTCTCCATCCATTGGTGGTTCCTCATCCATTGGTGGTTCCTCATCCATTGGTGGTTCTCCATCTGTTGGTGGTTCCCCATCCATTGGTGGTTCCCCATCCATTGGTGGTTCTCCATCCATTGGTGGTTCCTCATCCATTGGTGGTTCTCCATCCATTGGTGGTTCTCCATCTGTTGGTGGTTCCCCATCCATTGGTGGTTCCTCATCCATTGGTGGTTCTCCATCCATTGGTGGTTCTCCATCCGTTGGTGGTTCCTCATCCATTGGTGGTTCCCCATCCATTGGTGGTTCTCCATCCATTGGTGGTTCTCCATCTGTTGGTGGTTCCCCATCCATTGGCGGTTCCCCATTCCGTTGGTGGTCCCCCTGGCGGTGGTGGTCCCCATGGCGGTGGCGGTTCCCCATGGCGGTGGCGGTTCCCCATGGCGGTGGCGGTTCCTCGCCCCACGCCCGCGTCGCCGCCGCAGGTCGGAGCTGCTGCAGTCGTGCCGCCTCCCCGCCGCGCAGCGCCCGTCCCTCGAGGAGCTCCACCGCCGCCTCAGTGTCCTCCTGGCGGCACCCCCGGGAGCCCCTGTGGCACCGCCGCCGCCGCCGCCGCCGCACCCGCCCTCGGCCTTCCCCCTCCTCGAGGCCTTCCCGTGTCCCCACGACCCCGAGGACGTCCTCACGGTCACCCAGAGCAGCCGCGGCCGTTTGGCCTTCGAGTGCCTGTGGGAGCGCGGCGCTCGCGGCGCGGCGGCGGCTCCGCGGCGGCTCCCGGTGCCGCCCGGCGTGGTGCCGGTCTTGGGCGCCCGGAGCCCCTCTGGCGGCAGCGAATACTTCATCCGTTTGGAAGAACACGAGGTCGGCGTCGGCGCCGCCGCGGCACCGCCGCTCATCCCCAACCGCCGCGGCGCGGCCTCCGCCGACCCCTTCCGAGGGCTCCGAGAGGCGGCGGCGGCGCCGGGAGATGGCGGCAGCTCGGCCGGGAGCACGGCCGGCAGTGCCGGGAGCAGCCCGCGCCACCGCCGCCGCCTCGTCTGTCCCCTGTGCCGCGGCGACGAGGACGGCGACGTCACCTGCACGTGCGCCGTGGCCACCGCCGACGCCGTCAGAGGGTGGAGGGAGAGGGGAGTCCCCCTGCGGCCGCGCCGCGACAGCGCCGGAGACGACTCCTCCCTACGCGCCGAGAGGGGATCGCTGGGAGAGGGCACCGAGGGCGCCGACGGCGCTGGGGAGGAGCGCGACGGCAGCGACGCCATAGAGGGCATCAACGACGCCATGGAGGGCATCAACGACACCGTGGAGGGCATCAACAAGACTATGGTGGCCAACAACGAGGTCATGGTGGCCAACAAGGCCATGGTGGCCAACAACAAGGTCATGGTGGCCAACAATGAGGTCATGGTGGCCAACAAGGTCATGGTGGCCAACGACAAGGCCATGGACAGCATCAACGTGACTATGGTGGCCACCAACGAGGCTATAGTGGCCACCAATGAGGCCATGGTGGCCAACGAGGCCATGGTGGGCACCAACAGGACTGTGGTGGCCACCAACGAGGCCATGGTGGCCACCAACGAGGCCATGATGGCCAACAAGGCCGTGGTGGCCAACAGTGAGGCCCCGGAGGGCATCAACGGCACTTGGGGGGCAGAGGGGCGTCGGGCAGCGGTGGGGCGAGAGGAGGGGACGGCGTGGGGAGAAGAGAGGGCGGTGGTGGCCCCGTGGGGCCACGAGAGGCCATCGATGACCCGAGAGAGGGCATCGACGAGGGAGCGGCCATTGCTGAGCAGCGAGGTGACAGCTGGGGTGGCCTCCTTGGAGCTGGAGGTGGTTCCATGGGGACACGAGAGGCCATCAGTGACCCACGAGAGGCCATCGGTGACCCACGAGAGGCCACCAGTGATGAGAACGGTGGCACGTGGGCCGCAGGTGACGGCCTCCTTGGAACTGGGGGTGGCTCCGTGGGGACAGGAGAGGCCACCGTTGACCCAGGAGAGGTCATCGAGAAGAGAAAGGCCATCGTCGACGCGAGAGGCGTCCCCTGCGTCCCCTTTGGCATCAGAGGTGGCTTCGTGGGGACAGGAGAGGCCACCGTTGACCCAAGGGCCGTCCCCTTTGGCCCTGGAGATGGCCCCGTGGAGACAGGAAAGGTCATCGTGGAGCACAGAGGTGGCACCTGCGCCACAAGGGACGTCCCGAGGGACACCGGAAACGGCGCCCGGAGCTCCGGGGATGTCCCCGTCGGAGCTGGAAGTGCCTCCGTGGGGACAAAGGAGGTCATCCACAGGACAGAGAGTGGCCGTGACCGGAGAGGAGACACCGCGGGGACACGGGGCGTCCCCTTTGGCATCAGAGGTGGCTTCGTGGGGCCAAGAGAGGCCATCGTTGACCCAAGGGACACGAGGGACGTCCCCTTCGGCATCAGAGGTGGCTTCGTGGGGCCAAGAGAGGCCATCGTTGACCCAAGGGACACGAGGGACGTGTCCTTCGGCATCAGAGGTGGCTTCGTGGGGCCAAGAGAGGCCATCGTTGACCCAAGAGAGGCCATCATTGACCCAAGGGACACGAGGGACGTCCCCTTCGGCATCAGAGGTGGCTTCGTGGGGCCAAGAGAGGCCATCGTTGACCCAAGGGAGGTCATGGTTGACCCAAGAGAGGCCCCCGTTGACCCAAGGGACACGAGGGACGTCCCCTTTGGCCCTGGAGATGGCCTCGTGGGGCCAAGAGAGGCCACCCTTGACCAGAGAGGTGGCACCTGGGGGACAAGGGACGTCCCCGCTGGAACTGGAGATGGCCCTGTGGGGACAGGAGAGGCCACTGTTGACCCAAGAGAGGTCTTCAAGGAGAGAGGTGGCACCCGGGGCTCAAGGGACGTCCCCTTTGGCATCAGAGGTGGCCTCGTGGGGACAAGAGAGGCCACCGTTGACCCAAGGAATGTCCCCTTTGGCATCAGAGGTGGCCTCGTGGGGACAAGAGAGGTCATCGTTGACCCAAGAGAGGTCATTGTTGACCCGAGGGATGTCCCCTTTGGCCCTGGAGATGGACTCGTGGGGACAAGAGAGGCCACCGCTGACCAGCGAGGTGGCACCGGGGGGTCAAAGGTCCCCTTTAGAACTGGAGGTGACCTTGTGGGGCCAAGAGAGGCCACCGCTGACCCGAGGGACGTCCCCTTTGGCGTCAGAGGTGGCCTCGTGGGGACAAGAGAGGCCATCGTTGACCAGAGGGGGACACGGGACGTCCCCTTTGGAACTGGAGGCGGCTTTATGGGGACAAGAAAGGCCACTGCTGACAGAGGTGGCACCGGGGGGACACGGGACGTCCCCTTCGGCATCAGAGGTGGCTTCGCGGGGACAACAGAGGCCATCGTTGACCCAAGAGAGGCCACCGTTGACCCAAGGGACACGAGAAATGTCCCCTTTGGCATCAGAGGTGGCTTCGTGGGGCCACGAGAGGCCATTGTCAACCCAAGAGAGGCCATCGTTGACCCAAGAGACACGAGGGACGTCCCCTTTGGCATCAGAGGTGGCTTCGTGGGGCCAAGAGAGGCCATCATTGACCCAAGGGACACGAGGGACGTCCCCTTTGGCATCAGAGGTGGCTTCGTGGGGCCACGAGAGGCCACCACTGAGCAGAGCGGTGGCACCTGGGGCGCAAGGGACGTCCCCTTTGGAACTGGAAGTGGCCTCGTGGGGCCAAGAGAGGCCACCCTTGACCCAAGGGACGTCCCCCTCGTCCCCAAAGACGCCCCCACTGATGGCGGAGGTGTCCCCGTCCCCTTTGGGAGCAGAGGTGACCCCGCGGGGACACGAGAAGCCACCAGTGACACCAGGAACGTCCCCTTTGGCCCCAGAGATGTCCCCGTGGGGACAGGGGACGTCCAGATGGACCCCAGAGGTGTCTCCACGGGGTCAGGAGGTGCCACGAGGGACGTCCCCACCGGCGCCAGAGGTGACCCCGAGGCAAAACGCACCACCGGGGACATCTCCTCAGGCACACGGGAGGTCCCCTTTGGCCCCAGGGGGACACGGGACATCCCCGGTGGCCCCCGAGAGGTCACCTCCTCAACCAGAGACGTCCTCCAACCCCCCAGAGGTGTCACCTGGGGGACACGGGACGTCCCCGGTGGCCCTCGAGACGTCCCCATGGACTCCAGAGATGTCGCCGACCCAAGAGGTGTCACCTGGGGGACACGGGACGTCCCCGGTGACCCCCGAGAGGTCACCTCCTCAGCCAGAGATGTCCTCCAACCCCCCCGAGGTGACACGTGGGGGACACGAGATGTCCCCGGTGGCCCCCGAGATGTCCCCATGGACTCGAAAGACATCACCAACCCAAGAAACGGCATCTGGGGGACACGGGAGGTCCCCGGTGGCCCCCGAGATGTCCCCTTGGCCACCGGAGATGCCACCTACCCCCTCGTGGACAGACGAGAAGGCCTCTGGAGCACCAGGACCGTCCCCACGGACACGAGGGACGTCCCCGAGGGAGGAGGGACCGCAGGGACCAGGGGTTCCCTCCGTGGCCACCAACGTCACCCAGGAGGTGGCCCCGGGGGACGGGGGGCTCGGCGGCCACCTCCTGGGCACCCCTTTGTCACCCGGGGCCACCGGGAGGGGCCAAGAGGCGGCCCCAAAGGGGTCTCCAGGGGGACACCAAGAGGTGTCTCCAAGCGAGGACCAAGGGACGTCCCCAAAGGGGTCCTCAGAGAGGTCCCCAAAGGGGTCGTCAGAGAGGTCCCCCTCGGGGCCTTCCAAGCTGTCCCCAAAGGGGTCCCCGGAGCCGTCCCCAAAGGGTTCCCCGGAGCCGTCCCCAAAGGGGTCCCCGGAGCCGTCCCCATTGGGGTCTTCCGAGACGTCTCCGTGGAGCTGCTCCTCGGGGCGCTGCCCGGGTGGGGACCCGAAACCGTGTCCCAAGAGGTCCCCAAAGGCGTCTCCAGAGAAGGGCCTCAAAGGGTCCCCAAAGAGGCGCTGCGGGAAGTCCCCAACGGGGTCCCCAAAGAGGCGCCAAGAGACGTCGCCAAGGAAAGGCCAAGAGGTGGCCTCAAGGGGTTCCCCGAGGAAACACCAAGAGGGGTCCCCAAAGGGGTCCCCGAGGAGGTTCCAAGAGATGTCACCAAGGAAATGTCTGGAGGCGTCACCGAGGAGGTGCCAAGAGATGGCGTCAAGGGCTTCTCCGAGGAGATGCCAAGAGATGTCCCCAAGGAAGCACCAAGAGATGTCCTCAAAGGGTTCTCCAAGGAGATGCCAAGAGATGTCCCCAAGGGCTTCTCCAAGGAAGTACCAAGAGATGTCGCCAAGGAAACACCAAGAGATGTCCTCAAAGGGCTCTCCAAGGAAGCACCAAGAGATGTCCCCAAGGGCTTCTCCAAGGAAGCACCAAGAGATATCTTCAAAGGGTTCTCCAAGGAAGCACCAAGAGATGTCCCCAAGGGCTTCTCCAAGGAGGCACCAAGAAACGCCCTCAAAGGGTTCGCCGCGGCGATGCCAAGAGATGTCCCCAAGGAAACACCACGAGACGTCCCCAAAGGGTTCTCCGAAGAGGCCTCCGGAGCCTTCGCCTCCGGAGATGCCCCCGCGGTCCCCGGGAGGGTCCCCGTCGCGTGTCCCGGTGGTGCCGTCCCCAAAGGCGGTGGCGGTGGGTGGTGGCGCCGCCGCCGAGGGGGTCGCGGTGCTGGTGGTGGAGGAGCAGCTTCAGGTGACTCTGCGCGAGGACGTCACCCGAAAGCTCCTGGAGCCGCGGGGACAGCGCGAGGGGCCGCGGGGGGACGGAAACGCCGGCGCAGGCGGCACCGACGGCATCGCGGCGCCCACCACGGCCACCCAGGGGGCAACCACGGCGCCCACCACGGCCACCGAGGCGGCAACCACGGCCACCACGGCCACCGAGGCGGCAACCACGGCCACCACGGCCACCGAGGGGGCAACCACGGCCACCACGGCGCCCACCACAGCCACCACGGCCACCACAGCGCTGCCCAGCAGTGCCGACATCCGAGGTGGGGGGAAAGGGGGCAGTTAGGGGGCAGAAAAGGGGGGTTGGGGGGCAGAAAGGGGGCAGAAGAGGGGGTGGGGGGCAGAAAAGGGGGATTGGGGGAAAAAAGAGGGCAGAAAGGGGGGTTGGGGGGCAGAAAAGGGGGGTTGGGGGAAAAAAGGGGGCAGAAAGGGGCGGTTGTGGGGCAGGAAAGGGGGCAGAAAGGGGACAGAAAGGGGCAGTTGGGGGGAGAAAAGGGGGCAGAAAGGGGGTCTGGGGGGAAAAAGAGGCCTAACTGCCCTATTGCCCCTCAACTGCCCCCCAACTACTATCCTATTGCCCCCTAACTGCCCCTAAGTGCCCCATTGCCCCCAACTGTCCCCCAAGTGCTCTATTGCCCCCCACCCGCCCCCTAAGTGCCCCATTGCCCCCCAACTGCCCCCCAAGTGCCCCATTGCCCCCCAACTGCCCCCCAAGTGCCCCATTGCCCCCCAACTGCCCCCTAAGTGCCCCATTGCCCCCCACCCGCCCCCCAATCGCCCCATTGCCCCCCACCTGCCCCCAACTGCCCCCACCCGCCCCCCCAAGCGCCCCACTGCCCCCCAAGAGCCCCATAACCGCCCTTCTCGCCCCCAGCGAAGGCCTCGCGGCTGTCGCTGCCGCTGCCGCCTCTGGCGCTTCGCCCCCCGCCGCCCCCCCGGGGCCGTTGGGAGGGGAACGAGGAGGAGGACGAGGAGGAGGACGAGGAGGGGGGGGGCGAGGCCGAGGCCGAAGACGACGAGGAAGAGGAGGAAGAGGAGGAGGAGGAGGAAGCGGCGGCGCCGATCGTGGTGACGCGCTGGGACGGGCGGGAGCTGCGGGGGCTCCTGAAGGCGCCGCGAGGAGCGCCGGAAGTGGAAGTGGCGCTGGGCCGGAAGCGCAAGGCGGTGTCGTTCTTCGATGACGTCACCGTTTACCTCTTTGATCAGGTGGGGAGGCGGCGCTGATTGGCTGAGGCGATGGAGGGGGCGGGGCAAGAGGCGATGATTGACGGGAGGGGCGTGGTCAGAGAGGTTGATTGGCGGTAGGGAAGGGGGCGTGGTCGGTACTTACTGTCCCCGCCCCTCCCCCTCAGGAGACGCCGACCAATGAGCTGAGCGCGCACAGCGGGGGCGGGGCCGGAGCCGAGGATTTGGCGGGAAACGGTACGCAGGGGGGAGGGGGGAGTGTCTGCCCCATAGAGGGGGATTGGGGGTCATTGGGGGGGTCCCTGCCCCATAGAAGGGGGTTTGGGGGTCACTGGGGGGAGTCCCTGCCCCATAGAAGGGGATTTGGGGGTCATTGGGGGGGTCTCTGCCCCATAGAAGGGGGTTTTGGGGGTCATTGGGGGGGTCCCTGCCCCATAGAAGGGGGATTGGGGGTCACTGGGGGGAGTCCCTGCCCCATAGAAGGGGGTTTGGTTCACTGGGGGGGGGTCCCTGCCCCATAGAAGGGGGTTTTGGGGGTCATTGGGGGGGGTCCCTGCCCCATAGAATGGGGGTTTGGGGGTCATTGGGGGGGGTCCCTACCCCATAGAAGGGGGTTTGGGGGTCATTGGGGGGGGTCCCTGCCCCATAGATGGGGGTATCTGCCTCATAGAAGTGGGTTTGGGGGTCATTGGGGGGTCCCTACCCCATAGGAATGGGGGTTTGGTTCATTGGGGGGTCCCTGCCCCATAGCAGGGGGGTTTGGGGGTCATTGGGGGGTCCATGCCCCATAGAATGGGGTTTTGGGGGTCATTGGGGGGGTCCCTGCCCCATAGATGGGGGTCTCTGCCCCATAGAAGGGGGTTTGGGGGTCATTGGGGGAGTCCCTGCCCCATAGATGGAGGTCCCTGCCCCATAGCAGGGGGGCTTGGGGGTCATTGGGGGGGGTCTCTGAACCATAGATGGAGGTCTCTGCCCCGTAGAATGGGGTTTTGGGGGTCACTGGGGGGAGTCCCTGCCCCATAGAAGGGGGTTTTGGGGGTCACTGGGGGGAGTCCCTGCCCCATAGATGGGGTTCCCTGCCCCACAGATGGGGGTCTCTGCCCCATAGATGGGGGTCGTGACCCCTGTCTGCCCCCCAGGGGGGGTGTTTGTGTGGGGTGAGGATCTCGACGCCCCCCCCGGGTCCCGCTTCACCGTCTCCCCCGCACTGGAGCCCCCCCGGGCCCCCCCCGAGCCCCAGCGCCCCACAGCCCGTGAGTTGGGGGGCAGATAAAGGGGTCTGGGGGGGCAATAAAGGGGTCTGGGGGGCAGATAAAGGGTCTGGGGGGGGCAGATAAAGGGGTTGGGGGGAAAATGGGGCAGATTTTGGGGGCTGAGGGGCAGATAAAGGGGTTGGGGGGCAGATAAAGTGGGGGCAAAGGGGCGGATTTGGGGGTCTTGGGGGGCAGATAAGGGGATGGGGGCAGGTTGGGGGGCAAAGGGGCAGATGGGGGGGCAAATTGGGGGGGTTGGGGGCAGATAAGGAAACCTGGGGGGGCAAAAGAGGCAGATTTGGGGGTGATGGGGGGCAGATCAGGGGGTTGAGGGGCAGATAAGGGGGCGGGGGGGGCAGATAAGTGGGTCTGGGGGGGCAAAGGGGCGGATTTGGGGGTGATGGGGGCAGATAAGGGGGTGGGGGGCAAAGGGGCAGATTTGGGGGGGCAAAAGGGGCAGTTTTTACCCCCCCCTTTTTTCCAGCCCCTCTCGAGCCCTGAATGAACCCTTTTCTACAGCGATTTTTGGGGGGGGGAGGGGAGTGTCCCAGTGCCAAACTGGGAGCGCCCCCTCCCCTCCCAGTGCCAAACTGGGAGCGCCCCTCCCCCCCTCCCAGTGCCAAACTGGGGGGGCTTTGGGGGGAGGGGCATGGCTTGGGTGGGGGGAGGGGGGAATAAAAGGAGTGGCTTTTACTGGGAGCAACTGGTGTGGACTGGTTTGTACTGGGGAGCAGCTGAGTTGGACTGGGAGGGACTGGTCTGGACTGGGAGCTCCGACTGGTTTGGATTGGAGGGGGCAACTGGTTTGGACTGGGAGGGACTGGTTTGGACTGGGAAACCCCAACTGGTGTGGACTGGTATGGACTGGGAGGGACTGGTTTGGACTGGGAAACCCCAACTGGTGTGGACTGGGAGGGACTGGTTTGGACTGGGAAACCCCAACTGGTGTGGACTGGGAGGGACTGGTTTGGACTGGTGTGGACTGGGTTGGACTGGGAACCCCCAACTGGTTTCGACTGGAAGACCCAAACTGGTTTGTACTGGGAGGGACTGTTCTGGATTGTTGTGGACTGGTTTGTACTGGGAATGCCCAACTGGTCTGTACTGGGAGGGACTGTTCTGGATTGGGAACTGTAACTGGTTTGTACTGGGAGGGACTGGGACTCACTGGGGGAGGCAACTGGTTGGGACTGGGTGGACTGGTTTGGACTGGGAGCCCCCCAGGTCCCTTCCAGGCCCCCCCAGGACCCACTTAGGGCCCCCCCAAACCCCTCAGGAGCCATTTTGGGCCCCCCCGACCCCTTTAGGGCCCCCCAGTGCCCCCCAAGACCCTTTTAGGGCCCCCCAGGTCCTTTGTAGGACCCCCAGACCCCCCCCAGACCCCCCGGACCCATTTAGGGACCCCCAGGGCTCAGGAGCCATTTAGGGACCCCCCAGACACCCCCCCCCCACTACCCCCAGGACCCATTTAGGGCCCCCCCCAAACCCCTCAGGAGCCATTTTGGCCCCCCCACCCCTTTAGGGCCCCCCAAGACCTCCAGGACCCCTTTAGGGCCCCCCAGTGCCCCCCAAGACCCCTTTAGGGACACTCCAGTACCCCCCACGGAGCCATTTAGGGACCCCCCCCAGGACACCTTTAGGGCCCCACAGGGACCCCCTCACCCATTTGGGGGTCCTGGAGGGGTCCTGGGGGGAAGGGGTAGAGGGGGGGAAGAGGCGAATAGTGACGAAAAGACCCGAGCGGGAGCGGAAAAAGCCGAGCGGTGGCGGAAAGACCCGAACGTTGCCGGAAGGAGCCGAGCGGAACCGGAAGGAGCCGAGCGGTGGCGGAACGACCCGAACGCTGCCGGAAGGAGCCGAACGTCCCCGAGCGTCGCCGAGCGGGACCGGAAGTGTGGCGCGCGGGGCCGGAAGTGGCGGCGCTGCCGAGCGGGGCCGGAGCCGCCGGGGCTGCGCGGGGTCGGAGCGGGGCCGGGGCCGAGGCGGAGCCGCTGCAGCCGCGATCGGGGGACGCCGACATGTCGGATTTCGATGAGTTCGAGCGGCAGCTCAACGAGAATAAACAAGGTACCGGGCGGGGGGGGGGAGGGACAGAGGGACGGACGGGCGGGCGGACACACGGACAGAAGCGCCGCCGCCCCGCCCCCACGCGCCGCCCCTCCCCCCCACGCGCCGCCCCCGCCGGGGGGGCCCCGACCCCCCCTTGAGGGGTCCCCGACCCCCCTTTTCCCCCTCTTGAGGGTCCCCGTTTCCCGCCCTTTAGGGGTCCCCGACCCCCCCCCCCGAGGGGTCCCCCAACCCCCCCTTCCCTTTCCCTTCTCGTTTCCCGCTCTTTAGGGGTCCCCGACCCCCCCTTTTCCCCCCACTTTGAGGGTCCCCGACCCCCCCTTCCCCCCCTTTTGAGGGTCCCCGACCCCCCCTTTTCCCCCCCTTTGAGTGTTCTCAACCCCCCCTTCCCCCCCTTTTGAGGGTCCCCGACCCCCCCTTTTTCTCCCCTTTAGGGGTCCCCAACCCCCCCTTCCCCCCCACTTTAAGGGTCCCTGACCCCCCTTTTTTTACCCTACTTTGAGGGTCCCCGACACCCCCTTCCCCCCCACTTTGAAGGTTTCCGACCCCCCCTTTCCCCCCCTTTTGAGGGTCCCTGATCCCCCCTTTCCCCCCCTTGAAGGTCCCCGACCCCCCTTTTTCCCCTCTACTTTGAGGGTCCCCAACCTCCCCGTTTCCTTGAGGGTCCCCGACCCCCCATTTTTCCCCCCCTTTGAGGGTCCCCGACCCCCCTTTCCTCCCCTTTAGGGCTCCCCAATCCCTCCTTTCCCCCCCCTTCCCCGATCCCCCTCCCTGAGGGGTCCCCGACCCCCCCATTTCCCCCCCCCGGGTCCCTCCCCCCCCCCTTGAACCTTCGAGGGGTCCATCCCCCCTCCTTTAAGGGGTTTCCCCCTCCCTTTGAGCCTTTGGGGGGGTCCTTATTCCCCCCTTTGAGGGGTCCCTGACATCCCCCCCCAGCACTTTGGGGGTCTCTGCCCCCCCTTAACCCCCTTTCTCGGTCCGTGCCCCCCCATTGAGCCCTTGGGGGGGTCCCTGCCCCCCTCTTTTAGGGGTCTGCCTCTCCTCTTGACCCTTTTTGGGGATCCCTGCCTCTCCCTTTGAGGGGTGTCCCCTCCTTTAAGGGGTCTCTGCGCCCCCCAGGGGGGTTGGGGAGGGGTCCTGGGGTTGGGGGGGGGGGGTGAGGGGGGCCTGGGGGTTGGGGGGGAATTGGGGGGCCGGGGGGGGGCTTAAGTGGGGGAGTCTTGGGGTTTTGGGGGGCGTCCTGGGGTTTGCGGATGGGAAGTGGGGGGCGGGCAGGGTCCCCGGGGGGTTTGAGGGGGGGGTCCTGGGGATTTAGGGGGGTGCTTGGGGTTTTGGGGGGGGGGGTCTTGGGGTTTGAGGGGGGTCCTGAGATTTCGGGGGGAGTTCTTGGGGTTTGGGAGGGGGAGTCCTGGGGTTTTGGGGGGGTTCGTGGAGTTTAGGGGGTGGGTCTGGGGTTTATGGGGGGTTAAGGGGGGTCCTGGGGTTTGGGGATGGGAATTGGGGGGCAGGCAGGGTCCTAGGGAGGGTTTGAGGGGGGGGTCCTGGGATTTTAGGAGGGGTCCTGTGGTTTTGGGGGGGGGGGGTCTTGGAGTTTGGGGGTGCTTCTGAAGTTTTAGGGGGGGTGCCGGGGTTTTGGGGGGAGTTGTGGGGTTTTAGGGGGGTTCTTGGGGGTTGGGGGGGGGTCCTGGGGTTTTAGGGGGGGTCCTGGGATTTTAGGAGGGGTTCTGTGGTTTTGGGGGGGGTTCTTGGAGTTTGGGGGTGCTTCTGAGGTTTTAGGGGGGGTCCTGGGGTTTTAGGGGGGGTCCTGGGTTTGGGGGTGGGATTTGAGGGGGGGTTTCTGGGTTTGGGGGGCTGTGGGTGGGGTTTCTGCCCCCCCGCGGTGGAATCGGGGTGCTGTTACCCCTCAATTTCTTGCCTCCCCCCCCCCCAATTTCGTTTTGCCCCCCCAGAACGCGATAAGGAGAACCGTCACCGCAAGCGCAGCCACAGCCGCTCCCGCAGCCGCGACCGCAAACGCCGCAGCCGCAGCCGCGACCGCCGCAACCGCGACCAACGCAGCGTCTCCCGCGACCGCCGGCGGCGCCGGTAACGGGGGGGGGGGGCGTTAATTAGGGGGGGCGGTGTTAATTAGGGGGGGCGGTGTTAATGAGCCCCTTTTTTGCTCTTCGTGGCTCTTAATGAGGTTTTGTCTCTTCGTAGATCGCCTTTGAGCCTTTCGGGGCCGCTGAGGTAAAGGGGGGGGAGTTGGGGGGGTAAAAGGGGGTTTTGGGGTGTCGGGGGGGGTCTCTATGGGGGGGTCAGTCCCCTCCTGACCCCCCCGGGACCCCCCCAGCCGCTCCCCCCGCCACGAGAAGAAGAAGAAGATCCGCAAGTACTGGGATGTGCCCCCCCCCGGCTTCGAGCACATCACCCCCATGCAGTACAAGGCCATGCAAGGTCAGGGGCCCCCCAGAGCCCCCCCAGATCACCCCAAGCACCCCGGGACCCCCAGAGCCCCCCCAGCCCCCCTCTGGGACCCCCAGAGCCCCCCCAGATCACCCCCAGCCCCCTCTGGGACCCACAGAGCCCCCCCCAGCCCCCCTCTGGGACCCCCAGAGCCCCCCCAGATCACCCCAAGCACCCCGGGACCCCCAGAGCCCCCCAGCACCCCTCTGGGACCCACAGAGCCCCCCCAGATCACCCCCAGCCCCCCTCTGGGACCCACAGAGCCCCCCCCAGCCCCCCTCTGGGACCCCCAGAGCCCCCCCAGACCACCCCAAGCACCCCGGGACCCCCAGAGCCCCCCCAGCCCCCCTCTGGGACCCCCAGAGCCCTTCTGACCATCACCCCAAGCACCCCAGGACCCCCAAAACACCCCCCCCGGGACCCCTCAAAGCTCTTCTGACCCCCCCAGAACCTTCCCAGCCCCTCTCCGGGACCCCCAGATCACCCCAAGCACCCCGGAGCGCCCCCCCCCAGACTCCTTCAGATCCCCCAGAGCCCACCCAGACCCCCTCCCGGGACCCCCAGGGCCCCCCCTGATCACCCCAAGCACCCTGGGACCCTCAGAGACCCCCCCGCCCCCCTTTGGGACCCCCAGAGCACCCCCCCGGGACCCCCCAAAGCCCTTCTGACCCCTCCCAGAACCCCCCCAGCCCCTCTCCGAGACCCCCAGATCACCCCAAGCACCCCAGAGCCCCCCCCCCCAGACTCCTCCAGATCCCCCAGAACCCATCCAGATCCCCACCACCACCCCAGGACCCCCCAGGGCCCTTCTGAGCACCCCCCGATCACCCCAACCACCCCGGGACCCCCAGAGCCGACCCCCAGAACCCCCCTGGGATCCCCTGAGCCCCCCCAAGGCTCCCAGACCCCTCCAGGGACCCCCAGAGCCTCCCCAGATCCGTTATGACTCCTAAGAGTCCCCCCTGGGACCCCCCAGGCCCCTCCAAACCTCCCAACTGCCCCCCTGGACCCCCAACCACCCCCCAAGACCCTTCCAATCCCCCCAATTGCCCTCCCAGGACCCTCTAAACCCCCGAAGACACCTCCAAATCTCCCCAACTGCCCCCCCAGAACCCCCAACCCCTCCAATTGCCCCCCCCAGCACCCCTATATGCCCCCCAGGACCCCCAACCCCCCCCCAAGACACCTCCAGTCCCCCCCGTTGCCCCCCCAGGACCCCAAAACTCCCTCCAGGACCCTCTAAACCCCCACAAGACACCTCCAAATCTCCCCAACTGCCCCCCAGAACCCCCAACCCCTCCAATTGCGCCCCCCAGCACCCCTATATGCCCCCCAGGACCCCCAACCCTGCCCCCAAGACACCTCCAGTCCCCCCAGTTGCCCCCCCAGGACCCCGAAACTCCCTCCAGGACCCTCTAAACCCCCACAAGACATCTCCAAATCTCCCCAACTGCCATCCCCGGACCCCCAACCCCCCTCTAAGCCCCCCCAGGACCCCCAAACCCCGCCAAGACCCCTCCAATCACCCCAATTGCCCCCCCAGGACCCCTAAACTCCCCCCAGGACCCCAAATCCCCCCCAACCCCTCTCTAAGCCCCTCCGGACCCCCTAACCTCTGCCCCCAATTCCCCCGTGCGGCGTTAGCGGCGGGGCAGATCCCGGCGACGGCGCTGCTGCCCACGATGACGCCGGACGGGTTGGCCGTCACCCCCACGCCGGTGCCGGTGGTCGGCAGCCAAATGACCCGGCAGGCGCGGCGCCTCTACGTGGGCAACATCCCCTTCGGCATCACCGAGGTACCCCTTTCGCCCCCCATTTCGCTCCCCGTTTCGCTCCCCGTTTGCTCCTCTTTTCGTTCCCATTTTACTTCTCATTTCACTCCTTGTTTGCTCTTCCTTCTGCTCCCATTTTACTCCCCATTTCACTCCCATTTTACTTCCCGTTTCACTCCCCATTTGCTCCTCGTTTCACTTCACATTTGCTCCGTTTCGCTCCTCGTTTCATTCCCTGTTTCGCTCCCCTTTGCTCCTCATTTCTCCCCGTTTGTTCCTCCTTTCATTCCCATTTTACTCCTCATTTCGCTCCGTTTGCTTTTCCTTCTGCTCCCATTTTACTCCCCGTTTTGCTCCCCGTTTGCTCCTCTTTTCATTCCCGTTTCGCTCCCCGTTTGCTCCTCATTTCTCTACCGTTTGTTCCCTGTTTCGCTCCTCGTTCCGCTCCCCGTTTGTTCCTCCTTTCATTCCCATTTTACTCCTCATTTCGCTCCGTTTCCTCCTCATTCCGCTCTCATTTTACTCCCCGTTTGCTTCTCTTTTCATTCCCCTTTCATCCCCGTTTTGCTCCTCGTTTCGCTCCCCGTTTGCTCCTCTTTTTGTTCCCGTTTTACTTCTCATTTCACTCCTTGTTTGCTTTTCCTTCTGCTCCCATTTTGCTCCACGTTTGCTCCTCCTTTCACTCCCATTTTACTCCTCATTTTGCTCCCTGTTTTGCTCCCGTTTGCTCCGCGTTTCGCTCCTCGTTTCGTTCCCCGTTTTGCTCCCATTTTACTTCATGTTCCGCTCCCGTTTTACTCCTGTTTTACTCCCGTTTCGCTCCCGTTTTACTCCTCATTTTGCTCCGCGTTTCGCTCCCCTTTCGCTCCCCATTCACTCCGTTTTCACTCTGCTCCGGTTTCACTCCTTTTCCCTCTCTCTATTCATTCCCCTTTTTGCCCCATATGACCCCATTTTTGCCCTGTTCTGTTCCCTTTCCCCCCTTTTTGTCCCCTTCCCCCCCATTTTCACCCCCCATGACCCCATTTTCCCCCCTTTCTCCCCCATTTCCCCCCTTCCCCCCCATTTTCACCCCTATGACCCCGTTTTGCCCCCTTTCTCCCCTATTTTCCCTCCTTCCCCCCTTTCCCCCCCATTTTTGCCCCCTCTGACCCCGTTTTGCTCCGTTTCCCCCCCGTTTTCACCCCTATGCCCTCGTTCTGCTCCCTTCTCCCCCCATTTTGGCCCCTTCCCCCCCATTTCCCCCCCTTCCCCCCATTTTCACCCCCTTCCCCCCTGTTTTCACCCCCTTTTCCCCCACTGACCCCGTTTTCTCCCCTTCTCCCCATTTCCCCCCCATTTTCCCCCCTTCTGACCCCACTTTGCTCCCTTTACCCCCCTATTTCCCCCCCTTCCCCCCCGTTTTCACCCTCTCTGACCCCATTTTACCCCCTTTACCCCCCATATCCCCCCGTTTTCACCTCCTCTGACCCCATTTTGCCCCCTTTACCCCCCATTTTCACCCCTCTAACACCATTTTACCCCCTTTCCCCCCCACTTTCCCCCTTCCGCCCCTGTTTTTGCCCCCTCTGATGCCGTTTTCCCCCCATTTTCCCCCCCTTTTCACCCCTCCGACCCCATTTTACCCCCTTCCCCCCCATTTTCTCCCATTTTCCCCTCGTTTTCGCTCCTCTGACCCCGTTTTCCCCCCCGTTTTCGCCCCCGTTTTCCCCCCCGTTTTCGCCCCCTCTGACGCCGTTTTCCCCCCATTTTCCCCCCGTTTTGCCCCCCGTTTTCCCCCCGTTTCCCCCCGTTTCTCACTGCCCCCCCAATCCCGCAGGAGGCGATGATGGATTTCTTCAACGCTCAGATGCGCCTGGGGGGCCTCACTCAGGCTCCCGGGAACCCCGTCTTGGCCGTTCAGATCAACCAGGACAAGAACTTCGCCTTCTTGGAGGTTCGGGGAAGGGATTTTGGGGTTCGGGGGGATCAGTTTTGGGGGGCCCCGAAGCCCTGACCCCCCCTGACCCCCCCAGTTCCGCTCGGTGGATGAGACCACGCAGGCCATGGCCTTCGACGGCATCATCTTCCAAGGGCAGTCGCTCAAGATCCGCCGCCCGCACGACTACCAACCGCTGCCCGGAATGTCCGAGAACCCCTCCGTCTACGTCCCGGGTGAGGGGGGACCCCAAAACCTGCCCTGAGCACCCCAAAACCCCACCCTGGGCAACCAAAACCCCACCCTGGGCAACCAAATCCCACCCCGGGCAACCGAAAACCTGCCCTGGGCAACTGAAAACCCACCCCAAAACCTCCAACCTGCTGCTCAGTGATGTCCGAGAACCCCTCCGTCTACGTCCTGGGTGAGGGGGGACCCCAAAACCTGCCCCGGAGCACCCCAAAACCCCACCCTGGGCAACCTAAACCCCACCCTGGGCAACCAAATCCCACCCCGGGCAACCGAAAACCTGCCCTGGGCAACTGAAAACCCACCCCAAAACCTCCAACTGCTGCTCAGTGTGTCCGAGAACCCCTCCGTCTACGTCCCGGGTGAGGGGGGACCCCAAAACCTGCCCTGAGCACCCCAAAACCCCGCCCCGGGCAACCAAAACCCCACCCCGGGCAACCCAAAACCTGCCCTGGGCAACTGAAAACCCACCCCAAAACCTCCAACCGCTGCCCGGAATGTCCGAGAACCCCTCCGTCTACGTCCCGGGTGAGGGGGGACCCCAAAACCTGCCCCGGGCACCCCAAAACCTGCCCCGGGCAACCAAAACCCCACCGCGGGCAACCCAAAACCTGCCCTGGGCACCCCAAAACCTGCCCCAAGCAACCAAAACCCCACCCTGGGCAACCAAACCCCACCTTGGGCAACTGAAAACCCACCCCAAAACCTCCAACCGCTGCCCGGAATGTCCAAGAACTCCTCCGTCTACGTCTTGGGTGAGGGGGCACCCCAAAACCTGCCCCGGGCACCCCAAAACCCATCCTGGGCACCCCAAAACCTGCCCCAGGCAACCAAAAACCCACCCTGAGCAACCGAAAACTGTCCCTGAGCTCCCCAAAATACGCCCCAAAACCCCCAACCGCTGTCCCAGTGTGTCCGAGAACCTTCCGGCTGTGTCCTGAGTGAGGGGGACCCCAAAACCTGCCCTGAGCACCCCAAAACTTGCCCTCATCACCCTAGAACCAGCCCTGAGCCCCCCAGAGCCCACCCTGAGCTCCCCTAAAGCCACTCCAAAACCGCCCCCGGTGTGTCTGAGAACCCCTCTGTCTACATCCCGGGTGAGGGGGGGACCCCAAAACCCACCCCGGGCACCCCAGATACCAGAGCCCCCCCAAAACCCACCCTGAGACCCCCCCCGAGTCCCCTAAAACCTGCCCTGAGCCCCCCAAAATCCCCAGAGCCCCTCCCAAGCCCCTCGGAGCCCCCCAAAAGCCACAGAGCGTTCCTCTGAGCCCCCCAAAAGCCCCAGAGACCCCTCCCAAGCCCCTCGGAGCCCCCCCAAAATCCCCAGAGTCCCCCCCAATCCCCTCAGAGCCCCCCAAAAGTCCCAGAGCCCCCCCCCGGACACCCTTTCCCACCCCCTCCCTGCAGTCCCGGCTGCTCAGGGGGGAGTTGGGTCGATTTTAGGGGGGCCCTGGGGGGGTTTTGGGGTCCCCCCACCCCCATTTACTGCCCTGTATCCCCTTTTTTTTTAGGGGGGGCTTTTTATTCCCCCTCACACACCAATTTGGGGGGTCCTTTTCCCACCCCCTCCCTGAGGTCCTCATTGCTCAGAGGGGGCTGTTTGTTTTGGGGGGGCTCTGTGGGGTTTGGGGGGGGCCCTGTGGGGAATTTTGGGGTCCCCCCACCCCCTATTAACCCCCCGCGCCCCCCCAGGTGTCGTCTCCACGGTGGTGCCCGACTCCGCGCACAAACTCTTCATTGGGGGTCTCCCTAATTACCTTAACGACGATCAGGTAATTGGGGGGGGGACACCTCAAAACCCCCCCTCAGACTCCCCAAATCCCAGAAGGGGGGGGCGGGGCCCCCATTTTCTTCCTCCCCCCCCCGAAATGATTTGATTCAATGGGGGCAGAACTGAGGGTTTTTGGGGGGGGGGGCTCTGGTTTTGGGGGGTCCTTAGTTTTTGGGGGGATATTTTTTTGGGGGTTCTCTGATATTTATGGGGGGTCTCTGGTTTTGGGGGAGGGGTTTAGCTTTTGGGGGGGTCTATTTTTTGGGGGCATTCCCTGATTTTTCAGGGGGGGCTCTGGTTTTTGGGGAGGGGCCCTTAGTTTTTTGGGGGGTCTTTAATTTTTGAGGGGTCTTTAATTTTTGGGGGGGGTCATTTTTATGGGGGTTCCCTAATTTTTGGGGGGGGTCCTTAGTATTTGTGGGGGTCCATTTTTTGGGAGGTTCCTTAATTTTTTGGGGGGGTCCATTTTTTGGGGGGGTCCATTTTTGGGGGGGGTCTCCTTAATTTTTTTTGGGGGGGGCCCTTTGTTTTTGTGGGGGTCCATTTTTAGGGGGTTCCTTAATTTTTTGGGGGGTCCTTAGTTTTTGTGGGGGTCCTTTTTTGGGGGGATCCTTAGTCTTTGGGGGGGGTCCTTAGTTTTCATGGGGGTCCATTTTTGGGGGGGTTCCTTAGTTTTTTACGGGGGGGGTCTCTGCTTTTGGGGAACAATCTCTGGTTTTGGGGGGGGTCCCTGATTTTTGGGGGGCCCTTAGTTTTAGGGGAAGCCCTTAGTTTTAGGGGAGTTCTCTGTTCTTGGAGGAGATTTCTTGGGGTTTTGGGGGGGGGGGGGGATCCTCCGGTTTTTGGGGGGGGTTTCCCTGGTTTTGGGGGACGCTCTTGTTTTGGGGGGGCCCCAATTTTTTGGGGGGTCCCCAAATTTCTGCCCCCCCTCAGGTGAAGGAGCTTCTGACGTCGTTTGGACCCCTCAAAGCCTTTAATCTGGTGAAGGACAGCGCCACCGGACTCTCCAAGGGTTACGCCTTCTGCGAGTACGTGGACATCAACGTCACCGATCAGGTACCCCAAAAAAAACCGGGGGGGACCCCAAAAAACCCGAGTGACCCCCCCAAAAAAACGGGGAGGGGCCAAAACCCCCTGTCCTCCCCTTCGTTTTGCTCCTTAATGGGCGTTACTGAGGCTGTTGGTGCCCCAAATCCACCCGAAATCCATCTGAGAGGCACCGGGGACCCCCCAAAATGGTCTTGGGGACCCCAAAAGGCCTCCAGGATCCCCCCAAATCTCATAGTGCCCCCCAAAACCTCCTGCCCCCCCCCCCCCCCGGCCTTTCTCCAGGCACCGCTGGGGCTGATTGTGCCCCAAATTTACCCCCAAATCACCCCAAAATCCATCTGGGAGGTGCAGCCAGGCTTTGGGGAACCCCAAAATGAACTTGAGGAGCCTGAAAGGCCTCTAGGACCCCCCCAAATCTTACGGTGCCCCCCAAAACTTCCTGCCTCCCCCCGCCCCAACACTCCCAGCCTTTCTCCAGGCACCGCTGGGGCTGATTGTGCATAAATTACCCAAAATCACCCCAAAATCCATCCGGGAGGCACTGGGGAGTGTTTGGGACTCCCCAAATAGTCTTACGGACCCCAAAAGGCCTCCAGGACCCCCCCAAATCTCATAGTGCCCCCCAAAACCTCCTGCCCCCCCCCCAGCCTTTCTCCAGGCACCGCTGGGGCTGATTGTGCCCAAATTTACCCCCAAATCACCCCAAAATCCACCCGGGAGGCGCTGCTGGGCCTTGGGGACCCCCCAAAAGGAAGATGGGGAGCCCGAAAGGCCTCCAGGAGCCCCCCAAATTCCATGGTTCTCCCCAAAACCTCCTGCCATCCCCCCCCCCAGCAATCCTCACGCACCACTGGAGCAGTTTGTGCCCCAAATCCACCCCTAAATCACTCCAAAATCCACTCGGGAGGTGCAGCCGGGCTTTGGGGACCCCTTCAAAGAAACGTGGGGACCCCCCCGGACCCCCGTGACCCCCCCGACCCCCCCCAGGCGATCGCAGGACTGAACGGGATGCAGTTAGGGGACAAAAAGCTGCTGGTGCAGAGGGCGAGCGTGGGGGCCAAGAACGCCACCCTGGTGAGTGGGGGGCTATGGGGGGGCTATAGGGGGGCTATGGGGGACTGGGGGGGTTAGGGGGGGTCTGAGAGGGGGTTAGGGGGGGTCTGAGGGGGGGGTCTGAGGGGGTTATGGGGGGTCTGGGGGGGGGCTATGGGGGGTCTGGGGGGGGCTATGGGGGATGGGGGGGGTTAGGGGGGTCTGGGGTGGGGGTTATGGGGGGTCTGAGAGGGGTTATGTGGGTCTGAGGGGGTTATGGGGGTCTGGGGGTCAGCCGTGGGTCCTGCTGTCCCCTAACGCCGCCGTGCCCCCTCCCCAGAGCTCTGGGGGCCATTGTGGGGCCATTGTGGGGCCATTGTGGGGCCATTGTGGGGCCATTTTGGGGCCATTGTGGGGCCGTTTTGGGGCCATTGTGGGGCCATTTTGGGGCCATTGTGGGCAGTTCAGGCTTGGCCGTGGGGGGCTGAGGCGCCGCAGTGGGGCAGCCGTGGGGCAGCCGTGGGGCAGCTGTTCCTTCCCAATGCTGTGCCCCCTCTCCAGAGCTCTGGGGGCCATTTTGGAGCCATTTTGGGGCCATTTTGGGCGGTTGAGGCTCGGCCGTGGGGGGCTGAGGCACCGCCGCGGGGCAGCCATGGGTCAGCCGTGGGGCAGCCATGGGGCAGCCGCGGGTCCGGCTGTCCCCTAACGCCGTGCCCCCTCCCCAGAGCTCTGGGGGCCATTGTGGGGCCATTGTGGGGCCATTGTGAGGCCATTTTGGGGCCATTTTGGGCGGTTGAGGCTCGGCCGTGGGGGGCTGAGGCGCCGCTGTGGGGCAGCCGTGGGGCAGCCGTTGTTCCGGCTGTCCCCTAACGCCGTGCCCCCTCCCCAGAGCTCTGGGGGCCATTGTGGGGCCATTGTGGGGCCATTGTGGGGCCATTGTCGGGCCATTGTGGGGCCATTTTGGGCGGTTGAGGCTCGGCCGTGGGGGGCTGAGGCGCCGCCGCGGGGCAGCCGTGGGTCCGGCTGTCCCCTAACGCCGTGCCCCCTCCCCAGAGCTCTGGGGGCCATTTTGGGGCCATTGTGGGGCCATTTTGGGGCCATTGTGGGGCCATTGTGGGGCCATTTTGGGGCCATTGTGGGGCCATTTTGGGCGGTTGAGGCTCGGCCGTGGGGGGCTGAGGCGCCGCCGCGGGGCAGCCGTGGGTCCGGCTGTCCCCTAACGCCGTGCCCCCTCCCCAGAGCTCTGGGGGCCATTGTGGGGCCATTTTGGGGCCATTTTGGGGCCATTGTGGGGCCGTTGTGGGGCCATTTTGGGGCCATTGTGGGGCCATTTTGGGCGGTTGAGGCTCGGCCGTGGGGGGCTGAGGCGCCGCCGCGGGGCAGCTGCGGGGCAGCCGTGGGGCAGGCTGTCCCCTAACGCCGTGTCCCCTCCCCAGAGCTCTGGGGGCCATTTTGGGGCCATTTTGGGGCCGTTTTGGGGCCGTTTTGGGGCCGTTTTGGGGCCATTGTGGGGCCGTTTTGGGGCCATTTGGGGGCCATTTTGGGCGGTTCAGGCTCAGCCATGGGGGGCTCTGGCGCAGCCGTGGGGCAGCCGTGGGGCAGCCGTGGGGCAGGCGCGGGGCAGGCGCGGGTCCGGCTGTCCCCTAACGCCGTGCCCCCTCCCCAGAGCACCATCAACCAGACCCCGGTGACGCTGCAGGTGCCGGGGCTGGTGAGCTCGCAGGTGCAGGTGGGCGGGCACCCCACCGAGGTGCTGTGCCTGATGAACATGGTGCTGCCCGAGGAGCTCCTCGACGACGAGGAGTACGAGGAGATCGTCGAGGACGTCCGCGACGAGTGCGGCAAATACGGCCTCGTCAAATCCATCGAGATCCCGCGGCCCGTCGACGGCGTGGAAGTGCCCGGCTGCGGCAAGGTGGGGCCGCCGGGCCCACACTGTGGGGAGAGGGGGGGCAGAGACCCATAGATGGGGGGAGAGGGGGAAGAGAGACCCACACGTGTGGAGAGAGAGGGGGGAGAGACCCATAGATGGGGGGAGAGGGGGAAGAGAGAGACCCATAGATGGGGGGAGAAAGGAGAGAGAGAGAGACCCACACCTGTGGGGAGAGAGAGGGGAGAGACCCATAGATATGGGGAGAGGGGGGAGAGACCCATAGATGTGGGGAGAGAGAGGAGGGGGAGAGACCCACGCCTGTGGGGAGAGAGGGGAAAGACCCATAGATGTGGGGAGAGAGAGGGGGGAGAGAGACCCACAGGTGTGGGGAGAGAGGGGGGAGAGACCCATAGATGGGGGGAGAGGGGGGAGAGAGAGAGATCCATAGATGGGGGGGGGGTTGGGGGAGAGACCCACACGTGTGGGGAGAGAGAGGGGAGAGACCCATAGATGGGGGAAGAGAGGAGAGAGAAAGACCCATAGATGTGTGTGTGTGGCGGGGGGGAGACCCATAGATGGGGGGAGAGAGAGAGGAGAGACCCACACGTGTGGGGAGAGAGAGGGGAGAGACCCATAGATGTGGGAGAGAGAGGGGAGAGACCCATAGATGTGGGGAGAGAGAGGGGAGAGACCCACAGATGTGGGGAGAGATGTATTTTCCCCCAAACCCCTCTTTTCACCCCGTCCTCAATTTTCCACCCTCTGACGCCATATTTTTTGCCCCCAAACCCCTTTTTTACCCCCCAACTCCCCCTTTCTGCCCCCAAACCCCCTTTTTACCCCTCTAAACCCCCTTTTTACCCCTCAAACCCCCTTTTTTTACCCCCAAACTCCCTTTCTGCCCCCAACCCCCTTTTTTACCCCCAAACTTCCCTTTCTGCCCCCGAACCCCGCTTTTTACCTCTCAAACCCCCTTTTTAACCCCCCAAACCCCCTTTTTAACCCCCCAAACCCCTGTTTTTACCCCCCAAACCCCCTTTATACCCCCCAAACCCCCTTTTTACCCCCCAAAACCCCCCTTTTTACCCCCCAAACCCCTGTTTTCACCCCCCAACCCCCCTTTTTACCCCCCAAATCCCCCTTTTTACCCTTCAAACCCCCCTTTATACCCCCCAAACCCGTTTTTACTCCCTAACCCCCCTTTTTACCCCCCAAACCCCTCCTTTTCACCCCCCCACCCCCCTTTTCACCCCCTCACCCCCCTTTTTGTGCCCCCCCAGATCTTCGTGGAGTTCACCTCGGTCTTCGACTGCCAGAAGGCGATGCAGGGGCTGACGGGGCGCAAGTTCGCCAACCGCGTGGTGGTCACCAAATACTGCGACCCCGACTCCTACCATCGCCGCGATTTCTGGTAGCGCCGCCCCCCCCGAACCCCAACCCCCCCCCCCCCCCAAAAAAAAACCCCAAATCCCCCTTCCTTCTATTTTTTTTTGGTTCTTTTCCATGTTTTTCCCCCCCCAAAGTGCTGTTTCTCGTCGTAGCTCTCCCCCCCCCCATCCCTCACCCCCCCCAGTGGCGAAAATGGGGGGCTCCCCCCTCCCCCCGGGGTCAGAAGGAGTCGGGGATCCCCCCTTCTCCCCTCTCCCTTGCTGCCCCCCCCCCCCAATTAAACGATTTTTCCAATTAGCTGCAGTCTGTGTCTCATTTAGGGGGGTGGGGAAGGAACCCCCCCGCGGTTTGGGGGTTCCCTCCTCCATATTGGGGTTCCCTTTGGTTTGGGGTCCCCCCCTGCTTTGGGGGTACTCTGCGTTTTGGGGTTCCTTCCCCCATTTTGGGGGTCCCTTTGGTTTGGGGTCCCCCCCTGCTTTGGGGGTACTCTGCGTTTTGGGGTTCCTTCCCCCATTTTGGGGGTCCCTTTGGTTTGGGGTCCCCCCCTGCTTTGGGGGTACTCTCCATTTTGGGGTTCCCTTTGGTTTGGGGGTCTCATTCTCTGTGTTGGGGTTTCCTCCTCTATTTGGGGGTCTTCTCTAGTTTGGGGGTTCTTTTTGGTTTGGGGGTTCTCTCCTCCATTTTGGGGTCCCCTCTAGTTTGAGGGTACCCACCTACATTTTGGGGGTTCCCTCCCCCATTTTGGGGTTCCCTTTGGTTTGGGGGGTCCCCTCCTCCATTTTGGGGTCTCCCCTGGTTTGGGGATCCCTTTCTCCGTTTTGGGGTCCGCTCCTCCATTTTGGGGGTTCTTTCCTCCATTTTGGTGTCCCCCCTGGTTTGGGGGTTCCTTCCTCCATTTTGGGGGTTCCTTCCTCCATTTTGGGGTTCCCTTTCGTTTAGGAGTCTCCTCCATTTTGGGGTCCCCTCCTCCATTTTGGGGTCCCCCCTGGTTTGGGGGGTTCAGGTGCTGCTTTATGGGGGGGTGGGTTTTGGGGTGCTCGGCGGGTGTCACTGAGTTTGGGGGGGCCATGACAGGGGGGGCTCTTTCCCCCCTCAGCCCCACTGAGGAGGGGGTCGAGGCTCCCCCTGCCCCACAGTGCCTTGACCTGCCCCATGGCCCCCCCAGTTCTGCCCCACAGCACCCCTCAATCTGCCCTCCAATTCTGCCCCATGGACCCCCTCCTCTGCCCCACACCCCCCATATCTGCGCCCTACACCCCCATTCCCCCCACCCCCGGCAGCCCCGTTTCGCTTTCGGAGCCATTTTGACCCTTCGCGGCCGCCGTTCCCACTGCTTTGCCCTCCTCCTCCCCCCCCCCCTATTGGCCGCGCGCGCCGGAAGTGCCGCACCGGAAGTGAAGGCGCCGCCATCTTGAGGCGCCGTTGGCGGCGGGTGGGGGTCGATGTCGTCCAACGTTGGGGACCAGCGCGCGGCCGAGTGGTGAGGCACCGGTTCGGACCGGTTTCCCCCCCAGTTCGCCCCCCCCCGACCTGTCCCAGTGTCCCCAGTTTGCCCCAGTGCCCCCAGTTTGGACCAGTTTCCCCCCCAACCCCCACAGTGCCCCCAGTTTGCCCCCCCCCACTGATCCCAGCGTCCCCAGTTTGCCCCAGTGCCCCCAGTTTGGCCACTTCCCTCCCCAGTTTGCCCCCGCTACTCATCCCAGTGTCCCCAGTTTGCCCCAGTTTCCCCCCTAGTGCCCCCAGTTTGCCCCCCGTACTGATCCCAGTGCCCCTAGTTCACTCTGTTTGCCGCCCCAGTACTTCCCAGTGCCCCCAGTTAACCCCGTTTCGCCCCCCCAGTGCCCCCAGTTAACCTTGTTTAGCCCCCCCCAGTGTCCCCAGTTAACCCAGTTTGGCACCCCCAGTGTTCCCAGTGCCCCCATTTGGTACCCCAGTACCCCTAGTTAACCCTGTTTAGTCTTCCAGTCCCCCCCAGTGTCCCCAGTTCACCCCATTTGGCTTCCTAGGCCTTCCCAGTGCTCCCAGTTGAGCCCGTTTGCCCCCCCAGTGCTCCCAGTTAACCCCGTTTGCCCCCCCAGGGCCCCCCAGTTTGCGATGGGGGGGGGTCGCGAGGCCCCGGAGGCGCCGCACGAGAACCCGGAGTGGGAGAAAGCGCGTCAGGCGCTCGCCAGCATCAGCAAGGGGGGGGCCAGCAGGGGGGGGGGCGCCGGGGGGGGGCAGGTGAGCGAGAGGGGGGCACGGAATGGGGCAGGGGGGGTTGGGGGGGCAGAGAATGGGGTTGGGGGGGCAGAAAATGGGGATTGAGGGGGCAGAAAGTGGGGCGGGGGGCAGAAAATGGGGATTGGGGGGGCAGAAAGTGGGGTTGGGGGCAGAGAATGGCGTTTGGGGGCTGAAGATGGGGTTGGGGGGGCAGAAAGTGGGGCAGAAAGTGGGGTTGGGGGGGAGAAAATGGGGTCTGGGGGCAGAAAATGGGGGGGTTAGAAAATGAGGTTGGGGGGTGCATGGAGGGTTGGGGGGGGTCGCAAGGGGTTGTAACCCTCCCCCCCCCCATTTTCTGCCCCCTCCCCTCAGTTCTCGGCCCCCCAGGGGGACCCCAACTTGCAGCCCCCCCCCTATTACCCCTGGTATCAGCCCTACGGCACCGGCTACGGCTACTACGGCTACTATGGCTACCCCGTGGTGTGGGGGGGCGGGGGGGGGCCGCGGGGGGTGTTTGGGGGGGGCTTGGGGGTCCCTTTCAGGAAGGGGGGGCACTTGGGGGTCCATTTTGGCGATGGGGGGGGGGAGTTGTGAGTCCCACTGGGGGGGACGGACACTTGGGGGTCCATTTTGGGGATGGGGGGGACACTTGAGGGTCCATTTTGGGGATGGGGAACACACTTTGGGGTCCCATTTGGGATGGGGGGCACTTGGGGATCTATTTTGGGGCTGGGGGGGCATTTGGGGGTCCATTTTGGGGATGGGGGGGCACTTCAGGGTCTCCTTTGGGGGTCCATTTTAAGGGTGGGTGTCATTTGGGGGTCCATTTTGGAGGGGGGGGCACTTGGGCGTCCATTTTGGGTCTGGGGGTCATTTGGGGGTTCAGTTTGGGGAGGGGGGGTCATTTGGGGGTCCATTTTGTGGCTGGGGGGGCACTTGGGGGTCCACTTTGGGGCTGGGGGGGCACTTGGGGGTCCATTTTGGGGCTGGGGGGGTATTTGGGGGTCCATTTTGGGGATCGGGGAGTTATTTAGGGGTCCCCTTTGGTGCGGGGGGGGCATTTGGGGGTGATTTTGGGGCGGGGGGGGCACTGAGGGGGGTCACTGACTGCCCCCCCCCCCCCCCCCCCCAGGGTGTGTATTCGGGGTACGGGGCGACGCCGGCGGCACCGTACGGCGCGGGGGGGGGGCGGCTACGGAACAGCCCCCCAACAGCCCCCCCCCGCGGGGCAGCAGAGCGGCCTGGGGCAGGTGAGGGGGGGCAAAAGGGGGGGCTGGGGGGGCAAAGGGGGGTCCGGGGGGGCAAAAGGGGGGGCTGGGGGTCAAAGGGGGCGATTGGGGGGGCAAAGGGGGGTCCGGGGGGGGCAAAAGCGGGGTATTGGGGGTCAATTCAGGTTCTGGGGGGGCGGTTGGGGTCCTGGGGGGGTGTTTTTAGGGTCCTGGGGGGGGATTTTAGGGTTCTGTGGGGGGTGTGTTTTTGGGGTCCCATGGGGGCTATTCTGGGGGTCCCCAGGGGGGGTGTTTTTGGGGTCCCAGGGGTTTTTTTTGGGGGTCCCGGGGGGGGCTATTCTGGGGTCCCTGGGTTTTTTTTTTTGGGGGTCCCCGGGGGGGTGTTTTTGGGGTCCCAGGGGTGGTTGTTTCTGGGGTCCCGGGGGTGGTTGTTTTTGGGGTCCTTGGGGGTGTTTTTGGGGTCCCTGGGGATGTTTTTGGGGTCCCGGGGGGGGTGTTTTTGGTGTGTATGTGTGTTTTTGGGGTGCTGACCCCCCCTCCCCCCGTACCCCCCCAGCAGCCGCCGGTACCGGGCCTGGAGGAGCCCCCCCCGTTTGGGGGTGCGCAGCCCCCCCCGCCCCCCGGCGCCCCTCCCCCCCCGCACGGCGCCCCTCCCCCCGGCGGCTCCGGGGGGGCCTCGGGGGGGGGCGGGGGGGGGGGCCGGAGGGGGTCCCCCCGGAGCGGCCGCAGCCCCGTACCCCTCCCCCACCTTCGGGGACGGAACCCCCCGGGCCAAGAAGGGGGGGGGGCAGCCCTGGAGCCGCATCAAACGTAAGCGCCGGTGCACCCCAGTGCACCCCAGTTCATCCCAGTGCACCCCCAGTGCATCCCAGTGCACCCCCACTTCACCCCAGTGCACCCCACTTCACCCCAGTGCACCCCCACTTCACCCCAGTGCACCCCAGTGCACCCCAGTGCACCCCAGCGCACCCCAGTTCACACCAGTGCACCCCCAGTTCACACCAGTGCACCCCCAGTTCATCCCAGTTCACCCCAGTGCACCCCCAGTGCATCCCAGTTCATCCCAGTGCACCCCAGTGCATCCCAGTGCACCCCCAGTTCATCCCAGTGCACCGCCAGTTCATCCCAGTGCACCCCAGTTCATCCCAGTGCATCCCAGTGCACCCCAGTGCATCCCAGTTCATCCCAGTGCATCCCAGTGCACCCCAGTGCACCCCCAGTTCATCCCAGTGCACCCCCAGTGCATCCCAGTTCATCCCAGTGCACCCCAGTTCACCCCAGTGCATCCCAGTTCATCCCAGTGCACCCCCAGTTCATACCACTGCACCCCAGTGCACCCCCAGTTCATCCCAGTGCCCCCCCCAGTGCACCCCAGTGCATCCCAGTTCATACCAGTGCCCCCCCAGTTCACCCCAGTGCATCCCAGTTCACCCCAGTGCATCCCAGTTCATACCAGTGCACCCCAGTTCACCCCAGTGCATCCCAGTTCACCCCAGTGCACCCCAGTTCATCCCAGTGCACCGCCAGTTCATACCAGTGCATCCCAGTTCACCCCAGTTCATCCCAGTGCACCCCAGTGCATCCCAGTTCACCCCAGTGCATCCCAGTTCACCCCAGCGCACCCCAGTTCACCCCAGTGCACCCCAGTTCACCCCAGTGCATCCCAGTTCACCCCAGCGCACCCCAGTTCATACCAATGCACCCCAGTTCACCCCAGTGCATCCCAGTGCATCCCAGTGCACCCCAGTTCATACCAATGCACCCCAGTGCACCCCAGTGCCCTCCCAGTCCCTTCCAGTTCCCTCCAATTCCCTCCCAGTTCACCCCCATTCCCCCCCACTCCCTCCCAGTTCCCTCCCAGTCCCTCCCAGTTCACCCCCATTCCCCTCAGTGCCCCTCATTCCCCCCAATTCCCTCCCAGTCCCCCCCCAGTTCACCCCCATTCCCCTCAATGCTCCCCCCATTCCACCCAGTTCTCTCCCAGTTCCCTCCTACTTCCCCCCAGTCCTCCCAGTTCTCCCAGTGCCCCCTCCTCCCCAGTTCTCCCCCAGTTCCTCCCAGTTCTCCCAGTTGCCCCCCAGTTCCCCCCAGTTCCTCCCAGTTCCCCTCAGTTCTCCCAGTTCCTCCCCAGTTCTCCCAGTTCCCCCCAGCTCTCCCAGTTCTCCCAGTTCCTCCCAGTTCCCCCTAGTTGCCCCCCAGTTCCCCCCAGCTCTCCCAGTTCTCCCAGTTCCCCCCAGTCCTCCCAGTTGCCCCCTCCCCCCCAGTTCCTCCCAGTTCCCCCTAGTTGCCCCCCAGTTCCCCCCAGCTCTCCCAGTTCTCCCAGTTCCCCCCAGTCCTCCCAGTTGCCCCCTCCCCCCAGTTCCTCCCAGTCCTCCCAGTTGCCCCCTCCTCCCCAGTTCCCCCCAGTTCCCCCCAGTTCCTCCCAGTCCTCCCAGTTGCCCCCTCCTCCCCAGTTCCCCCCAGTTCCCCCCAGTTCCTCCCAGTCCTCCCAGTTGCCCCCTCCTCCCCAGTTCTCCCAGTTGCCCCCTCCTCCCCAGTCCTCCCAGTTCTCCCAGTTCTCCCAGTTGCCCCCCAGTTCCCCCCAGTTCTCCCAGTCCTCCCAGTTGCCCCCTCCTCCCCAGTTCTCCCAGTTGCCCCCCAGTTCTCCCAGTTGCCCCCCAGTTGCTCCCAGTTCTCCCAGTCCTCCCAGTTGCCCCCTCCTCCCCAGTTCTCCCAGTTCCCCCCAGTTCTCCCAGTCCCCCCAGTTCTCCCAGTCCCCCCAGTTCTCCCAGTCCCCCCAGTTCTCCCAGTTCTCCCAGTTGCCCCCCAGTTCCCCCCAGTTCTCCCAGTCCCCCCAGTTCTCCCAGTTCCCCCCAGTTCCCCCCAGTCCTCCCAGTTGCCCCCTCCTCCCCAGTTCCCCCAGTTGCCCCCCAGTTGCCCCCAGTTCTCCCAGTCCTCCCAGTTGCCCCCTCCTCCCCAGTTCTCCCAGTTCCCCCCAGTTCCCCCAGTTGCTCCCAGTCCTCCCAGTTGCCCCTCCTCCCGCAGAGGCTCCGGGTTCCGGAGGGCTGAAGTTCCACCTCCCGAAGCGTCCGTTTGTCCTCACGGGCTCCTCCGGCAGCGGCGGCACCGCGGCCACGGGCGCCTTCGGGGGACAGACGGGCCCCGAGAAACCCCACGGGTGAGTCAGGGGGGAACCCCAAAAACACCCCCATTCTCCCCAAAATCCCTCCATTTCCGCCCAAATTCCTCCCAAAATTCTCAGTTTCACCCAAATCACCTCTGAATTCTCCCCAAACAGCACCAAATTTTCCTCCAGTTCTGCTCCAAATCCCCCCCAAACCCCCCCAAATCCCCACGGGTGAGTCGGGGGGGGAACCCCAAAAAACCTTCCCAATTCTCACCCAAATCTTTCAATTTCTACCCAAAATTCTCCCAAAATTCTCAATTTCACCCAAATCGCCTCTAAATTGTCCCCAAACAGCCCCAAATTTTTCTCCAGTTCCGCTCCAAATCCCCCCCAAATCCCCACGACTGAGTCAGGGGGGGAACCCCAAAAAACCCTCCCAATTCCCACCCCAATCTTTCAATTTCTACCCAAAATTCTCCCAAAATTCTCAATTTTACCCAAATTTTCCCAAAATGCCCCCAAATTGCCCTCAAACCCCCCCAAAACTCACAGTTCTGCCTCAGCCCCCCCCACCCCTTCTCCCAGTCCCTCCCAGTCCCTCCCAGTCCCTCCCAGTGCCCTCCCAGTGCCCCCCCGTTCCCCTCCAGTCCCCCCCAGTCCCTCCCAGTCCCCTCCCAGTCCCCTCCCAGTTCCCCTCCAGTCCCTCCCAGTCCAGGCTCAAAGCAATCCCAGTATCCTCCAGTCCGGTCCCAGTCTCATCCATCCCAGTCCAGTACTAATCGCCCTCCCAGTCTCATCCCAGTCCGGTCCCAGTCTCACCCGGTGCAGTCCCAGTCCCGTCCCAGTCAGTCTCACCCCAGTGCCCCCCAGTTCCCTCCCAGTCCATTCCCAGTCTGGTCCCATTCCCCTCCCAGTTCCCTCCCAGTCTGGTCCCAGTCTCACCCCAGTCTCCTTCCAGAGCAGTCCCAGTCCGGTCCCAGTGCTCTCCCAGTCCTCTCCCAGTCTGGTCCCATTCCCCTCCCAGTCCCCTCCCAGTCCGGTCCCAGTCTGGTCCCATTCCCCTCCCAGTTCCCTCCCAGTTCCCTCCCAGTCCCCTCCCAGTCCCCTCCCAGTCCGGTCCCAGTCTGGTCCCAGTCCCCTCCCAGTGGCCTCCCAGTCTGGTCCCAGTCTCATCCCAGTCTCCTCCCAGAGCAGTCCCAGTCTGGTCCCATTCCCGTCCCATTCCCCTCCCAGTCCCCTCCCAGTCCAGTCCCAGTCCAGTCCCAGTCTCACCCGGTGCAGTCCCAGTCCAGTCCCAGTTAGTCTCACCCCAGTGCCCTCCCAGTCCGGTCCCATTCCCATCCCATTCCCCTCCCAGTCCCCTCCCAGTCCAGTCCCAGTCTGGTCCTGTTCCCGTCCCAGTCCCCTCCCAGTCCCCTTCCGGTCCGGTCCCAGTCGGGTCCCAGTCTGACGGTGCCGTGGCAGCGCGGTGCCGTCGGAGGCGGTGCCGGTGCCGCTGCGGTGCCGCGGGGCGAAGCCCGAGGCGTGGCCGCCGGCCATGAAGGCGTACGTGCAGCGCTGCTTCACCGCCTGCGAGTCGGAGGAGGACAAGGACCGCACCGAGAAGCTGCTCAAAGAGGCGCTGCAGGCGCGGCTGCAGGACGGCTCGGCCTACACCATCGACTGGAGCCGCGAGCCGCTGCCGGGGTGCGTGGGACCCCCGCCCGGCACCCCACAACCCGCACCGAGACCCACAGCCCGCCCCGACACCCACAACCTGACCCGAGACCCAAAACCCACACCGCACCCCAAAACCCGCACCGACACCCACAGCCCGCCCCGACACCCACAACCTGCCCCGACACCCACAACCTGCCCCGCACCCCAAAACCCGCACCGACACCCACAGCCCGCCCCAACACCCACAACCTGACCTGAGACCCAAAACCAGACCCACACCCCAAAACCTGCACCGAGGCCCACAGCCCACCCCGACACCCACAACCCGCCCTGCACCCCAAAACCCGCACCGACACCCACAGCCCGCCCTGAGACCCAGAACCCGCCCCGCACCCCAAAACCCGCACCGAGGCCCACAGCCCGCCCCGACACCCACAACCTGACCCGAGACCCACAACCCACACCCCAAAACCCACTCCTTGTAGCCCAAAACCCGTTCTTTGTGCCCCTAAACCCGCCCTGAGCCCCAAAACCTGTTCTTTGTAGCCCCAAACCCACTCCTCGTAGCCCAAAACTCGTTCCTGTGCCCCAAAATCTGCTCTTTGTAGCCCAAAACCCATCCTGAGCCCCAAAACCCACTCCTTGTAGCCCAAAATCCGCTCCTCGTAGCCCCAAACCTATTCTTTGTGCCCCAAAACCCACCCTTTGTAGCCCAAAACCCATCCTGAGCCCCAAAACCTGTTCTTCGTAGCCCAAAATCCACTCCTTGTACCCCAAAACCCGCTCACAGTGCCCCAGACCCCCAAATATCCCCCAAATCCCTCCCCGACCCCAAAATCCCCCCTCCCAGACCCCCAAATTCCCCCCCAGACCCCCAATTCCCCCCCAGACCCCCAAATCCCCCTCCAGACCCCCAAATTTCCCCACAGATCCTTCCCAGACCCCCAAATCCCCCCTCAGACCCCCAAATCCTCCCCAGATCCCCCCTCAGACCCCCAAATCCCTCCCCTGACCCCCAAATTTCCCCACAGATCCCTCCCCTACCCCCAAATATCCCCCTTAAACCCCCAAATCACCCTCCCTGACCCCCAAATCCCCCCTCAGACCCCCAAATACCCCTCCCTGAGCCACCAAATCCCCCTCCAGACCCCCAAATTCCCCCCCCAGATCCCCCTCAGACCCCCAAATCCCCCCCAAACCCCCAAATTCCCCCCCAGATCCCTCCCAAATCCCCCTCCCCGACCCCCAAATCCCCCCTCAGACCCCCAAATATCCCTCCCAGACCCCCAAATCCCCCCCTTTGACCCCCAAATCCCCCTCCCCGACCCCCAAATCCCCCCTCAGACCCCCAAATATCCCTCCCCGGCCCCCAAATCCCCCCCTTTGACACCCAAATCCCCCTCCCCGACCCCCAAATCCCCCCTCAGACCCCCAAATCCCCCTCCCAGACCCCTAAATCCCCCCCCAGACCCCCAAATTCCCCCCCAAATGCCCCCCAAATGCCCCCCAGCAATGCCCCCCGTTGTGCTCAGGCTGAGCCGCGACGGCGCCGCCTCCGAGAGCCCCAAGAAGAAGGCGCCGCGTTGGGAATCTCCGTCGCTCACGTCCCGCCCGGCGTCGGCTTCGGCAAATCCGGCAGCGCCGCCGCGAGGAGCCGGCGGAGGGGGGGGGGGCGGCGGGGGGGGCTCTTTGGGGCCCCCCCAACGCGGCCGAACCCGCGGCGCCGCTTTCCCGACCAAATTCGGCAACCGGAACGTCTTCATGAAAGAAAACAGCTCTTCGTCCAGCGCCGGATCCCGATCCCGATCCCGATCCTCCTCCCGATCGCCCGGGAGGCATTTTCGGCGCAGGTGAGACCCCCCCGGCCCCTAATCCTAATCCTAATCCCAATCCAAATGATGAATCCCAGTCCCAATTCCAATTCCCATGCCAATCTTCATCCCAATCTGGATTCTAATCCCAATCCTAATTCCCAGTCCTAATTCGGGTCTTCATTCTCAATCCCAGTCCTGATCTTAATCTCGGTCCCAAATCCCAATTCTAATCCCAATCCTAATTCTGAATCCCAATCCTCAACCCCGATTCCGATCCTACTTCTCAATCGCGGTCTTGATCCTAATCTCAATCCCAATCCCAAACCTCAATCCTAACTCTGAATCCCAGTCCCAAACCCCAATTCTAATCCCAATTCTGATTCCAATCCTAATTCTGAATCCCAGTCTTGATCCTAATCTCAATCCCAAACCCCAATCCCAATTCTGATCCCAATCTCAATCCTAATCCCAATCCCGACCCCAATTCTGAATCCTAATCCTGATCGCAATCTTAATCCAAATCTGAATTCCGATTCCAATCGCAGATCCCGATCCCAAATCTAATCCCGATCTCAATCCCGTTCCCAGGGTCGATCCTAATCCCGGTCCTAATTTCAATCCCGACCCCAATTCCAACTCTGAATTCCGGTCCTAATCCCAATCTTCATCCCAATTAGAGCCCCAAATCCCCCCTCAACCCCTAAATCCCCCCAAATTCCCTCTCCGATCCCAGAATCTCCCCCCCAGATTCCCCCCATATCCCTCCCCACACCCACAAATTCCCCTCAAATCCCCCCCAGACCCCAAATTCTCTCCAAATCCCCCTCAAAATCCCCCCCAAATTCCCTCTCTGACCTCAAAATTCCCCCCCAGACCCCCAAATCGCCCCCAAATTCCCCCCCAGACCCACAAATTTCCCCCAGATCCCTCCTCTGATCCCCAAATTCCCCCCCAGACCCCCAAATACCCCCAAATCCCCCCAAATTCCCTCTCTGATCTCCGATTTCCCCCCCAGACCCCCAAATCGCCCACAAATTCCCCTCCAGACCCCCAAATTTTCCCCCCAGATCCCTTCTCTGATCCCCAAATCCCTCTCAATTCCCCCCCTGACCCCCAAATCCCCCCCAATCTGCCTCCAGACCCCCAAATTCCCCCAAATCCCTCCTCTGACCCCCAAATCCTCCCCAAATTCTGCCCCCAGACCCCAAAATCTGCCCCCAGACCACCAAATTCCCCCTCTGACATCCAAATTCCCCCCAAATCCCCCCCAAATCTGCCCCCAGACCCCCATATACCCCCCGAATCCACCCTGGATTGAGGATTTGGGGGTCCCCCTGTTGTGCTTTTCCCGCAGCGATTCCCACTCGGATTCCGACAGCTCCGGCGCCGAGAGCCGTCCCGGCACCCGCCGGGGACCCCCCAAAAACCGCGGCCGGGGGGGACACGTGGAGCGCGGCCGCGGGAGGATGCAGCGCGGGAAGAGGTAGCGCAGGGGATTGGGATTGGGATTGGGATTGAGTTGGGATGGGATTGGATTTGGATGGGGTTGGATTGGGATTGAGGTGGGATGGGATTGGGATTGGGGTTCGATTGGGATCGAGGTGGGATGGGATCGGATTTGGGTTGGATTGGGATCAAAATTGGGATGGGATTGGGTTGGGATGAGAGATTGGGATGGGATTGGCATTGAGATTGGATCAGGATTGGTTTGGGATTGGGATTGGGTTGGGATGAGATTGAGATTGGATTGGGTTGAGATGGATTGGATTGATTTGGAATGGGATTGGATTGGACTGGGATGGGATTGGGTTGGGATTGGGATGGAAGTGGATTGTGTTGGGATGGAGATTGGGTTGGGATGGGATATAGTTTAGGATTGGGATTGCGATGGGATTGGGATGAGGACACGTTTGGGATTGGGTTTGGGATGGGGTTTGATTGGGATTGGGATTGGATTGGGGTGAGGTGGATTGGATTGATTTGGAATGG